>NC_049229.1:40654986-40966097 GCF_011100685.1 Canis lupus familiaris | reverse complement strand
CCATCTATTTGCTGTCTACAAGAGACTCATTTTAGACAGAAGGACACCTACAGCCTGAAAATAAAAGGTTGGAGAACCATTTACCATTCAAATGGTCCTCAAAAGAAAGCAGGGGTAGCCATCCTTATATCAGATAAACTAAAATTTACCCCAAAGACTGTAGTGAGAGATGAAGAGGGACACTATATCATACTTAAAGGATCTATCCAACAAGAGGACTTAACAATCCTCAATATATATGCCCCGAATGTGGGAGCTGCCAAATATATCAATCAATTAATAACCAAAGTTAAGATATACTCAGATAATAATACACTTATACTTGGTGACTTCAATCTAGCGCTTTCTACACTCAATAGGTCTTCTAAACACAACATCTCCAAATAAACGAGAGTTTTAAATGATACACTGGACCAGATGGATTTCACAGATATCTACAGAACTTTACATCCAAACTCAACTGAATACACATTCTTCTCAAGTGCACATGGAACTTTCTCCAGAATAGACCACATACTGGGTCATAAATCGGGTCTGAACCGATACCAAAAAATTGGGATCGTCTCCTGCATATTCTCAGACCACAATGCCTTGAAATTAGAACTAAATCACAAGAAGTTTTGAAGGACTTCAAACACGTGGAGTTTAAGGACCAGACTGCTAAAAGATGAAAGGGTCAACCAGGAAATTAAGGAAGAATTAAAAAGATTCATGGAAACTAATGAGAACGAAGATACAACCGTTCAAAATCTTTGGGATGCAGCAAAAGCAGTCCTGAGGGGGAAATACATTGCAATACAAGCATCGTTTCAAAAACTGGAAAGAACTCAAATACAAAAGCTAACCTTACACCTAAAGGAGCTAGAGAAAAAACAGCAAATAGATCCTACACCCAGCAGAAGAAGAGAGTTAATAAAGATTCGAGCAGAACTCAACGAAATCGAGACCAGAAGAACTGTGGAACAGATCAACAGAACCAGGAGTTGGTTCTTTGAAAGAATTAATAAGATAGATAAACCATTAGCCAGCCTTATTAAAAAGAAGAGAGAGAAGACTCAAATTAATAAAATCATGAATGAGAAAGGAGAGATCACTACCAACACCAAGGAAATACAAACGATTTTAAAAACATATTATGAACAGCTATACGCCAATAAATTAGGCAATCTAGAAGAAATGGACGCATTTCTGGAAAGCCACAAACTACCAAAACTGGAACAGGAAGAAATAGAAAACCTGAACAGGCCAATAACCAGGGAAGAAATTGAAGCAGTCAACAAAAACCTCCCAAGACACAAGAGTCCAGGGTCAGATGGCTTCCCAGGGGAATTCTATCAAATGTTTAAATAAGAAACCATACTTATTCTACTAAAGCTGTTTGGAAAGAGAGAAAGAGATGGAGTACTTCCAAATTCGTTCTATGAGGCCAGCATCACCTTAATTCCAAAACCAGACAAAGACCCCACCAAAAAGGAGAATTATAGACCAATATCCCTGATGAACATGGATGCAAAAATTCTCAACAAGATACTAGCCAATAGGATCCAACAATACATTAAGAAAATTACTCACCATGACCAAGTAGGATTTATTCCCGGAACACAAGGCTGGTTCAACACTCGTAAAACAATCAATGTGATTCATCATATCAGCAAGAGAAAAACCAGAACCATATGATCGTCTATTTAGATGCAGAGAAAGCATTTGACAAAATACAGCATCCACTCCTGATCAAAACTCTTCAGAGTCTAGGGATAGAGGGAACATTCCTCAACATCTTAAAAGCCATCTACGAAAAGCCCACAGCAAATATCATTCTCAGTGGGGAAGCACTGGGAGCCTTTCCCCTAAGATCAGGAACAAGACAGGGATGTCCACTCTCACCACTGCTATTCAACATAGTACTGGAAGTCCTCGCCTCAGCAATCAGACAACAAAAAGACATTAAAGGCATTCAAATTGGCAAAGAAAAAAAAAAAAAAAAACAAATTGGCAAAGAAGAAGTCAAACTCTCCCTCTTAGCCAATGACATGATACTCTACATAGAAAACCCAAAAGCCTCAACCCCAAGATTGCTAGAACTCCTACAGCAATTTGGTAGCGTGGCAGGATACAAAAATCAATGCCCAGAAATCAGTGGCATTTCTATACACTAACAATGAGACTGAAGAAAGAAATTAAGGAGTCAATCCCATTTACAATTGCACCCAAAAGCATAAGATACCTAGGAATAAACCTAACCAAAGAGGTAAAGGATCTATACCCTAAAAACTACAGAACACTTCTGAAAGAAATTGAGGAAGACACAAAGAGATGGAAAAATATTCCATGCTCATGGATTGGCAGAATTAATATTGTGAAAATGTCAATGTTACCCAGGGCAATTTACACGTTTAATGCAATCCCTATCAAAATACCATGGACTTTCTTCAGAGAGTTAGAACAAATTATTTTAAGATTTGTGTGGAATCAGAAAAGACCCCGAATAGCCAGGGGAATTTTAAAAAAGAAAACCATATCTGAGGGCATCACAATGCCAGATTTCAAGTTGTACTACAAAGCTGTGGTCATCAAGACAGTGTGGTAGTGGCACAAAAACAGACATATAGATCAATGGAACAGAATAGAGAACCCAGAAGTGGACCCTGAAATTTATGGTCAACTAATATTCGATAAAGGAGGAAAGACTATCCATTGGAAGAAAGACAGTCTCTTCAATAAATGGTGCTGGGAAAATTGGACATCCACATGCAGAAGAATGAAACTAGACCACTCTCTTTCACCATACACAAAGATAAACTCAAAATGGATGAAAGATCTAAATGTGAGACAAGATTCCATCAAAATCCTAGAGGAGAACACAGGCAACACCCTTTTTGAACTCAGCCACAGTAACTTCTTGCAAGATACATCCACGAAGGCAAACGAAACAAAAGCAAAAATGAACTATTGGGACTTCATCAAGATAAGAAGCTTTTGCACAGCAAAGGATACAGTCAACAAAACTAAAAGACAACCTACAGAATGGGAGAAGATATTTGCAAATGACGTATCAGATAAAGGGCTAGTTTCCAAGATCTATAAAGAACTTATTAAACTCAACACCAAAGAAACAAACAATCCAATCATGAAATGGGCAAAAGACATGAACAGAAATCTCACAGAGGAAGACATAGACATGGCCAACATGCACATGAGAAAATGCTCTGCATCACTTGCCATCAGAGAAATACAAATCAAAACCACAATGAGATACCACCTCACACCAGTGAGAATGGGGCAAATTAACAAGGCAGGAAACCACAAATGTTGGAGAGGATGCGGAGAAAAGGGAACCCTCTTACACTGTTGGTGGGAATGTGAACTGGTGCAGCCACTCTGGAAAACTGTGTGGAGGTTCCTCAAAGAGTTAAAAATAAACCTGCCCTACGACCCAGCAATTGCACTGTTGGGGATTTACCCCAAAGATTCAGATGCAATGAAATGCCGAGACACCTGCACCCCGATGTTTATAGCAGCAATGTCCACAATAGCCAAACTGTGGAAGGAGCCTTGGTGTCCATCGAAAGATGAATGGATAAAGTAGATGTGGTTTATGTATACAATGGAATATTACTCAGCCATTAGAAACGACAAATACCCACCATTTGCTTCAAAGTGAATGGAACTGGAGGGTATTATGCTGAGTGAAGTAAGTCAATTGGAGAAGGACAAACATTGTATGTTCTCATTCATTTGGGGAATATAAATAATAGTGAAAGGGAATATAAGGGAAGGGAGAAGAAATGTGTGGGAAATATCAGAAAGGGAGACAGAACATGAAGACTCCTAACTCTAGGAAACGAACTAGGGGTGGTGGAAGGGGAGGGTTGGGGGTGAATGGGTGACGGGCATTGAGGGGGCCACTTGACGGGATGAGTACTGGGTGTTATTCTGTATGTTGGCAAATTGAACACCAATTAAAAATAAATTTATTATAAAAAAATGAAAAAAAAAGATGCAAATGAATGAAGATACACCTTTAAATACTGAGCTTTCCAATTCATTGATTTGATGTTTCTTTCCATTTACTTAGGCATTTTAATTTTTCTCAATAAAAGTACATCATTTATAATGTGGAGATTTTGCATATCTTTCACTAGACATATTCCTGGTTATGTGCTATCTTTTGATGCTTTTCTAAGTGGTATTAATTTAAAATTCTTCATTTCTAATTGGTAATTGCTATTTTTTATAGAAGCCTTATACCCTTCAATTTTGCTAAATCCACCGCTTCTCATAGTTTATCCCTGCATTCTTTGCATTTTTTGCCTTATTGTACTGCCTAGCACCACAAGTTCATTTTTGTGGAGAAGTGATAATTGTGGACATTTTTGTGTCACTTGCAATTTGAAAGGATGATTTTAACATTTCACCATTAACTATAAGTTTGCTTTAGCATTTTTGTAGATACCTTTTGTAGACACCATGTAAGAAAGTTTCCTCTATTACTAGTTGATTCAGAGTAGTTAGATGTTGAATTTTATTTAAAAACATTTATGGGCAGCCCCGGTGGCTCAGCGGTTTAGCGCCACCTTCAGCCCAGGGTGTGCTCCTGGAGACCCAGAATCCAGTCTCCCATGTTGGGCCCCTGCATGGAGCCTGCTTCTCCCTCTGCGTGTGTCTCTGCATCTCTCTCTCCTCTCTGTGTATTCTCATGAATAAATAAATAAAAACCCACACATTTTTTACAAATATGATGTAATCATCCTTTTCTCCTTTAAAAGAGATAATATTAATGAAGTAAATTACATCCACTGGCTTTTAAAATATTACACCACCATTTATTCCAATAAACTTGGCTGATATGTATTTTGTATCATTGGATTTAATGTGCTACTACTAATACTACATTTCGGATTTTTGTGTATATGATTAGGAGAGGTTGTTTTATAATTTTTCATTTTTGTTTGATGTTATCAAGGTTATATTGGAAGGGCTCACTCTTTTTTCTGGAAGACTTTAAGACTGGTGTTATTTCTTCCTTTCTGTTCTTTATTGCTCTTATTTTTCTTGTGCTGTTGCAGAGGCTACAATCTATAGTAGAATATAGAACAGAAGTAGAGTGAATATCTTTACCTTGTTGCCAGTTGCTAGAGGGAACGTCTTTAGTACTTCACTATTATAAGCATTTCAAGTATTTGGTTTTATTTACTGATTTTTACCAATTGCCCTATACTAGAGTGAGGAAATTTACTTGTATCCTTAGTTTAATGACAGATTTTTTTTTTAAATAAATGAATTCATGTTGAATTTTTTCAAATGCTTTGTAGTATCTATTGGGAAGGTTATATAGTTTTATTAATTGGTCTCTAGAAATTTTAAAATGCTAATCCAATTTTCCATTTGTGGGATAAACCCTACTTGGTCATGATGTATTAGCCTTTTTATATATTGCTATATTCCATTTTCTATTTTTTTCAAAGAATTTTTTCATTTATACTCATGACAGGTACTGGCCTGAGTTTGTAATTTTATTTTCTTGTAACATCCTTGATCATTTTAGTGTCAGAATTATACTGGCCTCAAAAAATGAATTAGGAAGTTAGATATCTGATAGAATTTATCAATAAAATCATCAGTGACAGGAATCTGGGATTGGAGGTTTCTTTCTTTTTTTTTTTTTTTTAAAGATTTTATTTATTTATTCATGATAGTCACAGAGGAGAGAGAGAGAGAGAGGCAGAGACACAGGCAGAGGGAGAAGCAGGCTCCATGCACCGGGAGCCCGACGTGGGATTCGATCCCGGGTCTCCAGGATCACGCCCTGGGCCAAAGGCAGGCGCCAAACCGCTATGCCACCCAGGGATCCCTGGAGGTTTCTTTTTTTTTTTTTTTTTTTTTTTTTTTTTGGAGGTTTCTTAATTAGGGAGCATACCATATCAATTTTATGTTTCGTCTTGTGTGAATTTGGTAAGTTGCAGTTTTCAAGGAATTATCCATTTCATCAAACTCTTTAATTCCAAGCAACAGATCAAAATATCCCCATATACTTTCAATGTCTGTATAATCTTTTGTGATATATATCAGATATTTCAATCTTTTTTTTTTTAAGATCTTATTTATTTATTCAAGAGAGGCAGAGGGAGAAGCAGGCTCCCTGCAAGGAGCCTGATGTGGTACTCGATCCCAGGATCCCAGGATCACAATCTGAGCCAAAGGCAGACGCTCAACTGCTAAGCCACCCAAGCATCCCAGATCTTTTAATCTTGACATTGGTCATGTGTGTGTTGTTTTCTCAGTCTTGCCACAAGTTTATTAATTCTATTAAGTTTTCAAAGACCCAGTTAAGGATATGATTTTCTCTATTATTTATCTATGTTTTTTATTTCAATGATTTCTGTTCTTTTATGGTTTCCTTTCTCTTGATTTATTTTGGGATGACTTTGCTCCCCTTCCCCCCCCAGATTCTTAAGGTAGAAACTTAGATCTTTGATTTTAAACTTTCTTCAACTATAATACAGGCTTTTAAAACTGTAAGTTTATCTACAAAATTCTTTATCTGCCTCTTAAAATTTTTGATATTTTGTTTTTTATTTGAAGTATTTTTTGTTTTGTCCTGTGATTTCTTCTAAGGCATATAGTTATTTAGAATTACAGTACTAAATTTCCAATATTTTAGGAATTTTCTAGTTATTTTTATTCATTTTTTTAATGTGATATTCTCAAGGTCAGGTCTTAGGTATTGATTCTATCGTTTATTGATTGATTGATTGACTGATTGCACAAGCAGGGGAGTAGGAGAGAAAGAGACAGAATCTCAAGCAGCAGAGTCAGACTCAGGGCTCCTGAGATCATGACCTGAGCTAAAATCAAGAGTTGGACATTCAACTGACTGAGCCACGCAGGAATCTCTGCATTTATTTTTAAAACAGCTATACTGAGGCATAATTAACATACAGTAAACTGTACATTTGAAATGCATGATTCTATACATTTTGATACATATATTTATTGTGAAGCTGTCATCTCAATCAGGATGGTAAATCTATTCATTATAAAATATCTCCAACAACTTACAATAAGTCTCCATATGCTCCTCTGCAGTCCTTCTCCTCTGCTTCCCTTCTATCTCCATCTATCTCTGAGCTATTTTCTTTCCCAATGATTAGTATCCTTTTCCTAGAACTGAGATTATATAATATATAGTCAGGTTTCTTACAGGTTACTTTCATTCAGCACAATTGTTTTGAAGCCGATCACACCAATATTCCTTTTTAATTGCCTACTCATATTCCTTTGCATAGTTGTGCTACAATATGTTTATCTATTTACCTGCTCACAGACATTTGGTTGTTTCTAATTTTAGGCTATTACAAAAAAAGCTGCAATAAATATACACATATAAATCTTTGTTTCAACATTTGTTTTTTATTCATTCGGGTAAACTTATAGGATTAGAAGGGCTGGATCATTTGGTAGGTACATGTTTCACTTTTTAAGAAACTGCCAAATTGTTTCCCAGCATAGTTGTTCGCAGCAGCAGTGCATTAATCTCACCACGAGTTCCTTCACATTCTCACCTATCCTTATTATGATCAGTCTTTTTAATTATGGCTACTTTGACAGGTGTCTAGCTGAAACTGATTTTAATTTGTTTTCCATAGTAACTAATAATACTAATGTTGCGGATTTTTTAAGTGGGATTTTTTTGGCTTCATTATTTATTTTTACCATATATCTTCTCTTGTGAAATGTTTATTCAAATCTTTTGCTCATTATTTTATTATTTTAACAATTTTATTTATTTATTTGAGAGAGAGAGAGCCAGAGAGTACAAGCAGGGGGAACAGCAAAGGGAGATGTAGAAGCAGACTCGTCACTGAACAGGAAGTCTGATATGGAGCTTCATCTCATGACCCTGGGATCATGACCTGAGCTGAAGGCAGACACTTAACTGATTGAGTATGCAGGTGCCCCTTGTTCATGGTTTTACTTGAGTTTTTCCTTTTCATTGAGATTAGAGCATAGACTTGAAGACAAGTCAGGTATATACTTTGCAAATATTTGCTGCTGTGTTGTAAAAGACCCTGTTAAGAGGATGAAAATATAAGCTATAGACTGGAGAAAATATTTGCAAACCTCATATCTGACAAAGGTCTTACATCTACAATACATAAAGAACTCTCAAAACTCAACATTAAAAAGAAAAAATAAATAAATCTGTATGGGCTGAATTGTGTTCCCCTCTAAATTTATATGTTGAAGTCCTAACAGTATTTGGAGATAGGGCCTTTAAAGAGGTAATTAAGGTAACATGAGGTCATATGGGAGCACTCTATTCCAATATGACTGGTGTCTTTATAAAAAGCAGAGATTATTATAATGTCAGACACAGGTGGAGGGATGACCATGTGAGGGCACAGCAGGAAGGCAGCCATCTGCAAGCCAAAGGAAGAGGCCTCAAAAGAAACTATACCTGCTGACACACCTTGATCTTGGATATCTAACCCCAGAATAGTGAAAAAGTATAGTTCTATTGTTTAAGGCACCTAGTCTGTGGTATTTTGTTATGGCAGCCCTAGAAAACTAACACACAATCCAATTATAGAATGGACAAAACACATGAACAGATGTTCTACCAAAGAGAACTAGATAGCAATAAGCATGTAATAAAATGTTAAACATCATTAATTATTAGGGAAATGCAATTAAGATCCCAGTAGGATATCACTACAAACTTATTGAAATAAATAAAATTTTAAAAGTAGTGGTAATACCATACACTGGCAAGGATATGGAGAAACTTCTCTCCATACATTGCTAATAAGAATGTCAAATGGTACAGCCACTCTGGAAAATAATCTGTAAACTTCTTATAAAACTTAATATGTGGTTCCTATATGGCCTACCAATTAAAATCTTGGGCATGTATCCCAGAGAAATGATAACTTAGATTCACCCAAAAACCTATATATAAATATTCATAGGAACTGTATTCATAATAGCCTAACTCCAAGAAACAATCCAAATGTCTCCCATTGTTTGAATGGTTGAACAAACTCTGGTACTTCCAAATAATGGAATAAAAAGGAATGAACTGTTGTCACATGCAACAACCTGAATGGACCTAAGGATGTTAGACTTAATAAAGAAAGTCAATGTCAAAAGATTACATACTGTATGATTACACTTATGTAACATCCTAAAAAAAAAATCCCTACAAAGATGGAAGAACAGATTAGTTGTTGCCACAGAAGCAGGGACAGGCATCATGTAGAGATACGGGTTTTAATACAAAGATATAATGGAGTTGTTTTGTAGTTTATGGCTTTGTTCTGTATTTGCACTAGTGATTACAAAAATCTATTTGTGGTATAAAATTGCACAGAACTAACTATATACCAAACGAATACATGTAAAAAAATTACCAAAACTGAGAAAGGTTTGTAGACTGGTTACCAATAATATACAACTACTAATGCTCCTGGCTTTGATATTGTACTTAACATCACCACTGGAGGAGGCTAATTAAAGGGTACTTGGGACAACAATATTCTTGCAACTTGCTATACCTCTGTGATTATTTTTAAAATAAAGAGGGATATTATGATGAAATTCAGTTTATCAATTTGTTTTCTAAAAGATTGTGCTTTTGGTATTAATTCTAAGAAATTTTTGCTGAACACAGGATCACAAAGAATTTATATAATTTAGATTGTAGAATTTATATAATTTTAAGTTTTAGGTCTATGATCCATTTATTATTTTTTTAAAAGATTTTATTTATTTGTTCATAGACACAGAGAGAGAGACAGAGACACAGACAGAGGGAGAAGCAGGCTCCACGCAGGGAGCTCGATGTGGGACTCGATCCCGGGTCTCCAGGATCACACCCCAGGCTGCAAGCTGCGCCACCAGGGCTGCCCTCTATGATCCATTTAGAGTTAATTTTTATACATGGTATGGGGTTTGTATTGAAATTAATTTTTCCCATATTCCCATGCAGTTTTCCCAGCACCATTTGATGAAAAAACTAAAAAGGTTTTCAAAATGTTTTCACTTTTTGTCTAGAAAAACAACTTCCATGTATGTCAAGGTCTATTTAGGGGCTTTTTTTTTCCCTTTGTCCTATTTATCTATTTTTATACCAATACCACAGTTTTCATTTCTCTATCTACATGATAATTCTTGAACTCCAGTAGTGTTAACCTTCCAATTTTGCTCTTTGTTCAGTTGGCAGGGGGGTTCCTATTCTAGGTATTGTGCATTTCCATATTAATTTTAAAGGTAATTTATCAAATTCTACAATAAAGGGACACCTGGGTGGCTCAGCGGTTGAACATCTGCCTTTGGCTCAGGGCGTGATCCCACAGTCCCGGGTTAAAATTTCGCATTGGGCTCCCTGCATGAAGCCTGCTTCTCCCTTTGCCTACACCTCTGCCTCTGTGTGTGTGCATGTGTGTGTCTCTCGTGAATAAATAAAATCTTAAAAAAAAATTCTACAATAAAATTTGAATTTTTTATTGGAATTGTACTGAATTAATCAGAACAATTTTGAGACAACTGGCATGTTAACAATATTGAATCATTTTACCCACAAGATATATGTCCTTGGTTATTTAGATCATTTTTACTTTTTCTCAGTGATGTTTTAGAATTTCAGTGTATAAGTCTTTGGCATTTATTGTCAGATTTATCCCTGAGCATTTCCGTATTTTGGATATTATTGTAATTGATACCTTATAAAATTTTACTTAATTTTATTTTCCAGTTGTTTATTGCTAGTATATAGAAATACAACTGATTTTTGTATATTGACCTTGTATTTCATAATCTGATTAGTTCTAGTAGCTCTTATGAGTTTTGATAAGAGAATGAGATGCTGACAGACACATGGTTTTATGGAAGAAAAAGGAAAATGGCTCCCGTAGACCAGGTTAGGAAATGTGAGATTTCTTAAGACCTAATAGCCATTGCTTTCATCCAAGTGTTGAGCGTGAAGTGTAGGTGGGGAAGGAATTCCCCCACTGGTCTGCTGACTGATGAATGCTTACAGGTTAAGCAGTGTGTCTGAGGATTGAAACAAGCTGTCCAAATTATACTTTGATTGTTCACTCTACTTTATGAAGGAGAAAAAGGGAAGGTATCCTGACATGGCAGGAGCAAGTTCTTGGCCTTATTCAAAATACAGTGTTGAAAGACTCATTCTCCTTTCCTTTCTGAATCTCCAGGATGGTCTGTCCATATCTATACTCTCTGTGTTTTTAATAATCTCTGTTCTCATTTCTTCTCAGTCATGTTTGATTTCCATCCTGTGCGAAGCCAAGGTCCCTCTTGGCTGATCTTGAGGGACCCACTGTGGGTCCTCAGACCCAGTCAGCTGGCATCAGCTTTATGTGCTTGGATTCATTTAACTCTCACATCCATTTTAGGAGCAAAATACTATAACAACCAACACTTTACACATTTACAAAAGTCATTTGTATGAACTTAGAAAACTCGTAAGAGGGAAAAAGGAAAATTTAACCTTATGGTCTGACTTTAGAGGCCATATTCATCTGCAACTGGGGGAAGAGAAAAAATAGAAGGGAGTCATCCCAAAATGTTTGCCCCTTAGCCCCACAGCCCATATAGGTGTGGCCAAGGATGCCATGGTGCCCACATCCTAGAGCAAAACTCCTTTTCCTTCAGGTTGGCAGTAGTCTTCACATGAGGATCTGAGTGCTCTTAGGCATATGCAGAGGCTTCCCAAGACTTACATGGGTACAGTCAGTTTTTTTGGGGGGTACAGTCAGTTTTAAGGGGACCTATTCTAAGCCCTCACCTTAAAATACACCTCAAAAGTGTGTACTTTTCCTAAAATGGATCTTTTTGTGAACTTCCTAGTGATAGACTGGAGGCTCTCCTACCCACCTCACTTCCACACTAGTTCTTCTTCTAATTTACAACAGAGAAGTATACCTTTTTCTTCCCACCTTTCATAAGGTGCATTGCTCTAGGCTATAAACCTCTAGGGCACAAACAAAGGCTTAGTTGGAAATTTTGGAGCTGAGAAAGTAAAGAACTGCATAACATGTTCTTTTGGAAATCAAATGTTTCCAATTCTTTGCTTTCAACAAAACAAATACTAGTAGAGTTGATGGATCATCAAAAATAATTGTTGATGTTAGAGCACTACATGACTTTTGGCTTATAATTCGTAAGTTTGACAACTGAGTGACATTACTATAATAAAACTTCTGATATTTGAGTGAACAAGATTATTCAGTGCTTACATCCATTAAAATATAAATAGTGTGGAACTAAATAAAGGAAATTTCATTTAAAATGGAGTTGGGTGGGGTGCCTGGATGGCTCAATCAGTTAAGTGCTCAACACTTGATTTCAGCTCTGGTCATGATCTCAGGGTCATGAGATTAGATTAAGTCTTGTGCCCTGCATGAAGCCTGCTTAAGATTCTCTCCCTCTCCCTCTGCCCCTCCCCAATGTACACATGCTCTCTCTCTCTCTCTCTCTCCCCCTCTTAAATAAATACATACATAGAGTATTGCTTGGATCCTGAGTCAAAGGGTCCCCTAAGCTGAAATAAGTTGTGTCAGCAGTGAGGATAAAAACCTTTGGGTGAACCAACATTAGAAGCTGGTTTGGTTAAACTATGGGATTGGCTGCTCAATACTGAAAGTAAATGCAAAGCCATGTTAATTGGCATGTGCCACTTTCTCATTCTGTATCCTCTCATCCTTCCCCATGCACTTTGATCTTCGGTGCTTCAAGAGAAAAATTAAGTGCCTTTGGAATCTTTGAAGGGGAGGAAGAACTCAAACTTTCATGGCTCTGTTAGATACAGGTGCTTAATTCACCATCTTTCTTGGTCCATGTGAGGAAGGAAAGCAAGGTGCAGGAGTTGCCAAAAATGTCAAAGATTGCAGGGAAGAGCTGCAGTGCTATGTAGGTTCCCTGAACTGGGATGTTTTTCAAATATCAGAAGCTATGTGAGAGAGGAAGTAAGTAACACTGGGGTCTAACCCCAACCCTCAAGTGAAGAGCCAAAGGAAAGACGAAAAAGCCTACTGCCCCTAGCATCCTTACTGTCTGTTTCCTCTCATGTTGCTTTTTCCCCCTGTGATTCTACTGAGGTATATCATAATCATCTGTGGATGCTGCTGTAGGCAGTCATGTGTGCTAGTTAGACATCTTGGTCATGTTCTGTTGGGGCAAAAAGTACCTGAATTCAACTGACTTAAAATTTGCAGTGGGGAAATATTGTCAAATTGACCTTGTGTCAAAAGCCCTTGGACATGTACAGTTTACCTTAAATGTTTCGGCCTTATTTACTGATCGTTCAGCTAAGTGTCCACAGGGTGGCAGCCACCCTCCAGCTCCAAGGACAACTCTGGAGGACTAATTATGGTAAGGGCTGATTAACACAACACACTAAATTGAAAGCTGTTTTCATTGCCATAGTCCAAAGGTTGGCAAATATCAGGCTGTATGCCAAATCTAGTTGCAGCCTATGTCTGTACTACTTTTGAGCTGGAAATGGTTTCTACATTTTTTTTAAAGCAATAGGGATGCACAGTCAGTAGAGCATGCGACGATCTCAGGGTCATAAATTCAAGCCCATGTTCGATGTAAAGATTACTTAAAAAAAAAAAAAAAGAAAAGAAAGCACTGGGAATAAAAAGAATATTTGCTAAAGACTGTATGTGGCTTGCAAAGCTTAAAATATTTACTATTTGCCCTTTTCTAGAAAGGCCAACCCCTGCCTTACAATACTCCAAAGGATTAAGTATGTTATTTTCCTGAATGCTGAACTACTGTCAAAGACCTCACGTAGGTAAGATTATATAATAGTAGATTAAAGGCACATCCCTCATCTGGGCCACAAACTGAGGAAACAAATCATAGCTGCCAGCTGAAAGGTCCTGGTCATTTATGTTGATGCTTAGAGTAAGGGGCTGTTTTTTTTTTTAATTTTTTTTAAATTTTTATTTATTTATGATAGTCACACAGAGAGAGAGAGAGAGAGAGAGAGAGGCAGAGACATAGGCAGAGGGAGAAGCAGGCTCCCTGCACCGGGAGCCTGACGTGGGACTTGATCCCGGGTCTCCAGGATCGCACCCTAGGCCAAAGGCAGGCGCTAAACCGCTGCGCCATCCAGGGTTCCCAAGGAGCTGTTTTTTAATGAGATTGACTAGAATCAAACTTCTGATCAAGCTCATACTGCCCAGATCACCACCATGGCCACTTAGATCCATCACTGTACTGGGTGTGGCAGTATATCCACCATCATAGACTAAGCCAAAAATATAGTTCTATGTTTATAATGCAGATGCTATCACTGCTTGCCAAACTTATTACTCCTGACAGAAGTCATCCCCTTTATCTCATGCTGAAGGACCTTGGAGTCCATTTGGGTCTACTCTTGGTGCTTCCTATAACTTTTTCATTTAATGATAGTGGTGTCCAGTCAGATCATCACCGACTGGCCATACCATTGTGTCTCTTGAATCTAATGTGTCATGTATTTGGCCTTCTGAACTATTTACATCCTGACAATGGTGTTCTTTTTGTCATGAAGACCAAACTCAGTGCGCCAATAGTCAAATTATTTGATGGAAGTTCTATGTTTTATGCCATCCACAGGTAATTGAATCAGCCTTGAACACTGAATCACCTCCTCTAACATCAGCTCTGAAAGATACCTAACTCTGTCTTAACTGTTCCTGGTGCACATATGTTGGTTAGATAGTTTGACATTAAATTTGGTCATCCTCAGAAAGGGATCATCTCTTGACTGCTTCCTTGCTGATAATGATAAGGGCTAAAAGGATAGAAGATTATGCAGACCTATTTTGAAAATGAGATTTTAGGGACGCCTGGGTGGCTCAGCAGTTGAGTGTCTGCCTTCGGCTCAGGGCATGATCCCAGGATCCAGGATCAAGTCCCACATCAGGCTCCTTGCAGGGAGCCTACTTCAGGGAGCCTGCTTCTCCCTCTGCCTGTGTCTCTGCCTCTCTCTGTGTGTGTCTCTCATGAATAAATAAATAAAATCTTAAAAAAAAAAAAAAAGAAAAAGAAAGAAAGAAAGAAAGAAAGAAAGAAAGAAAGAAAGAAAGAAAGAAAGAAAGAAAGAAAGAAAGAAAGAAAGAAAAGAAAGAAAATGAGATTTTACCCGGACCATTCCTAGGCATGATACTTTTCTTTACCTGCTTAGTATGGTTGTTTATACTCTCAGTGTGTCAGCTTAGTCAAAAAGAAAGAAAGGTGGCTGGCAAGTACAGACTCTCTTTGCGGCTAGGGGTCTACAGACTTTAATCATCATGCTAGCCCACCCTTTTCTGTAAACATTCATTAAAATTCATTCTCCTAACTCTCCATTTATGGTGACTTCCTCCTGCTACAGCTGCTCCACCAAGGATAAAAGCAGTACTTACCTTCTTTCATTTTCTAGACTTTAGTTCATTTAGGTTTGTCTCTTAGTTCAGTAATGGTTTTTTAAAAATAATGTTTTTATTACTAAAATTTGTTTAATATGAACTTGCTTTTCAGATGAGAGTGACATTCTCTTGTGACTATAATTTAGGCAGAAGCTGTTCCTAAAGAATGGCTTTTAAATGATAATGAAGTATGGAAAGCACTTTGGTGTGAGGTATATAGGAATTACTCAATAAATATTAGTTTTTATTTATGTTATTGCTATCGTTGTTCTGGATGTTATCCTTATTTCAAAGGAATGGATTAAGCAGTCAGATTTCTTTTATTATAATCTCTTCTGTGATCCAAATATTGTAGCTAGGCAGAATAAGGAAAGTAGATATGGAACAATAATTTTTTAAAATCAGAGGAAATGAATATTATTTGAAATATTTTTTCTTGTGTTTTCTCTTTGGAATCAAGGAGCAGAATTGATATTAAGTATTATATGGAAAAGATTTATCACAAAGACTGAAAAATAAGAGAAAATATACATTTTGTTACTTAAAAATGCATTGCAGCCACTGCTGGTAAGATGTGGCAACATTGTAGTAGAGTACCAGATAATATTATGGGATGCAAATCAGATTGCACATTACCAAGCTGTTTGCTACTACAGGAGAAAATTGAGAGATACAAAATTTGACTTTATGTTTATGTTATGGAATGTTAGCTTATTAAGAGTCAATTCCCTAGACAGTACATCTAATCAGAACTTTGATAATTATAATCATGCATAGTCTTTCTTGGAATATTTTTTAATTCAAGGTAACCTATTTAATTATTACCCACATGGACATCAAACATTATATGTAAAACCTTTTGGATTCTAAATTTATTAACATGAATAATTAATGACAAACTTGATCCTCTGCTTCCAGTTAGATTTACAGTGCAGCTTAATTATGGTGCTTATCTTCTGGAAAATTTTGCTATTTTTGATTAATGAAGGAGCTTCTCTCTGACCTGCTTGAAGTAAAGAAGAACAATATCTAATGATTCTACCTCAGGTAAAGTAAGATACCTAAGAAAACATCTGATAAACTTGGGCATGTGATAATTTTCCTTTTGGAATAACATTCTATCAAACTCAATGATTATTTCAAAACACACATTCTAGGATCATTAGTAAATTCTCACGAAGAAACTTTGACCCTCCTTTGGTTAAACATAAAAAGTACAGATTTTTAAAGGTAAGTAAGGCACATATTATTTAGTTATGTAAATTAAGCTTAGTTTTTATAGTTAATATTAGTTTCAACACCCTCTGAAATTGAATTGCATCCTAAACATTGTTGAAATAACTATTATAAAATAGTTAACATTGTGTATGTACAAATTTGGTAGTAGCTTTTAATATTCTCACTTCAGTTGAATTATGGGCATATTGGTACCACATATTTTCAGTTTAATTGCCATTTAAAATGTCTTTACGTGATTACCCACTGATTTCTACCTTAAGGTAATATGGATTAACTAACAATAGATTAGTGATTCTCTGAGAAACACGAGAAAAGCCAGATAAAATTCAAAAATCATCTACTAAAAAGCAGTCACACCACTAAAGCAAAGACCAGAAAAGCTATGATTCTAGAGAGAAGAGAACTTAAGAGAAGTGAGCTAACATCTGTAGGTATTTTTTCCTTTGAGCCTATTTTAGCTGCTGGGGAGTCAGAAAATCTAATTGGTGGGTCTCTTCCCAGGAACACAGAAACAAGATTATGAAAAAAGCCTTATGTACTGTTTTTGGGAATATAACTTGGTGCAGCCACCATAGAAGCAGCATGCAGGTTCCTCAAAAAACTAAAAACAGAAATACCATACAATCCAATAATTCTACTCCTACTTACCCAAGGAAAATAAAAACACTAATGGGGGGGGGGGGGGGTATACATACACACACACACACACACACATCATCATCATCATCATCTTTATTGCAGTATTATATAATAGCCATGATATGGAAGCAACCTAAGTGTACTTTGGAATGGATAAGGAAGATGTGGTATATATGCAAAATGGAATATTACTCAGCCATAAGAAAGAAAGAAATCTTGCTATCTGTAGTAACATGGATGGGTCTAGAGAGTATTATGCTAAGTGAAGTAAATAAAAAACCAGTACCATGTGATTTCACTTTTTTTTTAAATTTTTTTATTTATTTATGATAGAGAGAGAGAGAGAGAGAGAGAGGCAGAGACACAGGCAGAGGGAGAAGCAGGCTCCATGCACCGGGAGCCCGACGTGGGATTCGATCCCGGGTCTCCAGGATCGCACCCTGGGCCAAAGGCAGGCGCCAAACCGCTGCGCCACCCAGGGATCCCTGATTTCACTTTTATGTGGAATTTTAAAAATGAACAAATAACAAAAGAAGAAAAATAGGCTCACTAAATATAGTGAACAACCTAGTAGTTGCCAGAGGGGAAAATGATTGGAGGCACAGCCAAAATACATGAAGATAGAGAAATACAAACCTCATTATAAAATAAACGTTATGGTATGAAAAGTACAGCCTAAGAAACTAGTCAATAATACTGTAATACCCTTGTGTGTTTACAGATGGTAACTACACTAAACATGATGAGAATTTTATAACGTATATAATCTGAATTGCTATACTACACCTGAAACTAATATACTATTATACTTCAATTAAAAAGGAGAAAGAAAGAAAGAAAGAAAGAAAGAAAGAAAGAAAGAAAGAAAGAAAGAAAGAAAGAAAGAAAGAAAGAAAGAAAGAAGAAAGAAAGGGTTTTAAAAATGGCCATCTTCTTGCTCCATAACTGCAAAACATTCATATTTAGATTTAGAACACCATTTAAAATTGACCAATGAATTATTTTCATTTCTATACCATCTACTTCCTTCCAATCACCTGTGTATATTTACTTTCAGTTTCTGTCGACTAATAAACCACATCAAATAAATTTTAGCACAAAATCATAAAAGATGCAAGGAAATATCCCATATGCTTTTAGCCTAGGTTTTTGTTGTAAAACATTCTGATAAAGTCCTCCCAGTTGAATGACTAATTGGGTGAGAATATTATTTGCCTTTTGTCCTCAGAAATACATTGTTATATCAATTATTCTGAGACTATTCATTTAGGACAGTGTGTGATCTGAAGATTATTAGAATTTGCTTGTGGGATCACTTTTAGCATTAACACTGGTCTAGAGTACTGCTGTTTCTATGTATTCATTTTCTAACTTGGCTAGTAATTATGGAAGTCTTACTTCATCCATTTTGTATCTTTGCAATTACTAGTAGAAAATAAAAAGTTCTGAATCCTCAACTGTGTTCAATGAAGCTAAAACCAGACCACAAATATGGGGTTTCTGGCCTTTCATATCTTTTTGAAAAATGATGCAATACTTTGAGCCACTTGATAAGAAAAGTAAAGGATGATGCAATAGTGACTTTTAACCACTGTATTACCTTTATCAGTCATTCCATTAATCTTTAGTTAATTACCTTAATTTTTAAGGGATAGTTGGAGATAACTCATGAGCAGTAATGAAATAATTCAAAGAATTATAAAATAGAAAAAAATAAGAATACCATGAAACCAATATATATCTTAGGTTTATAAAGGGGCCCAAGAGATGTATTTGATGATCACAAAATTAAAATGATTTTTTGTAAAAGCAACTTAGTCTTTTGCTTTTTGGAAGACTTCAAAGAAAGGGAAAAAATAGTATCCTTACAAATTATTAGACTTCTCAAAAGAAAAAACTCAAAACAAAAACACAGTGCAGTGGATCTTGGTATACTGATGGTTAAGGCCACTAATTTTCTATGATTTTCTCAGAAAAGCCATAAGCAAAATTAACTCCATACTTATCAGTGTTCTTATGTTTTATTTTATACATGCTTCTATTATTCTGCTCATTACAGTATATTGTATATATTTACATTTGCTTCAACAACTAAACTACATTTCTAGAACTTAGGAAAATGCCTTAAACACGATATCCCTTTGACTATTTGTTGAATTAAAACTTTCTCATTAACTGTACTACTGTCTTATAACAAAGAAACTAATTCAACTTTTTTAAATTTGAAGAACAATAAGAAAGTCTCTAGTAGACAATGGATTTAAGTAACAAAATTTAGTTATATTTTAGCCCATTGCTAATCTATATCTTAAAGATTGTTATTACCCTACACTTCTATTTCCAGATGAGATAAAATTGTAATCTGATTATCTTAAGAAAAATAATTAATTCACCAAATCTCTTAATGTTTAACGTTTGTTATGTTCAGGCAGAAAGATATTAACTTAGAATTTTAAAATCTGAGTTAAATAATGGCAAGGGTTTTGAACTTTATCCTAAATGCAATGGAATAACATTAGAGCATGGCCATGTATAACCTGTTAAACCAGATGACATTCTATTCTCTAAGAGCCAAAATCTTAATATAAATAACCAATGAATTAAAGAACCAAGCAAGATAAAGCAACAAAACTGATCTGGAGGAAACTTAAGCAATGTAAGAAACAGAAGAATAAAAAAATAAAATAAAAAAATAAAATTCACCACAACCAAGTGGCATTTCAGGGATGGAAGCGTGGTTCAATATATGCTAATCAATCAAAGTGATGCGTCACACTGACAAGAAGAAAGCTAAAAACCATATAATAATTTCAACAGATGCAGAAAAAGCATTTGACAAAATTTAACATCCATTCATAATAAAAACTCTCAACAAAGTGGGTTTAGAGGAAATATATCACAACATAATGAAGGCCACATATGACAAACCCACAGTTAACATGCTCAATGGTGAAAAGCTGTGAGGATTTTCTCTAAGATCAGTAACAAGACAAGACACTCTCACAACTATCAACACAGTTCTGGAATTTCTATCCATGGTAATCAGACAAGAAAAATAAGTAAAAAGCATCCAAACTGACAAAGAAGAAATAAAACAGTCACTCTGCAGATAACTATATACAGAAAACCCTGAAGATTCTGCCAAAAAACTATTAAACTAACATATAAATAAAGTAATGCTTCTGTGGAATATGAAATTCATATACAAAAACCTTTTGCATTTCCATACACGAATAACAAAATAGCATCGATTTATAGTTGGCATTAAAAAGAATAACGCACCTAAAATTTTTAACTAAAGAGGTAAAAGTCCTATACTGTGAAAGCTATCAGACATTGATGAAAGAAAACAAAGACAACACAAAGAGATGGAAAGATATAACATGCACATGGATTGGAAGAATTACTATTGTGAAAATATCCATACTACTAAAGCAATTTACAATGATCAAAATACCAATGCTGCTTTTCACAGAACTAGAGAAAATAATTCTAAAATTTATAGAAAATCAAGAACAAAACTAAAGATACCACAATCCCAGATTTCAAACTACACTACAAAGCTAAAATCACCAAACCAGTATGGTACTGACACAAGAACAGATACACAGATTAATGGAATAGAATTGAGAGTTCAGAAATGTACCCACACTTACATATGGTTGATTAATCTATGACAAAGGAGGAAAGAATATACAATGGGGAAGACAATCTTTCCAATAAATGGTGCTGGGAAAACTGGGCAGGTATGTGCAAAAGAATGAAACTGGACTGCTTTCTTACACTATACACAAAATAAACTCAAAACAGTAAAGATCTAAATGTGGGCAGCCCCGGTGGCCCTGCGGTTTAGCACTGCCTTCAGCCCGGGGTGTGATCCTGGAGACCCAGGATCGAGTCCCGTGTCGGGCTCCCTACACGGAGCCTGCTTCTTCTCCCTCTGCTTCTCTCTCTCTCTCTCTATCATGAATAAATAAATAAAATTTTTAAAAAATCTAAATGTATGTAAGACCTAAGACAATAAAAATCCTAAAAGAAAACGTAGGGAGTAATCTCTTGGACATTGGATGTGTCTCTGCAGGCCAGGAAACCAAAAGCAAAAGTAAATGATTGGGACTATATAATACCAAAATGCTTTTGTACCATAAAGTAAGCCATCAATAAAACAAAACGCAACCCAGTGAATGGGAGAAGATATTTGCAAATGATATATCCAGTAAGGGTTAATATCCAAAATATACAAAGAAGTCATACAACTAAACACCAAAACAACAAAATATTGACTAAAAAATGGGTAGAGGTCTGAATAGACATCTTTCCAAAGACATACAAGCTGGCAAACAAAAAATTCCCATTATCACTAATCATCTGGGAAACGCAAATCAAAATCACAATGGGATACTACCCCATAGAAGTCAAAATGGCTAGCATCAAAAAGATGAGATAACAAGAGGATGTGAAGAAAAGGAAACTTTTGTGTATTCTTGGTGGGAATGTAAACTGATTCGGCCACTATGGAAAGGAATATAGCAGATGGTTCTGGCTATTTATCTATGTGTATGGCAGTTGGTATTGAGTTGATGGTCTCTTAAGTTTGAACACATTCTAAAAGCATCACATTTTACTTCTTCCTCCACATTTTAGGTACATGATGTCATATTTTATATCTTTTGTGTTTTCTGGAGTAATTTTTTATATATAATTAATTTATTATTCTTGTGATTTAACCTCACTAGGTATATAAATGATTAGACTACTACTTCTCCTACTCCTATATGTTTACTTTAGTAAAATTTTTTCCTTTCATAATTTTTACTTCTAGTTATGGTTTTTTCCTTTCCCTTTAATGAGTTCCCTGTAACAATTCTTAATGTCTGGTTTAATGGTGATGAGCTCCTTTAACTATTATTTCTCTGGGAAACCCTATACTCCTTTTAATTCTGAATGATAACTTTGTTGGGTAGAGTATTCTTTTTGTAAGCTTTGCCATTCCCTTCTGCCCTGCAAAGTTCCTGCTAAAAAAAAAATCAGCTGACAGCCATCTGGGGTTTCCCTTGTACATAACTACTTCTCTCTTGATACTTTTAAGATTGTCTCTTTCTCTTTAATTTTTGATATTTTAATTACTAACTGTCTCCATGTAGACCTCCTTGGGTTCATCTTGTTTGGGACTCTGTGCTTCTGGGACCTGGATGCTTGCTTCTTTCCTCCAGTTAGGGAAGTTTTCAATGATATATCTTCAAATAAATTTTCTGTCCCCTTTTGTATCTCTTCTTCTGGGACCCCTATAATGTGAAGTTTCACATGCCTAATGTTGTCTTGGAGGTCTCTTAATCTATTCTCTTAAAATTTTTTTCTTTTTGCTATTCAACTTGGGTGCTTTTCATTATCCTGTTTTCCTGATCATTAATCTGTTCTGCTACATTCCTGTAATCTACCATTGATTCCCTGTAGTGTATTTCTTTTCTTTTGTTTTTTTTAGCTATTGCTTTCTTCAGCTCTACATCGTTATTTCTTATAACTTCTCTTTGTTGAAGTTCTCACTGATCTTCATCTATTCTTCTCTCAAGTTCAGTAAGTGTATTTACGACCATTATTTTGAATTATTTATCATACATAATGCTTATCTTCATTTTATTTAGCTCTTTTGTGATTTTGGTCTTATAATTTTAAATTTGGGGTATATTTTTCGCTCTCCTCCTTTTGTCTAATCTCTGTTTGTTTCTATGTATTATAGGTCAGCTATAGGTCTTGAAAGTAGCGCCTTGTGTAGGGAGGGTTTTATGGCATCCTGTAACACAGTAATGCCAGGTCCTTAGAAGCAGATGATCCAGGGGTGTCTTGTGTGGGTTTCATGTGTACTCCTCTTGTGGCTAATCTGCAACTACTCTAGACACACTGGTAGGCAGGGTTTGCTCTGTATGTGGCTGTCTGTGAGATCTAGTAGCATTGACTATGGGCATGCTGAGCTGGTTCTCAGCCTGGTTGTCTGCAATGAGCTACTACAACTGGGTTTGTACCTCATGCTGCTGGTTTACTAGCCCAGCTGCAGCTTTAGGCTTCCTGGTGGCAGGACCAGCACTGAGACTGGCTATCTGCAATGAGCTACTGAGACTGGGTTTGCTCTGCACACTGTTAGCAAGAGGGTCAGCTATAGCCATCATGAGCTCACGGGTCAATGGGGCTGGCATTCAGTCTAGCTAGGTCATTTTCTCTTCATCAAAACTATGAACAATCTAAGGTTTTAAATAATTCTTCAAGTGTTGCATTTTGACAATGCCTTGCATTGCAAGAAGAACCAGAAATAACAAGTCAAATCAAATTTGCAATGTATTTGACATCTGGAATCAATACTTACCAAACAGTAATATTTCAAGTCCTATATTACAGTTGATGAGAAGTTGGTTGAATTTAGAGCAGGATACTGGAGACTAAAAAAACCCAAATTCTAATAAAATATCACAATCCCTTTATTTCTATTTCTATAATTTATTCATGAAATTACTTAAAATATTTTTAAAATTACATTGCTTATTTGGCCTAGTTGGTAAATGGTGATGATTATTTTTCTGGCATAATGAATTTGAAGGGAGACCTTGAAGAATATATGGAAGTTTAGAAATAGAAGGGAGAGATGAACAAATAAATAGAAGTATATATTCTCTCTGTATATATATTTACATATGTATCAATTTATTATTTCAATTTATATACTTAAATATAAACAAAATATTTTCTCAAGATGATGTTAAAAAGAAGGATGAAAACACATTATAAAAAGCTTTTGATGACATCAAAGGATTAGATTTTACCTAAAACCACTGTTACCACTAGGGCAATTTTATATATTTGTCTTTAGAAGGGTAACTCAAATTTTATTGGACATTAAGTAATGGCCTCTTAGAAGAAAAGATTAAATGCAGGGTTTTAATGGGTAGGAATAACATGGATAGGAATATGATATTGGTGATAAAAGGCTTAGGTGGAATGGATCTTACTATTTTGCTTAGTCCTAGTTAATATTTGTGATAATATTTTTTGTACAAGAAATTGCTTTGGAAAGTATCTACAGTAATTGCTTTCCTAGGTCATGTTAAAAACTAATATAAAATTAGTTGCTGTAGACTATTTTTGTCCTTTAGAATTTTTAAAGTATACCACTACCCTATTATTATACTGTCAAATGTCAGCAGTGCTGCTAGAACTTGTATATGGGGCAAAGATTATTCAGTGACTAAATTTGACTTTGCACAACACTGTGTATTTAATATAGGCTTTCAGGTATTATTTGATGATATAAGAAAGCTAAGTGTTGAGACTGCTTTCTGAGTGGAATGGAATAGCAGGAAGCAAATTAGCATTCTTTGCCTGTAACAACTAGAAAAACAGGGTAAAATATAGACATCACCATTCCGCAGCTTAGTTCATCTCAGGAGTATATTTCATTTCTCAGTTGTATCTGTGGAAAAGCTCATTCTACCTCTGTTTTGTTCTAATCACATTGGCAATTATATCAAATACAAATAGACTAACATTACAATTGAAACACTAACCTTGTCAGACTGTGTAAAAAAAGCAAAACCCAATTTTATGCTGCTTCAAGAATATCTTTAATATTAAGAGGAAAGGAGGCTGACATAAAAGGATAGAAAGAGATAAGTCATACTAATGTTAGACAAAGTAAACTTTATGATCAAGAGTAGATGGATGTTTAAAATGATAAAAGAGTCAGTATATCATCAGGAAGCTATCATATCCTAAATCTGTGTGTACATAGTAAGTTAGTTGTAGACTGTATAAAGCAAAAACTGATGGAAACAAAAGGAGAACTGGATAAATTCCCGGTTGTACTGTGAAAATTTATGATACTTCTATCAATAGCTGGTAGACTGTGGATGATCAAAAAATAAGGAGATAAAGGAATCATCTGACCTAGTTAACAATTCTGGGACTCGTCACTGGAAAATGAATACACATTCTTTTGAAATACATATAAAACATTAACCAAAATTGACCATATGGGTCATACAGATTTATAGCTATAAAGATTAGTGTAATTGCAGTTAAAATGTCAGGTTTTATGTGTTTTTGAAATTTGATGATCTAGTCTAAAATTTATTTGGAAATTCAAAGGACTAAGGATAGTCAAAGGACCCTTAAGGAGTAAGAAAATCAATGCAAGACTTTATTAGTACCAGAGATTAAGACTTTCTATAACACTAGAGTTAAGGAAGTAGTACTGATGAAAGGACAGCCCAATGGAACAGAATAGAGCACCCATTATATTATAAAGAATAATGGCCTCCAAACATGTCCAAACCTAATCCCTGGAACTGGTATCACATTACATAACAAAAGGAACTTTGCAAATGTAATTAAAGTTAGGGATGTTAAAATATAAGATCCTGCTTACCTGTGTGTTTCCAGTCTAATTGCATGAGCAGTCAAAAGCAGAGAATTTCATCTTGACCAGAAGCAGAAGAGACATGCAACAGGAGGAGGATTCAGAGAGATTTCAAGTGTCAGAAGCATTCCAGGCACTATTATTGATGGCACTTCTACTTAGATGTGTACAAGATCTGGAGAGCCATTTAGTTCCTAAGAGTAGTACCCAGCTGACAGCCAGCCACCAAGGAAAATAAAACATTGGTCTTGATCCTATTGGACTTATATTCTGTGAACTTGAGTGGGCTTGGAAATGGAGTCTTTCCAGAGCCTCCTAATGACAGCCTTGCTGACAGACCCTTTAATTATGGTTTTGTGAAACCAACTCATTTTGAGCTGTGAGATGGTAAATTTGTGCTGTTTTAAGCCACTAAGTTAAAATTGCATAATTTCTTATACCACAACAGAAAACCATTGTATTACAACCACAAAAAGATTTACACAAATACTGTCATCCAATTTAAAATAAAGATAACATTGCGATACAGTGGGGAAAAAGACTCTGCTTTTTAGGATATTCTTATGGGGAAGAGGATCACTGACCTCTTATTCACATCATACACAAAAATCCATTTCAGATACATCCAGAGATACAACTGTGAAAGAAAATAATAAAGCTTTTAGATAAAATCGTATGAGAATATCTTCATGATCTTGGTTTAGGCAAGGATTTATTAAACAGTATACAGGAAAATTGATAAATTAGATTATATTAAAAGCAAGAACTTTAGGAGAGGTACTATAAAAGATGTAGAATGAAAGACAATATTTGTAACATATATATCCAACAAAAGAGATCTCTAACAGCCCAATTTAAGAAATGATTAAAAGAACTAAAAATATATTTCACAAACAGTAGATGGACAATATGAACAAGTGCTCAATGTCACTAATTATTAGAAAAATGCAATTTAAAACCACCACAAAACATCTTCACACTTCATCAAAGTCTCTGATGAAAAGGATACATTTACAAGAGTTAGTGAGGAAGTTGTACTGTCAAATAAGTCATACACAAATTGGTACTACCACTTTGGTAAACTGAACAGTGCGTACTAAAACCTGAAAATACCTATTAACTATGACCCAGGAATTTCACTCATAAGTAATTGTGTAACAAATATTTGCTTAGGCTCACCAGAAGACATGTGCTGGAATGTTTATACCAGTACTACAGGTAATAATAGCCTATATCGAAACAATCCTAATGTTTACCTATAGTATAATAGGTAAGTAAAGGATTGTATTTTTACTTGTATTTTTTATACTTTTTATTTATTTAAATTAAATTAACATGTACTGTATTACTAGTTTCAGAAGCAGAGTTCAGTGATTCATCAGTTGAATGTAACACTCAAGGCTCGTTATATCAAATGCCCTCCTTAATGCCCACCATCCAGGTACCCCGTCTCCCCTCTGCCCTACCCTCCAGTAACGCTTGGTTTATTTCCTATAGTTAAGTATCTCTTATGGTTTGTTTCCTTCTCTGAATTAATCTTATTTTATTTGTCCCTACCTTCCTCTATGAGTCACTATTCTGTTTCTTAAATTCCACATACAAATAAAATCATATCATAGTTGTCTTTCTCAGACTTATTTCACTAAGCATAATACTTCTAGTTCCAACCACATCATTACAAATGGTAAGATTTCGGTTTTTGATGACTAAGTAATATACATAAGTGTGTGTGTGTGTGTGTGTGTATATATATATATATATATATATACACACACACATATATCGGCTAGCTTTCCAACCAGCAGTGTACAAGGGTTCCCCTCTCTCTGCATCCAACCAACATCTGTCATCTCCTGACTTGTTAATTTAGGCCATTCTGGCAGATATGATATGGTATCTCATTGTGGTTTTGATTTGTATTTCCCTGATGCTAAGTGATGTAGAGCATCTTTTCATGTTTCTCTTGGCGATTTATATGTCTTTGGAGAAATGTCTGTTCATGTCTTCTGCCCATTTCTTCACTGGATTATTTGGGGTTTGAGTGTTGAGTTTGTTAAGTTCTTTCTAGATATTAGATACAAGCCCTTTATCTGATAAGACATTTGCAAAAATATTCTCCCATTCTGTAGGTTACCTTTTGGTTTTATCAACTGTTTCTTTTCCGTGCAGAAGCTTTTTATCTTGATGAAGTTCCAATAGTACATTTTTGCATTTGTTTCCCTTGCCTTTGGAGACATACCTAGTAAGAATGCTGCATCCAGGGTCAAAGAGTTTGCTGCTGGTGTTCTCTTCCAGAATTGATGAATTCCTGTCTCACATTTCGTGTTTCATCCATTTTGAGTCTACTTTTGTGTATGGAGTGAGAAAGTGGCCTACTTTCATTCTTCTGCATGTGGCTGTCCAATTTTCCTAACAGCAATTGTTGAAGAGACTTTTTGTTTTCCACTGGATATTCTTTCCTACTTTGTTGAAGATTAGTTGATCATAGAGTTGAGGGTCCAATTCTCAGTTCTCTATTCTATTGATCTATGTGTCTGTTTTTGTGCCAATACCAAAATATTGTAATGATTATAGCTTTGTAATAGAGCTTGAGGTTCATAATTGTGATGCCACCAGCTTTGGTTATCTTTTACAACATTACTGTGGCTATTCAGAGCCTTTTCTGGTTCCATACAAATTTTAGGGTTATTTATTCCAGCTCTGTGAAAAATATTGGTGGTATTTTTATAAAGATTGCTGAATGTGTAAATTGTCTGCGTAGCACAGACATTTTAACAATATTTGTTCTTCCAATCCATGAGTATGAAATCTTTTTCCATCTCCTTCTGTCTTCCTCAATTTCTTTCATAAGTATTCTATAATCTTATGAAAGTATTCTAATCCTTTACCTCTTTGGTTAGCTTTGTTCCTGGGTATCTTATAGCTTTTGGTGCAATTGTAAATGAGATCAATTCCTTAATTTCTCTTTCTTTAGTCTCATTGTTAGTGTATTGAATTGCAACAGAATTCTGTTCACTGATTTTATATCCTGCCACTTGGCTGAATTCCTGTATGAGTCCTAGCAATTTTTGGGTGGAGTCTTCTGGGTTTTCAACATACAAAATCATATCATCTGCAGAGAGTGAGAGTTTGACTTCTCATTTTAAACCCAAAGATACCACCAGATTGAAAGTGAGGGAGTAAACGACAATTTATTATGCTACATCAAAAGAAATCTGAGGTAGCAATACTTATATTAGACAAATTAGATTTTAAGCCAAAGACTGTAATAAGACATGAAGAAGGACATTATATGATCATTAAAGGGTCCATTCAATAAGACATAACAACTGTAAATATCCATGTCACTAACTTAAAAGCAATTATATAAAACAATAACAAAATTAAAGAAATATTATAATATTTATATAATATTGATAGTAATACAGTAATAGTAGGGACTTTAACACCCCACTCAGAGCAATGGACAGATCATCTTAAGCAGAAGATCAACAAGGAAACAAGAACTTTGAATGACACAGTAAACCAGATAGACCTAACAGATATATTCAGAGCATTTCATCCTAAAGCAACAGGATTTTTTTTTTCAGCAGGTGGGGCTCCCTCCACCTGGGGCCATTCATGAGGTTGGGTCCCGGCGGGAGGCCCACGGGCCTGGGGTGCCCCCTGCAGCCCCAGTTCAGCCGGCAGGGTGCAGACAGTGCAGGCGCGGGTCTCCCAGGTTAAATTAGCCCAGGATCGGGAATCGAGCAGAACTGGAGGTTTTTCAACTGCCTTTCTAGGGAAGGACGAAGCCCCCTGGATGGGATTTCTTCCATTAGGAGACACCAGGGGGGCCTGGCTCCTAAAGAAGCTCAAGACCCCATCCAGAAGCTGAATGACACAGTAAACCAGATAGACCTAACAGATATATTCAGAGCATTTCATCCTAAAGCAACAGAATATGCATTCTTCTTGAGTGCATATGGAACATTCTCCAGAATAGATCACATACTGGCTCACAAATCAGGTCTCAACTGGTACTAAAAGACTGGGATTATTCCAATCTAAAATAGCATATTTTTAGACCACAATGCTTTAAAACTTGAACTTAATCACAAGAGAAAATACAGAAGGAAGACAAATACATAGAGGTTAAAGAGCATCCTATTAAAGAATGAATGGATCAACCAAAAAACTAGAGAATTTAAAAATTCATGGAAACAAAGGAAAACACAATAGCCCAAAACCTTTGGCGTGCAGCAAAGGTGGTCCTAAGAGGTAAGAATATAGCATTACAGGACTTCGTCAAGAAACAAGTAAAGTCTCAAATACACAACCTAAACTTATCCCCAAAGGAGCTGGAGAAGGAACAGCAAATACAGCTTAAGCCAAGGAGGAGAAGAGAATAAAGATTAGAGCAGATCAATGAAACAGAAACCAAAAGAACAGTAGAATAGATCAATGAAACTAGAAGGTGGTTCTTTGAAAGAATTAAAAAGATCAATAAACTCCTAGAGAGACTTATAAAAAAGAAAAAGGACCTAAATAATAAATCATAAATGAAAGAAGAGAGATCATAACTAACACCAAAGAAATACAATTATAAGAATATATTATGGCAACCATATGCCAAAAAATTAGGCAATCTGGAAGAAAGGGATGCATTCTTAAAAATATATAAAATATCAAAACTGAAACAGAAAGAAATAGAAAAACTGAACAGACCCATAACCAGCAAAAAATTGATTGAAGCAGTAATCAAAAATCTCCCAACAAGAGTCCAGGACCAGATGGCCTCACAGCAGAATTCTACTAAACGTTTAAAGAATTAATACCCATTCATCTGAAGCTGTTCCAAAAAATAGAAATGGAAGGAAAACATCTAAACTCATTCCTTGAGGCCAGCATTACCTTGATCCCAAAACCAGACAAAGACCCCACCAAAAAGTAGAATTGGAGACCAATACCCCTCATGAACAGGAATGGGAAAATTCTCACCAAGATATTAGCCAACAGGCTCCAATAGTACATTAACAACCAAATGGATATATTCCTGGGCTGCAAGGGTAGTTCAATATCCTCAAATCAATCAGTGTGATAACCACCACATTAACAACAGAAAGGACAAGGACCATATGGTGCTCTCAACAGATACAAAAAAGGCATTTGCCAAAATAAAGCATCCTTTCTTGATTAAAACTCTTCACAGTGTATGGATAGAGGGAAACATACCATAATATCATAAAAGCCATATAGAAAAAGGGCACAGCAAGTAATATTATAATGGGGGAAAAACAGCTTTTCCTTTAACATCTGGAACATGACAGGATTGTCCACTCTCACCACTGTTGTTCAACATAGTACTAAAAGTCCTTGCCTCAGCAATTAGACAACAAAAAGAAATAAAATCATTCAAATAGGTAAAGAAGTCAAATCATTATATTTTTTATCCCACGCAATACTATACAACAATAACAATATAAAATTCAACTGGAAAACGTAGCTGTATCTAATAAGCATGATCTTCAGCAAAAGTGCCAGATACAAAAATGCCTACAGTATGATTTATGTAATGTTCAAAAACAGGCAAATCTAATATATAGCTTCAGAAGTCAGATAGTAATTCTTACTATTATGAGTGGAGTAGTGACTGGAAGAAAATATGAAAGGAGTTTTGTTTTGGTGGTGTTTTTTTTGTTTGTTTGTTTTTTAAGAAAGGTAAAGATTTACATGCTACTTCCAAGCCCTATCTATGTTTATATTACAGGAAGTAGTCTTTGACACTTTTTTTCCTCTTTTCTTATGTATATAATAAACATAGTTTATCTCCTGTTTCATTTTTATCATTTAATGGTACTGCTTATTTACACATTTATATGGGCCTTATACCTGTGCACAGTCAATGATAACCAACTGAGGTTTATTCGTAAGTAATGCCCTAATCCTACTGGGATTTTAAATTAATTCTTTTAATTAATCAGTTTTTTATAGCTTCTAGTATATTCATTAGAGTTTATCTAACTCTAAAGCTGCCTATTAAGTTGTTGAAATTTGGATTTCTGTATTTAATTACTTAGATTTGTGTTTAGTTCTGTAAAATTCCAAGCAAACCTTGGGCTAAATTTCTGAGATTGGGAAGAAGTAATTACAAGCATGTATTTAAGGTTCTAAAAAAAAAATCTGTATAATGCAGGTACCATCCTCCTTAAATTTGTCTATCTAAATTACAGTGTAATTCAATGACGCAGTATACTTTAGATATTCATGATGATTTCTAAGACTAATTTTGTTCTCTGCCCACATTGGTATCTTTTCTGATTACTCTAATAATTAGATAAACCTTTAACTGTGCCACCCACCATCAAAAATGTTTCACTTTTTCTTTCATCCTTTTAAGGGAACTTATCACTAAGCCAAAGCAGAAATAATAGTAGTAATTATAGCAACAGAAATAACAGCAGCATCCATTTATAATGTGTCAGGCAATATTCTAATTACTTTATATGTATTGACTTATTTAATGCAACAGTTCTGAGAGAAATGCTATTATCAGCTTTTTAAACATTTTAAACATGAAAGTTCAAGGAAGTGAAAGGTTAACTTGCTGAAGTCACACATCATTAAATGGAAGCACTAGGATTGAATCCACTTTATTTAACCTCAGAATCTGTGTTCTTAGCCATACTAGACAAGTAAAAGACAGATAAAGGAATCATAAAAGTTGAAATTCAGTTACAAAATAAATAAGTCTGAGGTTTTTACAAGTTTTTCAAAGTTTTGAAAAAGCTAATGATCATCCTAAAATAAGTGATTAATTTTTAAGAGAACATTATTCTAATTGCATTAATTTCAAATACTAATTTAAAATTTTCAGTGAGGCTTATGAATGTCTACTTATTTCATATTTAGAAGCCTTATTCTGCTTTTCCTTTGTTGAAACAAAATAAATGTAATTCTATTTCTTTTTTCTTTAACTTTATGTACTATTAAATCTATACCTGAAATTGGTGGGGAATTCTTAACTTGTTCCCTAAAAATTCCTAAATATTTAGGAACCTCATAAAAATATTCTCAAAGCAAGCATTACATGGACAAGGTGATACTTAAAAACCTATAAAGCAAAAAAAAAAAAAAAAAAAAAAAAGAGGAAAGAAAAAGAAAAAAACACCTATAAAGCAAATGAAAACTAGAAAAGACAGTTGAAATGAATGTTAATAATGATACTAATCTAAAAGATATTTGTCTGGTGGGCAGGGGGTGGGGGTGACTGGGTGACGGGCACTGAGGTGGGCACTTGACGGGATAAGCACTGGGTGTTACTCTGTATGTTGACAAATTGAACACCAATAAAAAATAAATTTATTTAAAAAATAATAATAATAAAATAATAAAAGATATTTGTCTGACACCATTTATCTCAGTTATTCTGATTTGCTTATACTAAATTCTAATAACATCTCAATCTCTTTCCAGATTGGTACTTCTTTATTTTTGTTATTATTCCAATAGGGTTAATATACAGTGTTATATGAGTTTCAGCTGTACAAGATAGTAATTCAACAATTCCATACATACCCAGAACTAATCGAACTCCTCAATCAAAGACACTCCTCAATTTCCATCATCTATTTCACCTATCGGCCACCCACATCCCTTCTGGTAACCATCAGTTCGTTCTCTATAGCTAACAGTCTGTTTCTTGATTTGTTTCCCTCTCTCCTTTTGCTCATCTGTTTTGTTTATAAATTAAAACATCAATTAAGAGTGAAATCATATGGAATTTGTCTTTGGCCTCTTTCACTTATAGCATTATATTCTCTAGCTTCATGCATTTTGTTGTAAATGGCAGTATTTCACTCCTTTTTATTGGTGAATAATAATCCTCTGTGTGTGGGTGTGTGTCTGTGTGTGTGTCCCCAATATCTTCTTTATCCATTCATCTACTAATGGACACATGGGTTGCAAACATAACTTGTTTATTGTAAGTGATGCTACTATAAACACAGTGCTTGTATCCCTTTGAATTAGTGTTTTTGGGTTAAATACCTAGTAGTGTGATGATGACTGAATCATAGAGTACTTCTATTTTCAAATTTTTGAGGAACTCCCATACTAATTCCACTGTGGCAATACCAATTTACATTCCCACCAACAATGTAAGAGACTTCCTTTTTCTTTCACATCGTTACACTTAAGGTTTATTTTGTTTTTCATTTTAGCTATTGTGACAGGTGTCAGCTGATATTTCTTTGTAGATTTGATTAGCATTTTCCTGATAATAAGTGTTGTTCACCATTTTTTCATGTGTTTGTTGGCCATCTAGATGTCTTCTTTAGAGAAATGTCACATCATCTGCACATTTTAAAATGGCATCATTTCCTTCATACAGTTGAGGTTGATAACGTCATTATATATTTTGGATACTAAGTCTTTATTAGATTTGTCTTTTGAGGGACGCCTGGGTGGCTCAGCAGTTTAGCGCCTGCCATTGGCTAGGGGCATGATCCTGGGATCCTGGGATCAAATCCCACATTGGGCTCCCTGAATGGGGCCTCCTTCTCCCTCTGCCTGTGTCTCTGCCCCCCGCCCCCTCTCTAGGTCTCTCACGAGTAGATAAATAAGGTCTTTAAAAAAAAAAAAAGATTTGTCTTTTGCAAATATCTACTCCTATTCAGTATGTTGCCATTTAGTCCAGTTTCTTTCTTTCCATGTAGCTGACCATGTAGGGAAACCATGTAGGTTTCCCAAAATGTTAAATGAAGAGATCATCTTTTTTGAATTCAATATTTGATCCTATTATATCAAAGAATAATTGATCATTATCATTGTAGGCTTCTTTCTGGGTTTTCTAGGTTACCTATTCTGTTGTGTTCATTTCTGTGTCTAAATTTGTGCCAGTACCATGCTATTTTGATTACTACAGCTTCAGATTATAACTTGAGTCTACAACCTTGATAGCTCCAGTTTTATTGTTTTTCTTCTTTAAAAAAAATTATTTAATTATTAAGAGAGAGAGAGAGAGACAAGAGAGAGGCAGAGACACAGGCAGAGAGAGAAGCAGGCTCCATGCAGTGACTCTGACCTGGGACTCGATCCCGGGTCTCCAGGAACACACCCCAGCTGCAGGCGGCGATTAAACAGCTGTGCCACAGGGGCTGCTCTATTTTGTTTTTCAAGATTATTATGGTTATTCAGGGTCTTCTATGGTTCCAAACAAATACTAGAATTGCTCTAGTTCTATGAAAAATGCTGTTAGTATTTTGATAGGGATTGCATTAAATGTGTAGATTACTTTCGTTGGCATAGACATTGTAACAATATTATGTTTCCAACCCATGCGGAGGGAATGTCTTTCCATTTCTTTGTGTGGCCTTCAATTGCTTTCTTCAATGGTTTATTACACTTTTCAGAGTACAAGTCTTTCACGTCTTGGTTTAGGTTTATTCTTAGGTATCTTATTATCTTTGGTGCAACTGTAAGTGAGCTTGATGGCTTAATTTCTCTTTCTCTGGCTTCATTGTATAGAAATGCAACAGATTTCTTTATGTTGATTTTGTATACTGGGACTTTACTGAATGCATTTATCAGTTTAGTAGATTTTTGGTGAAGTCCTTAGGGTTTTCTATATGCAGTATCATGTAATCTGCAAATAGTGAAAAATATTCCTCCTTCCTTACCAATTTGGATGCCTTTTATTTTTTGGTATTGCCTGACAGCTGTGGCTAGAACTTCCATGCCAAGTTGAATAAAAGTGGTGAGAACAGACATCCTTGTCTTGTTCCTCACCTTAGGGAAGAAGGCCTCAGTGTCTTCACCATTGAGTATGATGTTAGCTGTGGGGTTTTCATATTAGGCCTTCATTATGTTGAAGTATGTTCCCTCTAAACCTACTTTGTTAAAAATAAATAAATAAATGAATAAATAAATAAATAAACCTACTTTGTTGAGGGTTTTTATCATGCTTGGGTATTGTACTTTGTCAAATGCTTTCTCTACATCTACTGAAATGATCATATGATCTTTATCCTTTCTCTATCCATCTCTGAAGTGATGTAGCACATCAACTGATTTGTGATATTGAACCACCCTTCTTGCGTCCCAGGAATAAATCCCACTTGATTGTGGTGAATGATTTTTCTTTTCTTTTCTTTTTTCTTCTCTTCTCTTCTCTTCTCTTCTCTTCTCTTCTCTTCTCTTCTCTTCTCTTCTCTCTCCTCTCCTCTCCTTTCTCTTCTCTCCTCTCCTTTCTCTTCTCTTCTTTCTCTTCTCTTCTCTTTCTCTCTCTCTCTCTCTCTTTGACAGATTGCTGGATTCAGTTTGCCAATATTTTGTTGAGGATTTCTGCACCTATGTTCACCAGAGATATTAGCATGTAGTTCTCTTTTGGTTTTGGTATCAGTAATGCTGGCCTCATAGAATGAATTTGGAAGTTTTCCTTCCTCTTCTGTTTGTTTTTCTGGAGAGGGTTGAAAAGAATAGGTATTAACTCCTCTTTAAGTGTTTTTGTAGAATTTGTGAAGCCATCTGGTCCTGGACTTTGGGCTGTTGGGAGCTTTTTGACTACTGATTCAAGTCATTACTGGTAATCGGCCTGTTCAAATTTCCTGTTTCTTCCTAGTCCAGTTTTGGTAGGCTATACATTTCTAGGAATTTATCCATTTCTTCTAGGTTGTCCAATTAGTTAATACATAATTTTTCATAATATTCTCTTACAGTCTTTTGTATATCCGTAGCATCAGTTTTTATTGCTCCTCTTTCATTTGTAATTTTGTGTGTTTGAGTCCTTCCCCGCCCCACCACCCGCCGCCCCCATCTTTCTCTCTCTTTTTTTTTCTTGATGAGTCTGGCCAGAGGTTTATCAATTTTGTTGATCTTTTCAAAGAACTAGCTCCCCGTTTCATGATCTGTTCTTTTGCTGTTTTAGCTTTGGTATCATTTATTACTGCATTAATTTTTATTATTTCCTTCCTTCTAACTGGTTTTGGGTTTTGTTCTTTTTCTAGCTTCTGTAAGTCTAAGGTTAGGTTGTTTATTTGAGATTTTCCTTGTTTCCTGAAGTAGGCCTATATTGCTAGAAACTTCCCTCTTAGAACAGCTTTGGCTGCAACTCAGAGGTTTTTTTTTTTTTTTTTTTGTAATATAAAGTATTTTTTATTGGTGTTCAATTTGCCAACATATAGAATAACACCCAGTGCTCATCCCATCAAGTGCCCACCTCAGTGCCTGTCACCCAGTCACCCCCACCCCCCGCCCACCTCCCCTTCCACCACCCCTAATTCGATTCTGAGTTAGGAGTCTTTCATGTTCTGTCTCCCTTTCTGATATTTCCACTCATTTTTTCCCCTTTCCCTCCTTTTTTTCCCCTTTCCCCTTTATTCCCTTTCACCATTTTTTATATTCCCCAAATGAATGAGACCATATAATGTTTGTCCTTCTCCGATTGACTTATTTCACTCAGCATAATACCCTCCAGTTCCATCCACATCGAAGCAAATGGTGGGTATTTGTCGTTTCTAATGGCTTGCATCTCAGAGGTTTTGGACCATTGTGTTTTCACTTTTGTTTGTTTCCGTGTACTTTTTGATTTCTTCTTTGATTTCTTGGTTGATCTGTTCGTTGTTTAGTAGCATGTTATTTAACCTCCATATATTTGTGCTCTTTCTAGAGTTTTTCTTGTGGTTGGTTTCTAGTTTCATGGAATTGTGGTCAGAAAAGATGCTAGGTATGACTTCAGTCGTCTTCAGTCATTTCAAATTTGTTGAAGCTTGTTTCGTGGCCTAATATGTGATCTGTTCTGGAGACTGTTTCATGTGCACTTGAAAAGAATGTGTATTCTGCTGTTATAGGATGGAATTTTCCGAATCTATCTGTTAAATCCATCTGGTCCTGTGTGTCATTCAAAGCCACTGTTTCCTTGTTGGATTTCTGTTTGGATGATCTGTCCATGGATGTAAGTGAGATGTTAAAGTCCCCTACTACTATCATGTTACTATCAATTAGTTCCTTGTTTTGTTATTAACTGTTTTATGTATTTGGGTGCTCCCATTTTGGGTGCAGAAGTGTTAACAATTGTTATATCTTCTTGTTGGATTGTCCCCCTTATTATTATATCGGGTCCTTCTTTGTCTTTTGTTCCAGTGTTTGTTTTAAAGTCTGTTTTGTCTGATATAAGCACTGCTACCCCAGCTTTCTTTCTTTTTTTTTTAATTAAGATTTTATTTATTCATTCATGAGAGACACAGAAAGAGAGGCAGAGACATAGGCAGAAAGAGAAACAGGCTCCATGCAGAGAGCCCGATGTGGGACTCGATCCCGGGACTCCAGGATCACGCCCTGGGCCCAGATGCTCAACTGCTGAGCCACACGGGCATCACCCAAGCTTTTTTTTCACATCCATTTACATGATAAATGTTTCTCTGTCCCCTCACTTTCAACCTGCGGGTGTCTTTAGGCCTGAAATGAGTCCCTTGTAGGCAGCATCCAGATGGATCTTGTGTTTTTGTTTTTGTTTTTGTTTTTTTTGTCCATTCCATCACCCTGTGTCTTTTAATTGGAGTGTTTAGTCCATTTTACATTTTAAAGTAATTATTGACAAGTATGTATTTCTTGCCATTTGTTGCTTGTTTCTTGGTGGGTTTTGTAGTTTTTTTCCCTATCTTTTCCTCTCTTTCTCTCCTTCATGACGATATACTTGGATTCCTTTCTCTGTATTCTTTTCATATCCACTAGTGCTGTTTGATTTGTAGTCACCATCAGGTTTGTATATAACATCTTTTGCATATAGCAGTCCGCATTAAGTTGATGGTCGCTTAAAATCAAACCCTTTCTTTACTCCTCTCCCCTCAACATTTTAGGTGTATGGGTCTCCTATTTTACATCCTTTTGGGGGAGAAAGATTGGGGAGGAATCCCTTGACCAGTCTCTTACAGAAATACGTATTTTGACTGCTTTTGTCTTTGTTCATTTTCTTACTCTCACTAAGGGTCTTTCCTTTCCAAAGACTCCCTTTTAACTTTTCTTGTAGGGCTGTCTTGGTGGTCAAGAACTCCTTTAGGTTTTGTTTGTCTGAGAAACTCTTTATTGCTCCTTTTATTCTGAATGACTGCCTTGCTGGATAGAGTATCCTTGGTGGTTGATTTTTCCCTTTCAGCGGTTTGAATATATCATGCCATCCTCTTCTGCCTGAAAAGTCAGCTTAAAAATCCACTGATAGCTTTATAGAGTTTCCCTTATACGTAATGGTCTTCTCTTGCTGATTTAATTTTTTTTCTTTAGAACTACTTTTTTGCCATTTTGATTACCATGTGTCTTGGTGTGGACCTTCTTGGGTTGATTTTGTTGGGGGAACCTATGTGCCTCCTGCATTAGAATATCTATTTCCTTCTCCAGATTAGGAAAGTTCAGCTATTATTTCTTCATATAAGTTTTCTGCCTCCTCTCTCTCTCCTTCTTCTGGGATCCCTATAAAGTGACACGTATTACATCTGATGGAGTCACTGAGTTCCCTAAGTCTATTCAGTTTTGCTTATTTTCCCCCCTCACCTATTAATTACTTTCCATTACTCTGTCTTCTAGTTCATTAATTCATTCCTCTGCTTCTTCCAGCCTGCCATTTATTCCATTTTGTGTATTCTAAATGTCCTTTATTGTGTTCTTCATCTGATTGGTTCTTTTTTTATACTTGTTAAGGACTTCACCGACACACTCTGCTCTTTTCTCAAGTCCAGTGAGTATCTTTATGATCATTACTTTAAATTCTCTATCAGACATATCCTTATATCTGTTTATTTTACATCCCTTGCTGGGACTTGGTCCCGTTTATTCATTTGGGATACACTCCTCTCTCATTTTGTCTAACTCTGTGTCTTTTTCTATGTGTTTGGGAGGTCAGCTATGTCTCCTAGTCTTGAAAGTAATGGCCTTATGAATAGGTCCTATAGTGCCCTGCAGTATCCTCTGTTAATCAGAACCTACTGCTTCAGGTGTGCCCTATGTGTTGCATGCACCCAGCTCCTGTCCTGTCACATTTTCCTTCAATCTGGTCATCTGCCAAGGCTTTCTTTGTCTGTTATGGGCAGTTTTTGGTCCTGGCCAGAGTGAGGTGCCATTTAACAAGGTGCATGCTGGTCTGCTTGCAAAATGAGACCTATTGCCACTACCATTGGCGATAGGGGCTGCATGAGTGGGGCAGGCAATTTTAAGGGGGTGTTCCTCAGGCTTTCACAGGGTCCAACACCACCACTGATGCCTCCATAACTGAGGCCCCACAAAATATAAGGTTTGGGAGATGCAGTATTGGCAAAATTCGCATTACTCTTCTTGGAGAGGGGATCCACGGCACCAGAACTGATGCAAACTTGACTAGGAAGGGTGAATACCCCAAAGAGCTACACGGAACAGGGTAGGGCACTTTGTGTCAGCAAGTTAGGTAGTGAATGCCAGTGTCGTGTTGGCTCCTACAGGTGAACATGTGTTATACTGAGGGCCGGGCAAAGGAGATGGTGCCTGCCAGCAACTTTGTTCCTGGAGGAGTCTCTCTGTGGGATGCACACTGTGATCTCTACATTACTCTCCCTCCCATGTGCCTCAAGTGTTTTTCAAACTGCTGCTTATATAGGGCAGCCCGGTGGATTAGCGGTTTAGCTCTGCCTTCAGCCTGGGGAGTGATCCTGGAGACCCGGGATCGAGTCCCACATCGGGCTCCCTGCCTGGAGCCTGCTTCTCCCTCTGCCTGTGTCTCTGTTTCTCTCTCTCTCTCTCTCTCTCTCTCAGTCTCTCATGAATAAATAAATAAAATCTTAAAAAAAAAAAAAACTGCTGCTTATATGCTGTATCACTACATGTTGTTCACTGTGCTGTCTCTTTAATGGCAGGGACTCAGTTTCCTAATCCCTCCAAACTCTCCCAGAGCTGAGCCCTCTGATTTTTAAAATTCCAAGCTTTACATCTCTCAGACTGTAAGAACTCAGAAAATTCAGCACCTCTATAGTTTTCAAAGCCAAAATTTATGGGGATTCATCTTTCCCATTCAGGCTCCCGTTGTGATAGTCTGTTTCTCACTACTCTGTGTGCCCATGGCTTTGTTCCCCACCTTGCCTCTGCCCTACCTACCCTCTTTGATGTGGACTTTTCCTTAGTTTTAGTTGTGGAATTTGTTCTGCCAGTATTTGGGTCATTTTTCGGGTTGTATATGCTGATATGAATATTATCTGGTTTTATTCATGGGACAATGTGAGCTTAGGGTCCTCTTATTCTGCCATCTTGGCCCCACTCTCCTTGTTACTTAAGTGTTTAAAAAGAGTGGAACAGGATATTTATATGTAGTGATCTCAGAGTGTATAAAAAACAAGCCAGATTCAGAGCCATTTCCACAGACATGGGGAACTAGAACCTAGGAATAAACCATGCCATTAGGCTTATCTTTGCCTCTCCAGCTCTCTGGTTTCTACTGCTATCTGAATGGACCTCATTCTTTCCAGCTAAACACAGGCTATCTGACTACATGGTATGGAAGATGGAAGGGGGACATGACCTTTGGCAAGTTGGAACTATCCACCTCTGGGTATATTATACTACAGCCAGTGGGATGGGGCATAATGGTTGCTACATGCAGGTTAAGTCTCTACCCAGTAACCAAAGGTAGAATATTATGTTTGGTAATCCCATCAAAAGCATAGTGGTTTATGTGTTAGGGTCTGTTAACAGAAATGGGAAAAATATGCTGGAGAAAGGAAAATAATATGTATAATTACATATTTTAATTCAATTTAAAAATGATTGTGACAGTTTTGTCCCTCTGTTGTGTATAACCAGGTCCCCCAGGATATCAACAGATTTATTGGTGCATAGGAATAAGTTCAGTTAGTTCTTGAAGGAGAACACCTTTTTTCATCACTCATGGTATATGACCATCAGCAGAGGTTTTAAACACAGGCCATCACTCAGTATTAATAAGGAATAACAAATGCAAGTATATATATTATATACTATTTCATGTGCTCAAAATGATTTTAATTTAGCTACAATATGCAGCACAACGTATTTTCTTCAACATGTTTTTATGTTCTTGAAAACAGATATTTCCTAGAATATCTTTTCAAGGCTTTCAAACAAGCATATTTTTATAAACATGCTATATTATTGATGGAAAATCAAAATAATTTTCAAATTCGCTAAATCATATCCCATTGAGTTGAAAAGACAGGAATTCAATCCATTATTAAAAACAGTTTTACTTAGGAAGTAGGAAAGATATGCTTGTAAAATGGGGAATATTGGATAATAAATAAAGTCACATATTCCGTAAGTACTTGAAGTAGGCTTTTGATAGTATTCAATTTGTTACATGTACTTGAATGAGAAGGTATTTAAAGTTCAAATTCAATTGCTTTTCCAGCCAAGGAAATTTTTAGAATCAAAGCACCTGTTTATTCATAATCTTTTGTTAAAATTTCTTTAGAGACTAAATAATCAATTTGATTTTAAAATAAAATAAATAAAAACAACTTTATAAATACATATTTCTCCCTCTTTTTCCCCTGGAAACAATAATAAATGTTACAGTACCAGGTTAGTGACTCAGTAGATAGCATTGTTCCCCTTAAATCAAAATGAAACTAAAAATCTGGCTTGAAATTTCATTGCAAGCAGCAGAGAAAATATGCTTAACCAAGAACTCTAATGAGCTTTTACCAGAAATATAAAACAATATCCTGAATATTTCTATTAATTAATGCTATTAATTAATGCATTGAATCAATCAAATCTTAAATATCATCAGTAATTATTAACAGAACATGTCTTTCTTTCCCACTGCAGCTTACCTAGAATTCTATAAATTTTCTATTGGAAATATTAATGAATTATCCAGTAATACTTCTTTTGAAAAAAAATTGGTCCTCTTCCACCTAATAAAAATGTGAAATAATAGTACTTTCTTTTAGCAGTACCATAATACAAATAAGAGAATATTAAAGAATATGGTTTCAAAATACTAATTAAGCTGTCATTATCCAGTTTTGAATGTACAGTTATAAATATTTTCTTCTCAAACATCACTCATTGTACTCTTCATTTACTGACGTGGCATAGTTGCCTACCTACCTTCAGAATTAGCTACCCTCACTTAAACTCTTTATTGGCAGGGAGGACATCTTAACACTTTTTTACAGCTCTCTTGGTACTTAGTAAATATATGAACATACCCATAGTGGCCCTTGAAAAACACCTATGTAAAAAAAGTACAAAATAAAGTTAATCATTAAACATAATACTCAGCAATAAAAGGTATTCAATAATTATTTACTGATTGGGGTATATAGTGAACAAAAGTGACACCAATATAACCTATTAGCCACACTGATAATTTAACCTGGAAATTTTATACTTGAGTTCTAAAGTAATGAGATTATTATTCCCATATTCACATAAAGGAAATAATCCACATACTTAAAACTAGGCTGTATTAATGGCCCTAGGATATCTGAGTGACCACCTTCATTTAGTCATTCAACAAGTATCTTCTGAGTACCTGCAATGTACCATATGACTTCACAATTCCAAGATACAAACAAACCCCTGGAGATTTTAAAAGGAATCAAGGTAACTCTCCTAGATCTGTTAGATCTATTAGATCAGCATCCCACACCTCTCTCATTTCCTTGCTCCGTATCTGGACAAAATAAGCCCCTGGAAGATTCCAGGTGAAAGGAATTCAGTATTAGACTTACCTATTTATCTGTTAGGACTTAGCATGAGTCACCCTTCCAGACTAAGTACTAACATAGACACACTGTTGCCAAAACTATACTACCATCCCAAGTACCTTAGGCTGCTAAACAAAATCTAAAGATCAGATACCACACCATCTTTAGGCTTTAATGTAGTTCTGGAGTCTTAGCCTTGCCCTAGTGTGTTCAAGATTCCAGGGCTGGATTTTGCTTCTGTTTTCTAACCAGTTCTTTATCTCAGGGTCTAAAGCCATGTTTCAGACCCCTGCTGGATAGCAAAATTTGGCTCCAAGATACATATCCCTTCATGATGATTATTCTCTATTCTGAATTTCCTGATATGCCCTGCCCAATTTGTGCTAAAACTTAGTAACAACACTGTAAAGACAACCAGAGCCACACCTTTTGATTACTTTCTTACCTACTCAGTTTAATTTACAAAGTCAGCATCTACAGTCAAATCTATACTACAAGGCTCCAAAGAGACCAAGTCTCTATTAAGTCCCAGACTTAACAACGGTCAACAGCTGTGTGTTGCCACGAGAAACCTTGCCATTTGCCCCGAAATGTGATGTCCTCTGCTTTATCCTACAAAATATTTAGAAGTCTATAGCACTCTTATGCCTCTAAAACCCAAAATATCTTTAGTTTAGAAGATAAACTAACAAATAAAAAATAACTAATTATCTGCCACTGCTAGGACTGATTATTAAAAGACCTTACACTTGGAGGGATGAGCACTGAGTGTTATGCTATATGTTGGCAAACTGAACTCCAATTTTAAAAATTTAAAAAATAATAAAATAATAAAATAATAAATAAAAGACCTTACAGATGATAAAGAAAAGTTCCTTCCCTCAAGGAGCTCAGTCCAGTGGGGTTAAAAGGCTTAATAGTAAAAACAGTTTAGGAACACATACAACGTAAACTAGGGAAAAAAAAGTAGAACAAAAAAATATTTACCAGTTGCCAGTATACAACATATCAAAGATACAGTTAATACAATTCCTTAGTATCTTTATTCCTTCATAAAACACCCTAAATTCTTTCAAGACTTTTCCAAAACTGACCTACCTTTCAAGTTCATTTTCTCGGTTTTCCTTACCTACTTTAAATCTCAGATTACTTCTGTAGCAGTGTGGTAAATGTGAAAGATAAAATTAAAAATACAAAAATATAAGTTAATATATGTTAGTTTACACACAAAGGCAGGAGTTTAGAGTCATTTTCTCAGTTCAAGGGTCACTTACATTTTGTATTTTTATATACATCTTTTTTTACTGCTTTTGATTTTTAAAAATTAGACTAGTAGCAAGTTTGATTACAATAGTAAGGATTATTAACATTTTACAGTATCTTTTTAAATTAATTAGCATAATCCTGACAATCACATATGTTTCAACAAGTCTGTTGTCAAATCATATGAAAGTAAACTAAGCCTCAAAATGGTTTATCTATCCAAAGACCAGAATTTGAAAGAGGAGTTAAAATAAATAACCTCTAAAGCCCTTCTGCATCCTAACACTTTATGTCTATACTATTTGCTTTAGGCCCTTGCTTAGCTTTTGCCACTTAGTACTAAAAATGGCATATCAGAGTTAACTATATGCTATTTTTCTTGCATTGGAAATACCTTATGGCATTTAGCTTAAATAAATTTGTATCTGGGCTAAGAGAGTGAACTTTTGGCAATTAATGAAACAGATAAAAAAAAGAGTATTATTATTGTCTCATTGTATCTTCTATTAAAAAAGAAACAAGTCTTTGATTCTTATGTCCAATGGTCATATACTTCAAAGGAACAAAGCCTCGTTCTCTACAGTTAAACACCAATAAATTATAGGTAAGAACATAGCAGTGCTGCAATAGCAAAACAAACTTTAATTTATGCTTTGAAACATAAGACACACTTTCAAGACTGTTAAACCTATTACTCATAAGATTATTTAACAACTCATCTTAGTGTTCTGTCCCTCTCTTTGGGACCTATACACTATTTGAGACCAAGTCTTAACTTAATCAGAAATTACATAATATAACTGTAAAAATTAAAAGAAACATTTCTTCATTCCTAATCATTTTTTCTTTTATCAAGTGAATGAAAGAAAATAAATTGTTAGGTCCTCTTATTTATATCTCAAGAATTTAGACAAAATCATTCTCTATTTTTATTTTTTTTAAGATTTTATTTATTTATTCATGAGAAACACAGAGAGAGAGAGAGGCAGAGACACAGGCAGAGGGAGAAGCAGGCTCCCTGCAAGGAGCTGGATGTGGGACTTGATCCCAGGTCCCCCGGATCACAACCTGAGCCAAAGGCAGACATTCAACTGCTGAGCCACTCAGGTGTCCCTCATTCTCTATTTTTAAAATATGTTAGCTCTGTAATTTTACATTAAGAAATAATACTTCTACTTTATTCTTGGTCAGGTGATATTTAACCATTTCCTATGAATTATCATAAATTTTTTGTTGACTTTGAAGCTTCAATAAGTTTAACTACAAGTTTAAAAAGAATATACATTTACATTTGTACAGCTCTATATCATCAGCAATTTTTTTCTGTATAAGCTATTAAATTAATCTTCATAATAATTCTGGAAATGTTCAAGAAAATTCTTAATTTTCTTGATAAGGAAACTGAGGCTAAAAGAAGATGCCTCATATCTGAAGGCATTTGAATCCTAAAGTTAAATCCAGGTATCTCACCCCAATTTCAGTGCTTTTCCCACCATACCATAGCAATCAGATAATTATGACATTATTATAAGAAATAAACTCCCAAAGGAATCTAAGACTCCTTGTGCCATCATGTAACAATTTGTCCTTGTGAAAACAAGTGAGACTAACAAATCAATCCTTACTCCTAGATAAGGCATAAAAAGTCACTGTACCCTTTTCCTACAAGACGGATTATATTTTTTTCCCAGAGAGAAAATGAATAACTTATGCAAATTGTGTGTTTAAAGATCTACTGCCATTTTTCATGTTTGAGATGTTTGTCTCCATAAATAGAGTTAAGGGCAAATCTGTCCTCTAGTTTTCCAAGCAAGGAAAAAGAACCTGTCACTGAACCTAACAATTTCTGCTACCAGGAAAGTAACAAGGATATGAAGAGTCAGAACACTTCTACTTTTTGTTGGAACAGTCATTGGCTGGTATCTATAGATGCTTGAACACAGGAGGCAAAACTTCTATTGCCCAACCTACAATTTTTGAACTAAGCTAATTCTGAGTATGAGGACTTTTTAAACAATTTAAGATTCCCACCTTCAAGTGTAGGTATAAAAAAGTACAGTTAGTGTTTGTATTCCAATGGACAAAAAGCAAAGGTTGGGAAAAATTCTCTTGATAGGTTTCTGTTTCCTAGTATACTGGAATTTTCATCTCATTGTGATCAAAAGAATCAGAGTATAGCTAGTCCAGAGAAAGATAGTTCCAGCATCCCTAAAACTGTCAGTCCCTAGAACAAATATGATTCAACATTAACCCACAGAATAAAGAGTTAATAACCCCCCAAAATAATTCAGCAGTCCAAATACAACTTGGAATAAAATTACTAATAAAAGTGGTTTAGGGATGCCTGGGTGGCTCAGTGGTTGAGCGTCTTGACTTTGGCTAAGGGCGTGATCCCGATCCCCACATCGGACTCCCTGCATGGGGCCTGCTTCTCCCTCTGTGTATGTCTCTGCCTCTCTCTGTTTCTCTCATGAATAAATAAATAAAATCTTATTTTTAATTAATTAATTAACTAAGGTGTTTTTTTTTTAATAAAAGTGGTTTAAATAAAGCATTCAAAACAAGTCCTTTAGAGGTCTTTACAAGTTGAAGCTGATGGATTTTGAACAAAGAAGACCGAAATTTTATTTTAGATTAGTAAAGAAAGACACTTAAAAGTATAAGCTTCTGGACTTATATCCTAATTCATCATTTCTTCTAGTTCTTTTATTAGCATTAAGATATTTATCTATTCTCCAAAGTCATCTAAGAAACTGAGTTCACTTTCATCTCTTGTTTCACCTCTGTCAAACATTTTAGAACTAAACAACTATTATTCTTCAGTTTTCTAAGCAATCAATTTCAGTTACTTTTGTGTAGACTAGTAATGAATGACTTCACAGATTTCTTAGGATTAGGTTTCTAATCATCTCAGAATACCCTATGAGAACTTCTACTCCAGGCATACTTTTTATATTATTTGGTTTCTGTCAGTTTTTATGCTTTGTTTTGTTTCCTCCACACAGGAACTACTCCGTCCTTCTGAACTCTGACCCCAATACAGTCCCCTTAATCTCCTCTAACAAATCTGACCATTCATTTCACTTTCTTTTTCTTTTTTTCTTTTTTTTTTTTTTTTTTTTGGCTTTCCTCAAGTTCTCTATATGTGGATATATTCTAAGTTGTCATAACTGCTTTTCTCTCCATAAACCCCTTATAACAATGGACTGTATATGTCAGAAAGTATCCTACTTCTATAAAGAAATAAACCATCTTCATTTAAGTTGTTTTGCCTAACAGTTTGGATGGTTTGTAATTAATTTGTAATTTAATGTTTAATTAAAATGCTAAAATACTAGATTATCCAAATTATACAACTTTTTTCCTTACTGACATTCTCTACAATAAAATAGGAGAACACTTTTTTTGTTACCATGCTAATAAGCACTAAGGATATAACAACTGAGAAAACAGCCTGCTGCCTATAATTTAACTGCTACCAATGAATCCATGTATTTAAAGTTAGAAGTTCAACTCTCAGAAAAACATACATCCTATTTCAGAGATGAAAACAGGAATAAGGACTTTGCTATAAAGATGAAGCAATTTATCACTTGCACACTTTCTTGCTTTTTATTTTAAAACAAGCTCAGAGATTATCTTTATCACTACAAAAATGCCAAGTTTTCTCAACAGTAACATAAAAAAAGACAATAAAGAAAAAAGAAAGCATATGGAAATACTAAATAAAACCACAGGAACTCTCAATCTAATTCACAAACTGGTCATCTGTTTTAATAAAGTTTTATGAAAACATGGCCACACCAACTTGTTAATGTATTTTCTATGCTTACTTTTGAGCTATCATGGCAGAGTTGAGTATTAGCAACAGAGTCTGTATGGTCCACAAATCTAAAATATTTACTATGTGGCCCTATAAGAAAAAATTTGCCAAGCCCTACTGTAACTGATTGGGTATCTACTCTCAAAATTCAATAATAAATTTTAAAAATAGCTAAATTTTTAATACACTTAAAAATTCATTAATTTTACATAACAGGTTAAGACACAAATGCTTATACGGTGTAATTACTATAGCTCTATACAACATAATTCGAAGGATTTACTCCCACTAGGAAACTGCTAACCCTCTCTAGATTTTTCATCTGTAAAATGGTGATAATAATTAGTTATTATAAATTATTGCAATAAAATGTGCTTTTCATAAAAATTAAACAAGAATTAAATAAGATGTAAAGAGTTAAAGATGTAAGAGCTTATGATGACTGGCACATAAAATTTACTCGACAGAAAAAAAATAAATAACAGAACTTCCACTTCTAGCCATGGCAGAATAACTGGTATCTGATTACATCTTTCACCATATACAGCTATAAAACTGAAGCAAGAGATAAAACAGTATCTGTTTTCAGACACTGAACCAAAGAGCAGCCCAGGATTGAGATTCATAAAAAAAGAAACATACACAGTAAGCCCCACAACAGTCAGGGCTTTCTGCCCAGAAGCATGTTCCAAACTACTCTGCAGGGAAGATAGAGCCCAAGCAGAGCCCAGTGGCCTCAATGAGCTAAAGATGCAGATATAGAGTTTAGGGACATTAATGCGGATGGAATTTACAGGGTTGTTTATCAAAAAGTAGGTAGTTTTACATAAAATGAATTCCAGAATCTGCAATAAGGTCTACAGCTTTGGCAAATTCCACACTTGCATGCACAGGGTGAGATTCTATGAGATCCGCACACTACAGTACTAGGAAACTTGGGTTAAACTGTTAATTCAAAAATCACAGTACTGTACTAGTTAAAAGTCCTGACCATTCAGAGTAGAGCAAACTCACTCAACACTCCAGGCATTCAAATAAGATCCCAGAAAGGCTACTATTTAGTACATTTACTCTGGACTTGTGTAACAAAACTACCAAAAAGATCAAACTGACAAAAAGTCATCCATTATACACATAATATACAATAAAAATTATACAGTATGTAATTGTATAATAAAATTACTTGGAAATTCAAAGGCATAGGAAAACGTAAGAATAAAAAAGAATAAGAATAAAAAATAAGAATAAAAAACTGAATATAGGGCAGCCCCGGTGGCGCAGCGGTTTGGTGCCACCTGCAGCCTGGGGAGTGATCCCAGAGTCCCGGGATCAAGTCCCACGTCAGGTTCCCTGCATGGAGCCTGCTTCTCCCTCTCCCTATGTCTCTCTCTCTCTCTCTCTCTCTCTCTCTGTCTATGAATAAATAAATAAAATCTTTAAAAATAATAATAATAAAATCTAAAAAAAGAAAAAACTGAATATATAAGGGAGCATACAAAAACTTTAAATCAGCTATTATAAAGCTTAAGACTTAAAGGAAGAAAAATACAATGAGTTAACAGAGAATAGCAACATAAAAATATTTTTAAAAAAGCAAAAGAATTTCCAGTTTAAGATGGAAAATGTAAACATCTGGAAAGAGTGTCATTCCCACTAATTCAAGAAGGAAAAAAAAAAAAAAACTGTTAAACATTAAATTATCAACTTCTCCTGAGCCCATCAGAGAACTAAGGCCATAGGCCAAACAAGAAGAAGAAAGGCACCTAGGGAGAGAAACAGGACGTGAGCTTTTATCAACCTGGAACAGATACCACTGAACACTGTATAAACCACCAAGATTACACCAGAAATTATAAATCAACTACTAAAGGCTGGGGAGCTATCAAGAATATAAAATCCGGGGCAGCCCCAGTGGCACAGCGGTTTGGTGCCGCCTGCAGCCTGGGGTGTTATCCTGGAGACCCCGGATCGAGTCCCACATCCAGCTTCCTGTAGGGAGCCTGCTTCTCCCTTTGCCTGTGTCTCTGCCTCTCTCTCTCTGTGTGTGTCTCTATGAATAAACAAAATCTTAAAAATAAAATAAAATAAAATAAAATAAAATAAAATAAAATAAAATAAAATAAAATAAAATAAAATAATAAAATCATGAGGGGGCTGTAGTAGTGGGAGGGTTGTATACTGTGACACTGTGATTTATAATAAGAAATATATATTTGTTCTTCCCCTTTCCTGGCAGAGCTCCTAAAACTCTTGCAATTTCTGAAGTGATAAGGATAAAGATGTCTTCTATTATTCATAGCAAGTGCCTTTCAACCACACCTAAGTTTATGTTAATGGAGGTGACTTTTGGAAAGCCTCAGAACCTAAGGATAGGGACTGCTTGCCAGGAAAACCAACCAAGAGATAACATGTTTGGAATTTTCAGCCCCAAAACCCTCACTTACAGGTTGATGAACATGTGGCAATGCTGAGGGTAGCACCTGGAGAGAGCATGGAAACCCCATGGCTCTTCCCACCTAACTTAGTCTATGTAACTTTTCCATCTGAATTATATTATTTTATAATAAACCAGTAATCTAGTATGTAAACTATTCTCCTGAGTTCTCTGAACTGCTCTAGCAAACTGATTGAACTCAAAGAGGAAGACTTGGGAATCTCTGATTTCTGGGACTTTGGTCAGAAGCATAGATAACAACCTGGACTTGTAAATGTCACCTAAAATGAGAAAGGACCAGTGTTAAAGGACTAAACCTCTAACTGGCGGAATCTGAGGCTGACTCCAGGTCGACAATGTCAGAATTGAGTTAAACTGCGGGACACCCTGCTGATGGCACAGAACTGTTTGGTGTGTAGAAGATCCACACATACATTGTCAGAAGTGTTCTGAAGTAAAGTGCTCTGATTGCAAGTAGAGTGTTAAAAGTAGAAGATGGGAACACCTGAGTGGCTCAGTGGTTGAGCATCTGCTTTGGCTCAGGTCGTGATCCTGGGGTCCTGGGATCAAGTCCCACCCATATCGGGCTCCCCACAAAGAGCCTGCTTCTCCCTCTGCCTATGTCTCTACCTCTCTGTGTCTGTTTCTCATGAATAAATAAATAAAATCTTAAAAAAAAAAAAAAAGGAAAGAGAAAGAAGACACATATAGGACTGTTTTTCTTTTATATACACCGTTTTGGACACTCTTCTTCCTGGAACCCCACCAGGAACACAGAAAAGCTGAGGGAGAATTCTGAATAAGTTCTCCATTGCTGGCTAAGGGAAAACAGTACACAAGCTGAAACTCTACCCAGAATCATCCAGCTTACCTCCCTTACAAAATAAAACCTTAATCTGCAAGTCTGTACTAGAAGGCACTGTAAAATTCCCTTCAACCTAGGTGGGAAACTGACCAGAATCATTTGGTTATCTCCCTGATTTTGTCCTGAGGCAAAACTTTAATAAGTAGGAAGAGGTACACCAAAACCATACTTTCATGGAAACTCACTGCACCTGAGAAGGAAACATGGGGGGAAGGGGTTGCCCCAACTTTGGGAGAGGAAAAGTAGGAATACATGCTGGTCCCAACATTACAATTGAAAGGACAGGTATACTCGTGAAGTCCATAATCCCAATATCCAGGTTCAAAACGCCTTTCTAAAATAGAGACTAGGGATCCCTGGGTGGCTCAGCGGTTTCACGCCTGCCTTTGGCCCAGGGCGCGATCCTGGAGTCCCGGGATCGAGTCCCGGGATCGAGTCCCGCGTCGAGCTCCCGGCATGGAGCCTGCTTCTCCCTCTGCCTGTGTCTCTGCCTCTCTCTCTCTGTCAATCATAAATAAATAAATAAATAAATAAATAAATATCTTTTAAAGAAGATTAAAAGGATGCTTTAAAAAATAAATAATAAATAAATAAATAAATAAATAAATAAATAAATAAATAAATAGAGACTAAATAATAGCAGTATTTGAAAGTAGGATGGTGTATGCATAGTTACACGAACACACATATACATGCATTTAAATATATATACACATACAACCACACATACACAAAATCTTATTATTCCCACCTCACATTAGTAGTCTAAAATCCCTGCTCCCTTAATTTCATTGTTTCACAGTGCAGTCAGCAAAGAGGATTTTTTTTAATTTTTCATTATTGTAGTTGAAATACAATGCTGTATTAGTTTCCAGTACACAAAATAGTGATTACACATTTCTATTTTCTATTTCTATTATACATTTCTATTTCTACATTATACAATACTCAACACAATAAATGTAGTTACCATCTATCACTATATGACATCATTACAATATTACTGACTCTATTTCCTATGCTGCAATTTTTTTAAAGATTTATCTATTTATTTATTTATGATAGACACAGAGAGAGAGAGAGAAAGAGAGAGAGGCAGAGACACAGGCAGAGGGAGAAGCAGGCTCCATGCCGGGAGCCCAACACGGGACTCAATCCCGGGACTCCAGGACCATGCCCTGGGCCAAAGGCAGGCGCCAAACTGCCGAGCCACCCAGGGATCCACCCTATGCTGCAATTTTCATCTCTGCAACTTATTAATTTCATAACTGGAAATTTGTACCCCATAATCCTTTTCACCTATTTTCCCATCCCTCCATCCCACTCACCTCTGGCAACTTGTTTGTTGCCAGAGGTGGCAACAAATACAACTCTGTATTTGTTGGCAAATACAGAGAACCAATTTGTTCTCTGTATTTGCCAGTCTATTTCTGTTTTTTGTTTGTTTGTTTCTTTCTTAGTTTGTTTTTCAGATTCCACAAATAAGTGAAACTGTATAATTTGTCTTTCTCTGACTTATTTCACTTAGCCTAATACCCATGAGGTCCATCGATGTTGTCACAAATGGCAAGATCTCATTCTTTTTTATGGCTGAGTAACATTCCACTGTGTGAGTGACACATCTTCCTTATCCATTCATCTATTAGTGGGACACTTTAGCTGCTTCCATATCCAAGCTATTATAAATAATGCTGCAATGAATATAGGGGTGTATATGTCTTTTTTAATCTTTTATTTTCAGAAATAGCCAGAACAGGAATCACTGGACCATATGGTATTTCTATTTTTAATTTCTGGAGGAATCTCCATATTGTTTTCTATATTGGCTGCACCAATTTACATTCCTAATGGTGCACAAGAATTCCCTTCCCTCCACACTCTCACCAACACTTGTTATTTCCTGTCTTTCTGCTATCGGCCATTCTGACTGGTGTGAGGTGGTACTTCATTGTGGTTTTCATCTGCATTTTCCTGATTACTGATGTTGAATATCTTTTCATGTCTTCACTGGCCATTTATATGTTTTCTTTGGAAAAATGTCTACTCAGGTCTTCTGTCCATTTTTTAATTGCATTGTTGTGTTTTGGGGCTGTTGGGTTTTTTTTTTTTTTTTTGGTGTTGAATTGTAGGACTTCTTTATATATACTACATATTAACATCTTATTGGATATATTATCTGCAAACTCCTCTCTCATTGTGTAAGTTGCCTTTAAAAAAAAAGATTTATTTTTTTTTTATTTTTTATTTTTTTATTTATTCTTGAGAGACACAGAAAGAGAGAGGCAGAGACATAGGCAGAGGGAGAAGCAGGCTCCCTGCTGGGAGCCCGATGCGGGACTCAATCCCACGACCCCAGGATCATGACCTGAGCCAACGACAGATGCTTAACCACTGAGCCACCCAGGTGCCCATGTAAGTTGTCTTTTTATTTTGCTATTGGTTTTCATTGCTGCACAAAAGCTTTTCATTTTGGTGTAGTCCCAAAAGTTTGTTTTTGCTTGTTTCCCTTGCCTGAAAATACCTATCCATAGATATGTTGCTAAGGCCAATGTCTAAGAGGTCATTGTCTATGTTTTCTTTTCTTTTTTTTTTTTTTATGTTTTCTTTTACAAGTTTGATGGCCTCAGGTCTTACATGCAGGTCTTTAATCCATTGAGTTTGTTTTTCTGTATGGTACAAGAAAGTCGTCTAGTTTCATTCTTTTGCACATAGCTGCCCAGTTTTCCCAGCACCATTTATTGAAAAGACTATCTATTTTTTTTTTAATTTTATTTATTTATGACAGTCACACAGAGAGAGAGAGAGAGAGAGAGGCAGAGACACAGGCAGAGGGAGAAGCAGGCTCCATGCACCAGGAGCCTGACGTGGGATTTGATCCCAGGTCTCCAGGATTGCGCCCTGGGCCAAAGGCAGGCGCCAAACCGCTGCGCCACCCAGGGATCCCCTGAAAAGACTATCTTTTCACCATTGTATATCCTTGCCTCCTCTATCATAAATTGTTCATATAAACATGGGTATATTTCTGGGCTCTCAATTCTATTTCATTGATCTAAGTATCTATTTTTGTGTCAATACCATTACTGTTTTGTTTACTATAACTTTGTAATATAGCTTGAAATCTGAGATTGTGATACCTCCAGCTATGTTCTTCTTCCTTAAGATTGCTTTGGCTGGGGATCCCTGGGTGGCTCAGCGGTTTAGCACCTGCCTTCGGCCCAGGGCATGATCCTGGAGACCTGGATCGAGTCCCACATCAGGCTCCCTGCATGGAGCCTGTTTCTCACTCTGCCTATGTCTCTGCCTCTCCGTGTCTCTCTCTCTCTCTCTGTGTGTCTCTCATGAATAAATAAACAAAATCTTAAAAAAAAAAAAAAAAAAAAAAAACATTTCTTTGGCTATTCAAAGTCTTCCATGGTTCCGTAAAAATTTTATGATTATTTGTTCTAGTTCTATGAAAAATTCTGTTGGTATTTTGATAGGGATTGCATTGAATAGGTATATTGCTTTGGATACTTTGGACATTTTGACAATATTAATTCTTCCAATCCATGAGCATGGTATACGTTTCTATTTTTCTTTTCTTTTTTTTTTTAAGATTTTATTTATTTATTCTTGAGAGAAAGTCAGAGACACAGGCAGAGGCAGAAGCAGGCTCCATGCTGGGAGCCTGATGTGGGACTCGGTCCTGGGACTCCAGGATCACATCCCGGGCCAAAGGCAGGCACTAAACCACTGAGCCACCCAGGCTGCCCAGTTTCTATTTTTCTATGCCATCTTTAATTTATTTCATCAATGCCGTTTAGTTTTTACTCTATAGGTCTTTCACCTCCTTGGTTAAATTTATTCTTAAGTACTTTATTCTTTTTGGTGCAAATATAAATGGGATTATTTTAATTTCTATTTCTGCTACTTTGTTATTGGTGCATAGAGATGAAACAAAACTTCCTTAAAAAAAGGAAATGCAACAGATTTCTGTACATTCTGCAACTTTATTAAATTCAATTATTAGTTTTCATAGTTTTTTATGGTGGAGTCTTTTGGGTTTCATATATATATCTTGTCATTTGCAAATGTGGCAGTTTTACTTATTCCCTGCCAAATTGGAAACATTTACTTCTTTTTCTTGTCTGATTGCTATGGCTAGGATTGCCAGTACTATGTCACATAACAGTAACATGAGTGGACATCCTTATATTATTCCTGATTTAAAGGAAAAAGCTTTCAGCTTTTCACCATCGAGTATGATGCTAGCTGTAGGTTTGTCATATAAGGCCTTTTTATGTAGAGGTATATTCTCTCTAAACCCACTTCACTGAGAGTTATCATGAATGGATGTTGAATTTTGTCATATGTTTTTCCTGCAACTATTGAGATGATCATATAATTTTTACCTTCATTTTGTTAATGAGAAGTATCACATTGATTTGTGGATATTCTTTGCATTGCTGGAATAAATTCTACTTGATCAAGGTGAATGATTCTTTTAATGCATTGTTAAATTTGGCCTGCTAATATTTTAAGTTCTTTTGCAACTATGGTTCATCAAAAATATTGGCCTATAGTTTTCTAAGTGCCTTTGTCTGGTTTTGGCATGAGGACAATGCTGGCTTCACAGAGTGAACTTGGAAGGTTTCCTTTCCTCTATATTTTTTTGAAATAGTTTGAGAAGAGGGTATTAGCCCTTCTGTAAATGTTTTGGTAGAGTTCAACTGTGTAGCCATCTGGTCCTATGTTCATTGGGAGTTTTTTGATTACTGACTCAATTTTGTTACCAATAATAGGTCTTTTCAAATATTCTATTTCCTCCTCATTCAGTTTTAGAAGATTGCATGTTTCTAGTAATTTATCCACTTCTAGGTTGTCCAATTTGTTGGCATATTAATTTTTCATAGTAGTCTCTTAAATTCCTTTGTATATCTGTGGTGAGGGTTGTTACTTCTCTTTCATTTCTGGTTTCATTTGAGTCTGAGTCCTTTCCCTTTTCCTTAATGAATCTGGTTAAAGATTAAATTTGATAGATTAAAATCTATCAATTTTGTTTATTTTTTCAAAGAACCAGTTTCATTTATCTGTTCTATTGAGTTTTAGTCTCTATTCCATTTATTTCCACTCTGATCTTCATTATTCCCTTCCTTCTAATAACTTTTGGCTTTGTTCTCCTCTTTCTAGTTCCTTTAGGTCTAAGGTTAGATTGTTTCATATTTTTCTTGTTTCTTGAAACAAAGAAATTATTAATAAGATTCTATCTGATTTAGAACATGCACCCTCTCAATTTCTGAGTCCTAAACCATATTTATATATAGAAAGAGGTACATTTAAGTATAACTCAAAATTATTTTGGCCTGTGCATGGGAGAGGAGGGGGGATCATAAAATGTCACTGAATATTTTAGAAGCAGACTGGATTTCAGATATAAACTAAGATTTAATTCCACTATTTAAAAAGTTAAAAAAAACAAAAAAACAAAAACTAATGCCACAGGGATTTTCCCAAGGTCATACAACTAAATGATGACAGAGTCAGAACTGAAACCCAAGTCTACTCAGTTTTTAGTTGATGAATACAATAACCAAACTTGCTAGCTCATTATAAAAGTTTTTTCAAAAAGTTTAGGATCAAAAGGAAAAGCAAAAAAGCTAATATTATTTAAGTTCTAGTTCCTGACAATAAAATGACATTAGTTTCCCATACCCTACAAAGCAGAAATTTCTTCCTTTGAATATAGTAAACTTGAATTATGTGTCACTTTTAAACAATCGTCACTACCACAATCACAACATTGATTTTTGGTATGGAGACAAACCACAATTTCAGAAAATAAAAGACTCAGCAAGCGGTATTCAAACTAACCTTAGTTGGGATCCCTGGGTGGCGCAGCGGTTTGGCGCCTGCCTTTGGCCCAGGGCGCGTTCCTGGAGACCCAGGATCGAGTCCCACATCGGGCTCCCGGTGCATGGAGCCTGCTTCTCCCTCTGCCTGTGTCTCTGCCTCCCTCTCTCTCTCTCTCTCTCTGTGACTATCATAAATAAAATAAAAAAAAATCAAACTAACCTTAGCAAACATATTTATATCTGTGTATTTATGTTTATATATAAAGTACATTAAGCAAGGCCTAAGAGTTATATGTAAGTGATGAATCACTAAATTCTATGGCTGAAACCAATATTACCCTATATGTTAACTAACTAGAGTTTAAATAAGAACTTGAAACAAACAAAAAAAAAGCAAGGCCTAAAAATTAATTTTCCAAATTTTGAATCACGCCAACTCATTCAGATTTATCAGTTGTGTACTCACACAGAATTATGTGAATTCTGTAATCATTAGGTTTATCTGTTTGTGAATAGGAAAAGGTTTCACTCAGTTACTTAATTTAGAAAGGTCAAACAACCCAGTATTAAATCTCTTATTATTTGCTCCTAAGAAGTGACTTTTATTATATAAATGGCATATCTAAGTTAAACACAGTAAGAAACAACATGACAAAAAGCACATGTATCCTATATCACTTTAGCAGATTTCTTTTGTCAAGACACCAAATTCACTAAGAAACCTGTCAAGTCCAAGTAACCTACCTATGATGTTCAAAGTACCACTCTTTTCCAAAAGATATCCATTGTCATCAAAGGAAAGAACTTTCAGTCCACAGTTCAGTTATTTGCCCAAAACAGTTACACCTTTCAGTATAAATGAGAAGCGTAATCAAAGTACACAACACTTAGCTATAAAAGATCAGCAAATAGAGTAGACAATGTGTTTACCATAAAAAAAAAAAACTAAACCCTTTAAACTATGACTGCTGCAATAAATTGCATTTTTATGAATGGGCATGGTTGTTGGCATATAATAACCCTCTCCTTGTGGTAATTTACCCCCTTATCTTCCTCCCCATTTTACAGATGAATCATCCAACACAAAAACTAACTAGAAATAGTAAATTTTATTTACTACACAAAACTTTGCTATAAAATTTGAGGAATAGATTTAATATACATGCCAAGGAATAACATTTTCTAATGTCAATTGTTAAAAAAAAAAAAAAAAAACTATTGGGTTTAAATTATAGTAGCATTTGTAAAAAAGTAATTTTTAATTATTAATCTAAATTTAATTGTAGTATGCTAAAAATATAACAAGGTACTATCTTTTTTTATATCCTTTCTTGGACCAGGAAGAATTTCAAATACAAGTTTACTTTTAAAATGTGATAGCATAAATCAAACATGAATTCTCAAATACAAAAAAAAACAATAGTAAGGCCAAAGTAGAACCTGAAATAAGGCTAAAAATGTTCCATTAGTGTAAAACCATTTGCATATGTTTTAGTAGATATATATATATTAGAAGATATATCTAAATAAAGCCAGCTACTGGTATATGTATAAAATGTTTTTTAAAAAGTTATACTAGGGATCCCTGGGTGGCGCAGCAGTTTAGCGCCTGCCTTTGGCCCAATGCGCGATCCTGGAGACCCAGGATCGAATCCCACGTCGGGCTCCCGGTGCATGGAGCCTGCTTCTCCCTCTGCCTGTGTCTCTGCCTCTCTCGCTCTCTCTGTGTGACTATCATAAATAAATAAAAATTTTAAAAAAAATTTTAAAAAAATAAAAATAAAAAAATAAGAAGTTATACTAGAAATTTATACTGATTACCTTTAAAGAAAAGGACAAGAGGTTGAGGTTGAGAAATATCTTTCAATTTAAACACTTCTACACTATACTGAATATATAGTGTGTTTATATTTTAATTCTTCAAATGCAAATAAATCATAAATGAAGTACTAAGTAGACCATGAGAAAATAAGTATTAGATTGCCAAAACAAAATTAAGAATCCAGGGTATGGAAAGTACAGAGGATTAGATAAGACTAAATACCCTTTAAGGTGTATTAAAGGGTGGCAGACTGTGATATTTTTGTAGGAAGTGGAATATAGCAATGGGCAAAAAAGATAAACTGCTATTTATCATACCAAAATCTTGGTTTTGTGATCAAAAGAAGTCACTCTAAGAAAAATACTACTTCTAGATTCCTCTTACTCCTTTTTCAACCCTTGGGCTAGCTTCAAGATTTAATAAAGCCATATATAGAGTCTTAATCCCCACCCAAACAAAATAAAAGGGGAAGACACATTAGTGGTACCCAAGATCAAGTTTTCTTAATGAATTTTAGTCATTCTCAGTAAATATAGACAAGTAAATGAATGTATTAATTTTTTCTATAAAACTAACTTTATTGAATGTAGGACTTCTTTATTCTATAATTTTGTCCTTCCTTTTTTTGATATTCAGTTTTTGTTGTTGTTTTTTTTTTTTTTTTAAGAGAAGGAGAAAGAGTAGGGGGGAGAGGCAGAGGGAAAGGGAGAGAATTTTAAGCAGGCTCCATGCCCACTATGGAGCCCCACATGGGGCTCAATCTAACAACATCATGATCTGAGCAGAAATCAAGAGCTGCACACTTAACCACCTGAGCCACCCAGGTGCCCCCAAATGTTCTTTTATCATCCAATGGTGATAGCTGATAACAGCTGGGGTTTTATTATGCTCTTGGAAAAATAAAGGGTTGGCACTACTTTTTCCATCCTCCATACTTTCTAATACATTTTACTAGTCCATGGAATCCAAAAATTTAGGAACTACTATGGTAGATACTAAGGATAGTTATTTATTTTTGAGCCCAAAGTAAAGTTTAAATCTTCTTGTAATTTAATAAGTAACCACATTTACATAGAAATAGCTATCTATTTCCCTGGAGGTATAAAGGTAAATAGGAACTTCAGAAATCATTAAGAATACATGTTCACGTGCTCTGAATGCTTCAAATGGAAGATGCAATTATTTTATTCATGAAGTACTTACTGTGTATCTACAATGACAGTAATGTAAAACATTAATAAAAATTTGCTATGGCCTCATTTAAACTCTAAATAGTAGAATCAATGGTTAGTCAGTAGGCAAGAAAAGCCAGACAAGAAATTATCAGAATTTGATATCAGGGGACACCTAGGTGGCTCAGCGGTGGAGCGCTTGCCTTCGGCCCAGGGAGTGACCCCGGGATCCCGGGATCGAGTCCCACATGGGGCTCCCTGCATGGAGCCTGCTTCTCCCTCTGCCTGTGTCTCTGCCTCTCTCTGTATCTCTCACGAATAAATAAATAGAATCTTTTAAAAAAAAAAAAAAGAATTTGATATCAGAAAGAGTCCTACCTGTGACCAACGAACAAAAAATGTAAGCAAACAGAATTACCAAGATGAGTTGGCAAAAGAAATAAAAAACTAACCACGAGGCCTAGGTTTCAGGAGCAAAAGTCCTTTCTCTACAAAGAGATAGTGATTAATTAGACAGGATACCTATTACTGCAACCAAAGTACTAAAAAAAAGTATTTGGTCATCAGAATCAGAAACAAATATATTCAAACTGAAAAAATAAGAATATAACTAGGTACATTTTTAGCTTAGGATTGTTGTACATTTCCTTTAAACCAGAAAGAAGTGAGTCCTATTCTAAGGTCTCGCTAAACTTTCAAATAAACATTAAAAAGTATCAGATAAAATTTAGAGCTAAAAGACAGAGGCAATGTCATTTAAATGAAATCTATTCAGAAATAATGCAGAAAGAACTCTGCTTTGGAACAAAAGTGAAACCAACAGCAAAGACTTAGGTACATGTATAATAAACCCACTATGCTGCAAACCCTATACATGTAGTATGAGGTTGAAATTACATCTTAATTTATTGTGTACATTAGCCATGCTAGATGTTATACCCTATATAATACTTTGCAATTATATTTCTAGCATTCAAGAAACTAAGTTCATGAGTCTTAAATGATCGTTATTCTTAAATCTAGAGCCTCACATACTGTTTAATAAGTTCTCTACAGGTTACATATTTAAACCAATAAAATTGGGCAGGCCCAGTGGCTCAGTGGTTTAGTGCCAGCTTTCGGCCCAGGGTGTGATCCTGGAGACCCGGGATCAAGTCCCACGTCAGGCTCCCTGCATGGAGCCTGCTTCTCCCTCTGCCTGTGTCTTTGCCTCTCTCTCTCTCTCTCTCTCTCTCTCTGTGTGTGATGAATAAATAAAATCTTTAAAAAAAAAATAAACCAATAAAATCCCTGAAGAAAAACTTTTTTTGTCTGTGCCTCCTTACTAAAAGCTGTCAAGACCTCAGGACTTGTTATCTTACATGGCAAGTATAGTTAAGATTATGTGCCAGGAGGTAGATTCTCTTGGTTCATTTGGGTTGGCCCAATATAATCACTTGAATCCTTAAAAGAATCTTTCTCAGTTGTTTTCAAAGAAAAAGTACAGGACAGATGGCAGTGTAAGAAGGACTAGACCTAGGACTGTTGACCTTGAAGGTGAAAAGAGGCAGCCATGAGCCAAAGAAAGTAGGCAGCCACTAGAACCTGGAAAATGGCAAGGGATTATCAGATTCTCTCCAATAGCATCCAGAAAGCAATGCAGCCCTGCTAACACCTTGATTTTAACCCAGTGAGATCCATTTTGAACCTCTGACCTACAGAACTATAAGATAACATTTATATTGCTTAAGCCATCTTCATTGTGGTAATTTGTTACAGAAATAGAAAACTAATGCAGTATATAGTGTATAAAGTAACTTCAGGTTTATAAATTAAGATTAATTTCAATTTACTCAGCCAATTTTAGAAAAAATACACAAACCATACATATAGATGAAAACACTAGACTAAAAATAAGATAACCTGTATTCTAGCTATAGTCTGACAACTGAATATCTGGGGGACTTTGAGTAAGCTATTTCTTCACCATTTAGACACCAACTTCCCCAATCAGAAAATGTAATTTATAAAGCAATGGTTATGAAATAAATAAACACAGCAATTATATTCTATACTAGTATACTATACTCTATATACTACACTCTATATTCTGTACTATATACTATACTATATACTCTATACTACATACTATATTCTATACTCAAGAAATCTCAGGATTAAACAGAATACAGAAATAGCTACTAATTTAAGATTATATTAATGAGACTAGCATTACATGTTTAATTCCATTTATAATAATGAACTCTACACTAAATGATATGAGCAATTAAAAGAAAAATGACTTAAAATGTGTAACAAAGCCCTTAACAGAAGAACCACATTTTCAAGGCTGAAAAAACAATAAAGATTTCTTGAGGGCAGCCCAGGTTGCTCAGCGGTTTAGGGCCGCCTTCAGCTCAGGGCCTGATCCTGGAGACCCAGATCGTACATGGCAAGTGTAGTTAAGATTATGGGCCATGAGGGGATCCAGTCCCACGTCGGGCTCCCTGCATGGAGCCTGCATCTCCCTCTGCCTGTGTGTCTGCCGCGCTCTGTCATTCATAAATAAATAAACAAACAAACAAACAAACTTTTTTAAAAAAGATTTCTTGGAAGGAAGTCTATGATACAAAAAATATATGGGTCTGATGAGTATCATTATCTAAAGCACAGACAGTAAAATCAGATTATCTGACACCTTTTCTCTCATTGTTGCACAGAAAGAAATGTTTTTGATCTTCAGAAACTGAATGTTGTCCTCTTTGTGTTTTACTCACTGTTTCAATTATGTTTTGTACAATAACAAGGTATTTATGTCATTTCTTAAAATAAATTCTGAGTACATACTATCATAATGCTATAGTGTCAGTCTTATACAGGGATGCTTCCTAATACATCATGATAAAAATTACCAAAACTCAACTAGAAATCTATCCCACTTTGAGAGATTTAACACAATATAAACTGTCAGTCTTATACAGGGATGCTTCCTAATACATCATGATAAAAATTCCCAAAACTGCCTTTCCGCGCTACCCAGGGAAGGGTCCATACGGCATTGTTTTGCGTTCCCATCGTAACTTAAAGGGAAACTTTAACAATGTCCGGAGCCCTTGATGTTCTGCAAATGAAGGAGGAGGATGTCCTCAAATTCCTTGCAGCAGGAACCCACTTAGGTGGCACCAACCTTGACTTCCAAATGGAACAATACATCTACAAAAGGAAAAGTGATGGTATCTACATCATAAATCTGAAGAGAACCTGGGAGAAGCTTCTGTTGGCAGCTCGTGCCATTGTTGCCATTGAAAACCCAGCTGATGTCAGTGTTATATCATCTAGGAATACTGGCCAGCGAGCTGTGCTGAAATTTGCTGCTGCTACTGGAGCCACTCCTATTGCTGGCCGCTTCACTCCTGGAACCTTCACTAACCAGATCCAGGCAGCCTTCCGAGAGCCAAGGCTTCTGGTAGTTACTGATCCCAGGGCTGACCACCAGCCTCTCACAGAGGCATCTTACGTTAACCTGCCTACCATTGCTCTGTGTAACACAGACTCTCCTCTGTGCTACGTGGACATTGCCATCCCTTGCAACAACAAGGGAGTTCACTCAGTGGGTCTGATGTGGTGGATGCTAGCCCGGGAAGTCCTGCTCATGCGTGGCACCATTTCCTGTGAGCACCCATGGGAAGTCATGCCTGATCTCTACTTCTATAGAGATCCTGAAGAGATTGAAAAGGAAGAACAGGCCGCTGCTGAAAAGGCTGTAACTAAGGAGGAATTTCAGGGTGAATGGACGGCTCCAGCTCCTGAGTTCACTGCTACTCAGCCTGAAGTTGCAGACTGGTCTGAAGGCGTGCAGGTGCCCTCTGTGCCTATTCAGCAGTTCCCTACTGAAGACTGGAGTGCTCAGCCAGCCACTGAAGATTGGTCTGCAGCTCCCACTGCTCAGGCCACTGAATGGGTAGGAACAACCACTGAGTGCTCTGAAGCTGCTCTTCCACAGAAGGAACAGAATGGAAATAAGGTTGACGGAAAATAAACAGTTTCTTAAAAAAAAAAAAAAAAAAAAATCCCAAAACTCAACTAGAAATCTATCCCACTTTGAGAGATTTCATTTAAGAAGGGAAAAAATGTCACCTTTTCAGGGTTGTAAAGAGAAAATATTTCTATTATGAAATTTTTAAATAATTTTCCAATGAATTACTAAACTACTCCTAAAATATTGAGTACCTACTAATGACCATCAACTGTCTCTGGTAAATAATAATTAGAGCCATTTGTTAAAATCCCAGCCAGATCAAAGAAACATTTTTAAACCAAAATGAGAATCAAGGGCAAGAGAAAATTCCAAATCAAAATTTGGAATTCCACAACTACTAGATATGTTAATAATTCAAATAACTGAAAAATAACTTTTAAGGGATTTAATCCATACATAATTCTGAAATTGCACATTCTTTTAAAAGTCAATTTTTGATGACAGCTTTCTTTAAACACTTAAGTTAGAAAATCCAGTAGATTCAGAAGAGAACATACATATAATCTGACACTGAGACCTCAACTACGTTACCGTTTTTTTTTTCCTTTTCAACTTTTTATTTAAATTCTATTTAGTTAACATACAGTACAATATTGGCTTCGGGAGGAGAATTCAGTGATTCATCACTTACAGTACTAAGTGCTCAACATGACAACTGCTCTCCTTGATACCCATCATCCACCAACCTTCCTCTATCAACACTGTTTATTCTCTAAGAGTCTCTTATACTTTGTTTCCCCACTCTGTTTTCCCCCTCCTTAAGTTCATTTATTTTGTTTCTTAAATTCCACATGAGTGAAATCATAGTATTTGTCTTTTTCTAACTCATTTCACTGAGCATAATATATTCTAGCTCCATCCATGTCATTGAGAATGGCAAGATCTCATTCTTTTTGATGGCTGTAATATTCCATTGTGTATATATTCCACATCTTTATCCATTCATCATTTGATGGACATTTGGGGTGTTTCCATAGTTTGGTTATTATTGATAATACTGCTCAACTACCTTTCTTGTAATTTAATACTTTGGTCTTATTCCTGACAAAACATGGAGGCTTTGAGAACAAAAATATACTACCTTCAAAAATTATGTAGTATGATTTAATGTAAAAAAAAAAATCTTCTTCCCTCTAGAAGATTTCCCTTAGAAGTGATCACAATTCTGCCAATACAACTGAAGACAAATTTCTAGAGATGTAATTTATATAAGCAGTCATTCTATTGATAAGTGCCAAGTATTCAAAGTATTGTTCATTTAAATCAGTGTTGACTTGCCCTAAAGTGGTAATTACAAGTCACTTTGTATTAAGCCATCATTTTATCATTATATTCTTGACAAAGCTTGGGAAAACATTTTAATATCTTAGTACTTATTAAACATTATTAATTTGTTTTTTTAATTAGAACATGCATCAGAGGCTGAAGCAGAAGTCTTTGTATATTCTAGCACCCAAACATGCTATGATAATTGCCCTGAAGGAACATCAATTTAAAACAGCAATGAAATAAAATGTATGTCTGTAAATCTTCAATGAATTGAGGTACGCCTGGGTGGCTGAGTGAGTTAGGCATCTGCCTTTAGCTCAGGTCATGATCTCAGAGTCCTGGGATTGAGTGCAATTTGGGCTCCCTGATCAAGGGAGAGTCTGCTTCTTCCATTCGCTCTGCTCCTCCCCACTCCCAGCTTGTGCTATCTCTCAAATAAATAAATAGAATCTTAAAAAAAATCTTCAATAAATTCAATATTAAATGTTCAATATATTTAATATGACTATATAAACAGATTTTTAAAACTAGTTTTTTTTTAAGATTATTTATTTATTCATGAGAAACAGAGAGAGAGAGAGAGAGAGAGGCAGAGACTCACAGGCAGAGGGAGAAGCAGACTTCATGCAGGGAACCCATGCGGAACTTGATCCCGGGTCTCCAGGATCAGCCCTGAGCTGAAGGCAGACGCTAAACTGCTGAGCCATCCAGGCTGCCGTAAAACTAGTTTTTAAATTGAGGAACTTCGGGCACCTGGGCAGCTCAGTCAGTTAAGCATATGCCTTCAGCTCAGGTCATGATCCCATAGTCCTGGAATCAAGCCCCACATCTGGCTCCCTGCTCAGCAGGGAATCTACTTCTCCTTCTTCCTCTACCTCTCCCCTTGCTTGTACCCTCTATCTCTCTCAACTCTCTCAAGTAAATAAATAAAATCTTTAAAAATAAATAAATAAATGGAGGAATTTATAATTTGGGGCCAAAAGTTAGGCTTACACTAATGTCTCAAAAATCAGTGGATCTGAATATAAACTAGTTTCCTTTCATTTTTCAAATCAGAATATATACCTAAGAAGGAATATCTAGTGGGATTATTTAGATATTTCTAATCATGTCCTTCCATCTCCACTGTTTTTTGTAATCCCTTCACATACTCTGACTTCAAAAAAATATTCTGCTTTGAACTTCCTATCAAGATGACATAGTAAGTTTATATTTAGACTCACCTCATCACAGCCCCAGACACATGGTAATGACAAAAGAGAAAAGAAGAAAACTGCTGGGGCCCGGCAGGGTGAGGGTTGGGGTAGATTTAGCTAGCCTTTAAAAAAAAGAGGGGACACTTGGGTGGCTCAGTGGTTTAGCGCCTGCCTTCAGCCCAGGGCATGATCCTAGAGTTCCGGGATCGAGTCCTGCATCAGGCTCCCTGTATGGAGCCTGCTTTTCCCTCTGCCTATGTCTCTGCCTCTCTCTCTCTGCGTCTCTCATGAATAAATAAATAAAATCTTAAAAAAAAAAAAATACGACAACTCAACTGAAAAATGGGCAAAAGACTTGAGCAGATATTTCACCAAACAGGATATATGGATAGAAAATAAGCACATGTAAATATGTTCAACATCATTAGCCAAGAGAGAAATGCAAATTGCAATAAGATATCAGTACACACCTATCAAAGACTAAAATAAAATATTGACAATAACAAGTGCTACTGAGGATGTAGAGCAATTAGAATTTCATACATTGTTGGGGGATGCAAAATGGCACCGCCACTCAGGAAAACAGTTCGGCAGTTTCTTCCAAGTTAAACATACACTTAGCATAGGACTTGGCAATCCCACTCCTAGGTATTTACCCTAGAGAAACAAAAACACATGTTCCACAAAAACTGTATATGAATGTTTATAGCAGCTTTGGTAAAAAAAAAAAAAACTCCAAAAAACAACAACAAAAAGCACCAAAATGTCCTTCAACTGGTGAATGGATGAACAAACTGTGGTACATCTATACAACAAAATACTACTCAGAAAAAGGAATGAACTATTCATAAATGCAACAATTTGGATGAATCTCAAAAACATTATGCAGAATGAAAGAAAACAGTCTCGCAAAAAGCTAAATAATGTATGATTCCACTAATATGACATTCTTGAAAAGATAAAACTACAGTGACAAAGAACAGAACAGTGGTTGCCAGAGTTTATAGATAGGGGAGCATATGACGAAATGAAACAGCACATAAAGGGATTTGGTCTGATGGGATTGTTCTATATCCTTACTATGGTCACCATGGTGACCATGGTGTGTTAAAATCCACACAACTATGCCAAAAAAAGGTGAGGGGGGGAAACAGGTAAAATGGGATTAAGCATACAGTTATCTTGATGAGCACTAAGTAATATATGGAATTGCTGAATCACTATATTTTACATGTGAAACTAATATAACACTATGTCAACTACACTGGAATTAATATTGAAAAAAAACAAAAAATTAAGGATTAAATATGCATTTACATAAATATTTTACTAATTACATAAAAAGCATTTAAGTGTTTATATATTTTAAGAATTACGTAAAAAGTATTTAAATATTTGTGTATATATATTCCCCACATTCTTATTCTGTAGTCCAGAAATAAGATGAACGGAGCTAAAGCTACAAACATATTGAGCTCCTTTGTACAGAAAAAGCAGTAGCAGAATATCAGTTCCTATAGGGTAATAGCAACTAAAGTTCACTAGCTCTAGCAAAGACCTGTACAGCTAGATTCACTATTTGAACTTACACCTTAAATCGCTACTACACCACTACAACCCTAGCCTCTGGAAAGAAGGCTGGGGGTAGAAAATAAAACTATTGTCAAACTACTACCGGGACTAACACTCTGGAGGAATCACAAGGAAAGAGCCTCAAAACCTGCAAAGATATTCCCTCAAGTTGCTGACTTCTCCTAAACTGCACATACACAAGGCAAAACTCTAAGAACGCTAGAAGAAAATTGCAGCTGAGAAGCTAAAGATCTGAGCCAAGATTTTAGTAGCCTCACAACTGAGAAGACTGTCATTTAAGGCCTGTTCATTTAAAAGGACCCTGGCCTTTAACCTGAGACTTAACAATGGCCTAGGTTTAGGACTACAGGCTCTAGTATGCAGTAAGATCAAAAGAGAAATTGATCAACCCTAACAATGCCTAAAACTAATCCTCAACAGATCACAGATGATTTACAAAACAGGCATAAAGTATCTGACATCAAAATATTACCCCTGTTTTCTTAAGAATAAACCTTCAAATTCTTCTGTTCCTACTACATGGATTAAAACAGCTAAATCAGTTGAAGCCAGTTTATGTCTCATAGTATTTCAGTATTCATATAGCTATTGCTCTGATCTCTACTAACAAACAACTTTACATTCTATCCTTTCTCTTTCCCACTCATGAATTTAGCTTCTACAAGCTAACTCAACCTAATGAAATTTTATTAGTTCAGCTGTTCTGCTAAATCATTTTCCTAATTCCAATCAGATTAGATGAAATAATTTTTATACACAAAAGATAAAAAGATTGCTAATCACTCTATTATTGGGATTCTCTTGAATCAGGGTCCTCTCCTAAGTCCAAATGGCTATGGTTGGAAAGAATGTATCAAGAGATACAAAATGCACATCTCCTGGGCATAATTCTTGTGCAAAGGCCAATAATACAAAAGTCATATCGCTTAAAAAGATATGTAGGTAGAAAAGTAATTAATCACTCTAGAGCCTAGGATTAAAGGCCACCAGAGTAGTCTTAAATATAATACTTGTGCTCTCAACCTCCTTTAAAATCATTCAATGCATACTATCAACTATATATGAATAATAATATGCCGAATGGCAAATATTTGTATAAAAAAAGGTCCCCATACTCAAGTAGTATGCAATCTAGTTGAATAATATTCATATACATGAAACATTTAAACAATAAAACAGGATAGAATGTGATTAAATGCTAAAATGAATAGAAGCCACTAAAAGTGAGAATTTTAAAAAGGTTTTATAATAATTTTAGATACTCATCACATAAAAATGCTTTAGTAGTTACTTGTTCATGAGCAAATAAGTTCATGTTCACTATAGCAGAGAAATCCCAAATGCTAAGACAAGCCCTATTTTTTAAGATATCTCTATTTCAGATGATTTTGTGTGAGCTTATTCTTACACTTATTTAGTAGTACAATCAGCATAAAAATGGAATCCATCTCTGTGTACTCTTTCAAAAGAATGATTCTTTTAAAAATAGGATGTATTTACTTGTTAAATAAATATTTATTAAGCATCTGCTGTATGCCAGACACTGTGATAGATGCTAGGGAGATAGAGTGATAAACAACATAGACATTTGTAAAATAGCCACTTCATTCCCCTACTGATAAACATTTATGAATATTATAGCAATTAGGGAAGAAGATGAAAATTATTACTTGGTAATATTATAGAACTTAAACAATTTAAACAAATGTGTGCATAAACGTGCATATGTATGTTTGATACAATATACCATATGTGTAATATACCATTCTATGTAATCTACCATATGTTCAGGATCTGCTACAGAGATATTATTTTGTGACATAATAACCTAACATTAGGTATTTATGCTACTACCATCTTCTGGTTTGTTTGTTTGTTTTCTGTTTTTAAACTAGTAACTTGTTTATCTTCACATTCTGAATTTCAGAATTCTGAATCCACTTTTGTTCCAAAATTTTAAATCTATACATTATCTGTCACAATGAATAGACATTTTTTCAAAGAAGACATACAGATGGTCAATAGACACATAAAACGATGCTCAATATCACTTATCAGGAAAATGCAAATCAAAACTATAATGAGATATTACCTCACATCTGTCAGAATGGCTCAAATCAACAACACAAGAAACAACAGGTGTTAGCAAGTGGAGAAAAGGGAACTCTCTTGCACTGTTGGTGGGAATGCAAAGTGGTGCAGCCACTCTGGAAAACAGTATGGAGGTTCCTCAAAGGTGTATTTTTTTTTTAAGATTTTATTTATTTATTCATGAGAGACAGAGAGAGAGAGGCAGAGACACAGGCGGAGAGGCAGGCTCCATGCAGGGAGCCCAATGTGGGACTCGATCCCAGGACTCTAGGATCATGCCCTGGCCTGAAGGCAAGTGCTCAACCACTGAGCCACCCAGGTGTCCCTCCTCAAAAGTTTAAAAACAGAACTACTCTATGCTCCAGCAATTGCACTACTAGATACTTACCCCAGGAATATAAAAATAATAACCCAAAGGGATACATGCATGTTTATAGCAGTATTCTCTACAATAGCCAAATTATAGAAACAGCCCAAGTATCCATCAACTGATGAATGAATTTTAAAAATGTAGTGTGTGTGTTCATGAGCAATAGGAAAGAATATTACTCAGCCATAAGAAAGAATAAAGTCTTGCCATTTGCAACCAGGTGGATGGAGCTAGGAAGTACCATGCTACATGAAGTCAGTCAGTCAGAGAAAGACAAATACCTATGATTTCTCTCATACGTGGAATTTAAGAAACAAAACAGATAAGCATAGGGGAAGGGGAAAAAAAGAGAAGGAAGCAAACATAAGATACTCTTTACTATAGAGAACAAAGTGATGAGGATTAAGGAGTGCACTTGCTGTGATAAGCACTGGTTGTGTATGCAAGTACTGAATCACTATATTGTATACCTGAAACTAATATTACATTATATTAACTAACTAGAATCTAAATAAAATTTAAAACCTTTAGAGAACAAACTGATGGTCGCCAGAAGGGAGGTGAGTGAGGGAACGGGGTACTAGGTGATGGGGATTAAGAAGTGTACTTATCATGATGAACACTGGGTGATGTATGAAAGTGTTAAATCACAATATTGTATACTTGAAACTAATATAACACTCTATGTTAATTATACTTAAGTAAAAACATTAAGAAAAATATATATTATCTGTCACATATTGGCTGAGAACTATCGATACCTTTATATTACACCATGTATGTACTATTCTACCTATTCTTGACATAAAAATCTTTACTGGAAGATTTATTCTATTTAGTATGAATGAAATCCTTAATAATCATTTTAACAGAATGAAAATGAGATTATTAAAATCATTTTAAAGGCTCTGAACAGGGGATCCCTGGGTGGCGCAGCAGTTTAGCGCCTGCCTTTGGCCCAGGGCACAATCCTGGAGACCCGGGATCGAATCCCACATCGGGCTCCCGGTACATGGAGCCTGCTTCTCCCTCTGCCTGTGTCTCTGCCTCTCTCTCTCTCTCTGTGTGACTATCATAAATAAATAAAAATTTAAAAACTAAAATTAAAAAAATAAAGGCTCTGAACATCTGATTCCCTGACTATATAACTGACATTATAAGAGCAAAGCACAGGTAAAATACAATAATCTTATAGATTCTGTACTTAATTTAAAATGTCATTAGTCCCGTTGTTGCATTGGCCATTCTACAGAACCTGACCTCCTGCTCATTTCTGCCAGCATTTCTGTCCTTGATTACACATCCTAGAATAAATAATAAATCCATGTGGTTTTCAAACATTAAAAACCCAGAATGTCCAGAAAAATATCCTAAATTGTAAGCTGTTAGATAAGTAGCCAAATATTTTTAATTTGTGCTTAATTATATCTATACCATTTCATAATCAAGATGAAATAAAATAAGACAACTTTTTGATAAAACTTTTAAAAAGGAAGATAAAGAAGCCAAGGAAATAAAATTCATATTAAAACCAATAATCTAAATTAACCAAAAATTTAAATGAAATCATAAAAAGAACCTAATGAGGGCAGCCCTGGTGGTGCAGCGGTTTGGCGCCGCCTGCAGCCTGGGGTGTGATCCTGGAGACCAGGGATCAAGTCCCACATCGGGCTTCCTGCATGGAGCCTGCTTCTCCCTCTCCCTGTGTCTCTGCCTCTCTCTCTGTGTGTCTATGAATAAATAAATAAAATATTTAAAAAAAAGAACCTAATGAGCATTCTAGAATTTAAAAGTACTCTATTTGAAATTTAAAGTTCAGTGGAGGGGTTTAGCAATAATATACTGGAGATGGCAGAAGAAAGTGAAGTTGAAAACCAATCAATTAAAATTATCCAGCCTTGCAGAGAGAAAAAGGACTGAAGAAAAATGAATAAAACTTCAAGGACCTATGGGCCAATATGAGATAACGTAAAATATGTACAATTGTGTCCCAGAGGAAAAAAGAGTGAGACTCGGGCCAAAGAAATATTTAAAAAATAATGGCCCAAAACTTCCCAAATATGATGAAAAACACCAACTTTCAAGGAGTATAGCCAATCCCAAACAGAATAAATATAGAGAGAATCACATCTGGGTATATCATAGCCAAACTGATAAAAACCAAAAATAAAGGGAAAAAATATTGAATGCAGTCAGAGAAGGGGGAAAAAAGGAGGAAGAAAAAGACATATATCACGCATAAGACAAACAAGGATGACCACTAACTTCTCATCGGAGATCAGAAAACAATACAATGATGTCTTCAGTGTACCAGGATTGGGGAGTGCCAAAGTGGAAGCAACCTAAAGTTTTACATTTAGCAAAAATACCCTTCAAAAGTAGGGTGAGATAAAGATACTTTCCGCTAAACAAAAACTGAGAGAATGCTTGCCAGCCTATCTACGCAATAAGAAATGCTAAAGAATGTCCTTCAGGCCAAAGAGAAAGGATACCAAATGAATAGACTTACAGGAAGGAACAAAGAGCATCAGAAACGGAAAATAAGTGAGTAAACATAAAGACTATGTTTTTGTCTCATAATTTGCTTATAAATCAAATAACTATTCAATACAAAACATAACAACAAGGTGAGGTATATAACATACACAGAAGTAAAATATATAATGAAAATTACCCCAAAAGAGGGCAAGAAAACGGAATTATACTGTTTTAAGGTCTTAAATTGGGAGTTGGAATGAGGAAGCAGGGTGGGTCAAGTGGAAAATGAGATATCAATAGAGAAATGTAGGAAAGGTGAAATGTGAGGTAACTTTCCAAGGAAATGGAAATATTATCTTGCTTGCCTTGGTGGTCATAAAGAAATAAGTAAATGAATTTTCAGACATACTAGGGAATCAGACAGTAATGAGTAAATAAACATTGAGAAGAATAAATGGAAGATGTCTAACATAACTTCAAGTTTTCTGGATTACAGAGCTGTCAATCCCCCTTAACCAAGTTAAGGGGGAGCTACAGTTAAAGGCTTCAAGGTTAAAGGTTATGAGTTCTGTTTTGGGCATGTGCCTAGAGGATATCCAAATGGAAAAGAGAACAAGGAATAGAATGTAAGCATTTGGAGAGAAAAACTTTCTAGCTCAGACTCAGACACAAGAAGCAAGAACATAAAAGTGGTAGTTAAGGTAATAAGTATGTGAAAGATTACCCAAAAATGATATCTAGGGTAAGATGGACTAAGGACCAGGGACAGTGCACTAGTAAATACAATTTTTTAACACATAGGAAGAAAAACACCTTAAAAATGAGAAGTAGTCATAAATACAGGTGATAAACAAGAAAACAGTGTCACTGAAAGAGGATAACAGAGTTTCAAGGAAAAACTGATCAGCAGATCAAATCCTATGGAAAAACTACATCAAGATAAACAGATGAATATGAAAGAACCAAAGGAAATTTCTAGGTGCAAGAAGCAAAAATGAAATGGAAACCAAGGGCAGCCCGGGTGGCTCAGCAGTTTAGCGCCGCCTTCAGCCCAGGGTGTGATCCTGGAAACCCGGGATCGAGTCCCACGTCAGGCTCCCTGCATGGAGCCTGCTTCTCCCTCTGCCTGTGTCTCTGATTCTCTCTCTTTCTCTCTGTGTCTCTCGTGAGTAAATTAATAAAATCTTTAAAAAAAAAAAAAAAAAGAAAGAAAGAAAAAAAGAAATGGAAACCAATAAGAGTAAATAGGACTCCTGGTAAGTAGCCCCTGTAGGTATAAATCCCATATATACATCTTAAGGACTACAGTTTTAATGCCTACTCCCAAAGTAATGGCAGTTGGAGCATTGTTGGCCCTAGGCTTCTTGCTCAAAGCCAAATGTCAGAAAGAAGCTATTACTCTCATGAAGAACTAGGAAAACATTGGTCACTGGCCCTCAGACAGAACATGGAAGCTGGTGATTCACCTGTGGGTAGAAAAAAAAGACAACTTTAAAATTAGAGATGGAATATGGAATCAGGGATCACTTTGACAAGACAGAAAAGACTTGAGTATGTGTATCAGTTATTTTTTGCTATATAACAAACTACTCAAACTTGGTGGCTTAAAATATAACTAATTTATAATTCCATAGATTGAATGGATAGTTGATATAAAACTTAAAGGACAAGTTAGCTCAGTTAAATTCTGTGGGGCTTGCTCACACATCAATTTATGTCAGCTGGTACCTAGATGATGGCCTCCCTGACATGTCTGTCAATGGATACCCTGTCAGTTGGGGCAACAGAGGTGACTGGATGATGTATGTACCTTAACATGCTGGGAGCTAATACAGGCTTCTATAGAGCAAGGAGTGGGAAAGCTCCAAAAAACAAGAAAAAGCTACAAGACCTCTTCAGTCCTTGGATCACGACTTGCAAGATAGTCCTTAGCCATATTCAACTGGTCAAAGCAAAAAACAAGGCAAGCTCAGACTCAAGGGATAAGACAAACAGCCTTACCTCACAAAGAGAGAAGAATCAAAAAATTGTGCCCATATTTGCAATTTACTACAGTGTTTAGTAAAGAAATTATACAAAAAAGAGGTAGCTTACTAACAACGAAATAAAAGAGTTGATGGTCCTTGAAAATGTGAAGCTGACCGGATGCAGAGAACTGTAAAATAGGTACCAAATAACCAACCACCAAAGAAACTTAGAAGGTGAGACTTGATGAGAATTTCTTTAAAAGATAAGAAGGGTTCATATTATGTAGCCTTACTACTGAAACAATCACCATGAAAAAGCCTAAATGGAGTTGCCAAAGATGTCATCAGGGGGAAAAAATTGACTTTTTTAAAGCTAAGCTAACATAACTCAAGGGCTTCACAAAATGTTAACCAAAGTTGACTGGATAACATATTAATATTAGCATACCGGGAAATATCTTACCTTAGCATTATTTTACATGAATAAATTTTTCAATGATATTTCTTTTCATTAATTCAAATTGATAATGCTTGGGTTTTTTTCCAAATTTTTATTTAACTTCTGGTTTTTTAAACATATAGCGTAATATTGGTGTCAGGAGTATAATTTAGTGATTTATCACTTACATGTAAACACCCAGAGCTCAACACAAGTGCCCTCCTTAATTCCTTAATACCCATCACCCATTTAGCCTGCTCACTTCCCCTCCAAAGAACCTCCAGTTCTCTATAGTTAACAGTCTCTTATGTTTGCTTCCCTCTTTTTTTTTTCTCCATCCTTTTATGTTCATCTATTTTGTTTCTTAAATTCCACACATGAGTAAAATCATAGGTATTTGTCTTTGTCTGACTGACTTATTTCACTGAGCATAATACCTTCTAGCACCATCTACATGGTTGCATATGGCAAGATTTCACTCTTTTTGATGGCTGAGTAATAGTCCACTGTATACATACCACATCTTTATCCATTCATCACCTATGGACATTTAAGCTTTTTCCATAATTTGATTACTGTTGATAATGCTGCTATAAGCATCAATAACACTTGTTTTAGAAAGGTTAGGAACTTCAACAGGTTCACTGGAAAAGAAGATATTTCAATGCCATCTTCCTATCAGTTAAACCAAAATATTTAAATTTGCTATCATTTCATCAGAAACAAGCCAAAAACCACAAACTCATAGGTTTATATTAACTGAATATAGTAACTTAAAAACTATCTTAGATACTTGAATAATTTCAGCATTCTTTCGAAAAGTTAAACAAAGTTTCACTTTACTAATTCTAGTAAGTAGGTAACATCGAATGTAAGATTTTGAAATATCTTTTTTAAATTCCTTCACTCGGGATCCCTGGGTGGTGCAGCGGTTTGGCGCCTGCCATTGGTCCAGGGCGTGATCCTGGAGACCGGGGATCGAATCCCACGTCGGGCTCCCGGTGCATGGAGCCTGCTTCTCCCTCTGCCTATGTCTCTGCCTCTCTCTCTCTCTCTGTGTGTTACTATCATAAACAAATAAAAAATTTTAAATAAATAAGTAAATAAATAAATTCCTTCACTCAAAAACACTAATTTCATTCAAATAGCTAATTAGGTATTAAGTCATTTATCTCATTGAAATAAAGTTGTATATGCTAATAATAATATTTTGTGGGATTAGTAACATGGATAAACCAGACTACTCAGGTTGAAATTCTAACTCTACAAGTAAGCTACATGATTTAGATATATCATTCTAATTCTCTGTGCCTTAGTTTCCTCACCTGTAACACTGGGATGATAGGCAGTACTAATCTCATCAAGTTATTAACTTCAACTGAGCTAATAAATGTAAAGTACTCAGTACCGAGCCTTTTATATAGTAAGCATGATATAAGTGTTAATGATGATTATTATTAGAGGTTTTCTCATGTTAGATAGAAAAGCCCTGGATTAAGGCTTACATTCTAATTCTGCCACTTACTACATCTCTGAGCAATTTACTTGATTTATCTTTCCTTACCCAAAAAAATGGTGGATCCCACGGTCTCTTTCAGTTTAAGAATCTCTGATTAATTTGTACATTAAGGAAAAAATTCACAGCTACTTCACAATTACTTCTCTCTTCTCATTAAATTAGGAGCTCATATCATCTCTTTTCCCCACTCATTCTAAAATTATTTATTTCTCCCTTTACTTCTCATTTCTTTTCATTCATTTTAATATTTGACTATTTTTCTTCAGATTCACTAGTCCATTTTCTTATTTGTCTCTGATGATATTTTCCTAGGGGCTTGATACAATTGCATTTTTACTTGTCTCTCCTCAGTCAGACCATTTCCTAAATTCCAGTCTAATCAAGGTCTCTGTCACACTGAGGTAATAAGAATTCCAATAGCACAACATTTTTACAGTATTTGTACATTCTTCCATTTGAGTCTCATAAGCATCACGCTGTAAAAAGTTATCATGCCAAGAGTAAGAATGTGATCTGATTTACAACATAAAAAGCCAGGACATAAACCTATGATAAATACCTTAGAATGCTATTTTTATATGTTATTTGTCATTGTCTTACTAAAATGAGCATGAAGTTAGTTATTAAGAAGACCTAATTTTGAGCACTAACTCTGATATTTACTGTTTGACCTTGCATAGGATATACTACCACTCTGAACCTGTTTCCACATATGTAATATTTAGATAACAAAGTTTTGTAAGAACAAAACAACAACAAAATATGCTTTGTAAAGTAAGGGACTATGATTTTTCAACACCTTGTTGCCAAAACCCGTCTATCTCTGATTTATCACATAAGTATATTTTCTCCCCTTGACCCATGTAGCATAAGACTATATCCATTTTTACTCACTGTTCTGAATTAACCTCCTGTTTCTCAAACTCTTTTTTCTTTTGATCTACAGAAGAGATCTTCCATTTAGAAAAACATATTCCACTGAACAGAGCTAATATGGTCACCCAAAAATTTGAGCCAGAAACTACAACTACACGCCAGAAACTGTGAACCAGAAAATAATAAATGGAGAAAAAGAAAAGAGACTTCCTAAAATGGGAGAAACATTATTAAAAGTAGCAGTCTGATAAACTTTTCACCCACCTACAAGAAACTAAGAGATTTTTTTTTTTGCTCCTTTATTTTTTTTAAGATTTTATTTTATTTATTCATAGAGACAGAGAGAGAGAGAGAGAGAGAGAGAGAGAGGCAGAGACACAGGCAGAGGGAGAAGCAGGCACCACACAGAGAGCCTGACGTGGGACTCGATCCCAGGTCTCCAGGACCACGCCCCGGGCTGCAGGCGGCGCTAAACCGCTGCGCCACCGGGGCTGTCCTTTTTTGCTCCTTTAATACTAACTCCTCCCTCTCCTCTGTGAGGCAGAGAAAGACAACAGTAAGAATGAGGAAAAGCTGGGTTCAGTTGCAAAGGCTACAGCATGGAGAATGAAATAAACACAGCACTTCCTCATGTCCTACATAAAGCATCTTAGCATAACTAAGAAACAGAAGAAGAAAAAGAACAAAATTACTAAGCATGTACAACTTCCCCATTATTGTTTGAGGTTCAAGTATATTGTCACATTTAATATCTGCACAATCTTGAGAGGCAGACATTCTTATTTCACTCAGCAAATACTTCTTGGGCACCTATTACGCGCTAGGCACTGTTTCACTTACTAGGAATTTATCAGTACAGAACAAAAAGATGAAGATCCCTGCCCCGGTGAAGCTTATTCTAACAGAAGGGAAAGACAATAAACAATTAACTAAACATGTAAATTACAAAATATGTTAAATGGCAATAAATGGTACAGAAAAAAACTAGGGCAGATAAGGGGAATCAGGAATATATGTGAAAAAGAAAGGAAGTTGAAAAGGTGATATTTAAGAAAGTTGGTTGTGTGGTTCCCACTAGAGAATTCTGAGCAGGGAAGTGAAATATCCTACTTACTTTTTTAAGGGATCACTTGGCTACTGTGTTGAGAAAGACAGTAAGAGGGAATGGAAGAGGGCAACTGAAGACAAGTTACAAGGTTACTATAGCAACCCAGGTGAGAGATAGTAGTGGTTTGGATCAGGATAATAACAGAAGTAGTAAGAAACTGACATATTTCAAGTATATTTTCATATTTTGAGTGTAGGGCTTGATAAGCTTTTGATTACAAACTGGTTGTGGGACTAAGAAAGGGGAGAAACAAGGGTTGTTCCAACTAGAAAAATGTAGTAGACATTTACTCAGCTGGAAAATACTGTGGCAAGAGCAAGTTTTGAGTAGAAAATCAATAATTTGGGGACGCCTGGGTGGCTCAGCAGTTGACCTCTACCTTTGGCTCAGGGTGTGATCCTGGAGTCCTGGGATTGAGTCCCACATGGGACTCTCTGTGGGGAGCCTGCTTCTCCCTCTGCCTATGTCTCTGCCTCCCTCTCTCTCTGTGTCTCTCATGAATAAATAAATAAATTTTTACCAAAGAAAAGAAAATCAATAATTTAGAGACATATTAATTACACAGTGTTAGACATCCAAATGGCAATGGCAATATATATAAGTATGTGTTATTTATACATACATATATATGTGTGTGTATATATATGCATATATATATCCCTTATTTAACAGATATAGATAGATATGGGCATATGAGTGTGGAATTCAAGAGAAGGATCTTAAGTGGATATATAAATATAAATCTGGCAGCTGTCAGGATACAATTGGTGTTTAGAGCCATGGTCACAAGGGAGTGAGTACAGATAGAGAAGAGAAACAAAGACAAATACCCCAACTTTTAAGACACTGAGAAGAGAAGAAGGACAAGTGATACAGGAAGAAAAATCTTTTAAAGTATAATTTCCTAGAAGCAAAGTGAAGAAGAGATATGTAAGAGAGAATAATCAACTGTTACCAAATGTTGCTGCTAAATCAAGGGAGATGAGTATTAAGAAATTAATTTGAGATTTAACAATATGAAAGTCATCGGTAACCTTATTGAGATTAGTTTCAATGCGATGACAAAAGTGTAACTGTACTAGATTTAAAAGGAAATAAAAAAATGGAATTGGATAGAGTAAGCATAGACAACTCTTTCAAGTAGTCTGTTGTAAATGGAGAACAAATGAAGTGTTACCTGGTAAGGTAAGTAGGGTAAAATACAAAGATGTTTTAAAGATAGAAATAGCAATAGGTTTTGTCTTCTTACAGCAGTGATGCAGTGTTGAGAAAACTTTATGACATAGTAAGAGTGGAGAATTGACGGAGCAGCATTCTTTTTTTTAAAAAGATTTATTTATTTATTTTTATTTATGATAGACACAGAGAGAGAAAGAGGCACAGAGACACAGGAGGAGGGAGAAGCAAGCTCCATGCCGGGAACCCGACGTGGGACTCCATCCCGGGACTCCAGGACCGCGCCCTGGGCCAAAGGCAGGCGCCAAACCACTGAGCCACCCAGGGATCCCCTGGAGCAGCATTCTTACAGATGCGTAAAGAAACAAAATATAAGGCACAATAAAGTAACTGGCTTTAGAAAAGTTTAAATAGGTGACAATACACCTATTGGTAAGTGGGTAGAGGTGATAAAAGGAGTCTATGTAAGCCCTCTTCTGATGGCTTAAACTTTTTTCAGCGACATAAGCAAAATCATCAGCTGAGGGCAAAGATTAGAGATAAGATACCGTTGGGAGGTCTGATGAGAGAAAAGATGAAATAAGCCATATAAAACAAAAAAATTGGGATCCCTGGGTGGAGCAGCGGTTTAGCGCCTGCCTTTGGCCCAGGGCACGATCCTGGAGACCCAGGATCGAATCCCACATCAGGCTCCCGGTGCATGGAGCCTGCTTTCCCCTCTGCCTGTGTCTCTGCCTCTCTCTCTCTCTCTCTCTCTCTCTCTCTCTGTGAATATCATAAATAAATAAAAAATCAAAAAATCAATCAATCAATCAATCAATAAATAAAACAAAAAAATTAATGACCTAGGAAAATACAGTATGATTGTCAGGTAATATGAAGGACTCACTTGACATTTGTGACCATGAATTAAAGTAAAACTAATCAGCATGATTTTGCATTTTCCTTTAGACATACAGGTCCACAGGTACGGACTGGATTTAAAAGAAGATTGGATTTAACCTGGGTTGTACTTTTTCCACGTATGACCAAGTTAGAGTGAGACAAGAAACTTAAGAGTATATGCCAGGGAGCTGCAGATGTATGCTACAGACAATGAAAGACCATAAAATTCAAGTTGGATAAAAGAGGAAGTGAGGACTAAAGGAATTGAGGGACAATTAAAAGAAGGTAAGATCAATATATCAATTATTTGTTTTTATAAATACAACCTAAGTTGCCCAAATCACATAGCATATTAGTCACACACCTAGAACAGAATCTGAATCCAGATGTGCCTCATTCATTTTTTTTTTTTTTTTATGATAGTCACAGAGAGAGAGAGAGGCAGAGACACAGGCAGAGGGAGAAGCAGGCTCCATGCACCGGGAGCCCGATGTGGGATTCGATCCCGGGTCTCCAGGATCGCGCCCTGGGCCAAAGGCAGGCGCCAAACCGCTGCGCCACCCAGGGATCCCGATGTGCCTCATTCAAATCACACTTTCCATGGTACCAACACCACCAAGCTGTCTTGTAAATTTAATTTTCTATTGGCATGTCAAATTCTACCAGGTTATACCTAGGCAAAATTACAAATTAGACCATTTTTCCCAGACCTCTTTTACTTCTTCCATGGCCCAAATGCTAAGAGCCTTTAGTGTCCAAACTCACAAATGAGTCTTACCCTCCCCAATTTGTACAAAATCACTTTCAATTTTCCCTACTGATGGATCCCCTTTATGAAAATCTGAAGCACTAAGAATTGCTCTTAATATAAAAATATCTATAGATGAATAAATAAACTCAACCTTCTTCATGGGTATTCTCATTCTAACAGGGTATCTGGTTAACTCACTTTAAACCCCACGGTGAAAAATATTAGAAATAGGTGAGCTGGATCAAGAACTTTTTTTTTTTAAGATTGTATTTATTTGAGAAGAGAGAGAAAGAGGCTGAGAGAGACATGAACAGGCAGAAGGGATAGAGTGAGAAGAGGAAGCAGAATCCCCACTGAGTAGGGAGCCCAATGTGGAACTTGACCCAAGGACACTGGGATCATGACCTGAGCCGAAGGCAGATGTTTAACCAACTGAGCCACTCGGGTGCCCTGGATCAAGAACTTTTTGTCAACTTTTATTTCTAGCACTCTCCCTTAAAAAAGATATCCTTTACAAAATCCTACAATTCTGATTTTTATCTCCTGTCAAAGAATGAGAAAGTGATTACACTCCATGCCATGGATGAGACCCAAACTTTTATGAAAGGTATCTTATATTTAGAAATTGAAATACTGAAAAAAAAAAAAGAAATTGAAATACTGTAAATTGAAAGTAATAAATAAGTAAATTGAAAATGAATTATAGTAAGTCTGGGACTACCTATCAAAGGAAGAACTAAATGTAACCAGTTTAAGGGCTCTTTTGTTATTGTGAACAAATGGTTAAAAAAATAAAATCTTATTTATAATTTATGTCAAGTCTATTATTTTCAAATAACCATCATGTTAGCATAATAAAAGGGTTTCAAATCCTTAACATACACAAAAGTATTATCACCGACGACCTTACAGGGCAGAAGGTAGGATTCTGTACTTATTTCCAGTTTACGTGTGTGGTAAATTTTATTACAATTTGTAATTATTCATTCCTTCAAAAAAGATAATCATCTCCACCTGTTCCTAAGTAAACTACAGTACTCCTATAGAGGTAAACATCTCTGCCCCATTTGACCTTAGCCATTGATTCGCATTGGCCAATGACATATAAACAAACATCCAAGCAGAAGTTTCAAGAGCCACTGTGTATTTCTGCCAAATCTCCTTTTTTCCCTGTTACAAGAACAGCATGTCCCAAATAGAAGTTGTTCACCAGCCTGGATCTCAGAATTAGAAGATACATGAAGCAAGTGCAAAGCCACTATCAACCTTCAGCTAACATGTAGCAAGAGCAAAAAAAAAAATTTGTTGTTGTTAAGTCAATGAAATACTGAGTAATCTATTATGTAGCATAACTCAGCAAAAGTTAACACAGCATATATTAATTTTATCATCAGAAAAAAATAGATTCCACTGCTTTCATCTTTAAGGACATCAGTTATTATTATGATAGCTCAACAAGAAAAAAATGAACTGCAACCATATTTTTAAGACGTCAGAGCTTATAAAGTAAGAAGTAGTAAATAAACAAATTCCAAAAAAAAAGAGGAGCCCTTCCTAGGTGAGTTGACAATCACCTGCTACTTCTTTCCTAGGAGTATTTAAACATTCTGGACATACATTGAAAACTGAGATTGGCCCAGGCAGAAGATTGGTAAAAACTGTAAGCAACAGAGGTTTTTAGTGTGGTGGACTAAAAGAAAGTGCCAAATGCAAGGCTAAAAAAGGACATTTGCTGAATTCTATGATGATGCAGGAGGCTAGGAGAATGAGCTAGAATGGCAGAGAGAAATATCCCTCAGTTTCATGGTACTTAGCAGAAAAGTTGCTAGAAAAGGGGAAATAACCACAAGCGATATATATGACAGGTTTCCAACATTTGCCTGAATTAAAGCAGTATGAAACAAGATATCAAAGAGCCAATATCAACAAAGAACACAGTCTCCTATAGTCTTTCAGGACTGAAAGAAAAACAACCTGACAGTCTCTCAGTCAAAAGCTAGTAGCTCAAGGTTGACAAATGAGAGATGACCAAATCTTACAAAAAATGCAATCCAGACTAACCCTGATGAAATTCAGTTCAATTCTTAATTAAATTGTGGTATCAGCACCTCACCCAATTGGTCCAACAGTCGAAAAGGAAAATCACCTCTGGAGGAAGATATCCTTTTCAGCCTCTACACAATTAAGTTACATAGTGTTTAGTATACAATTTTTTTAAATGAATGTCTATTAATATAATCACTCTACTTTTCATCAATATTTATGGTGTAATTTTACCTTTCTTAACACCATATGTGAGGAGACAAGAAAATATAACCTGTAATCATGACAAAAGAAGAAAATAAAAGCAGTCAGAGATGATGCAGATAGTGGTAAACAAAGACTTTAAAAAGCAGTTATTAATATGTTCATGAAAAAGAAAAAATCCTGGAGACCAGGGATCAAGTCCCACATCAGGCTCCCTGCATGAAGCCTGCTTCTCCCTCCGCCTGTGTCTTTGCCTCTGTGTGTGTGTGTATGTGTGTGTGTCTCATGAATAAATAAATAAAGTCTCTTAAAAAAAAAAAAAAGGAAAGAAAGAAATGGACAAAAAATATGTAAGTATGGACATAGTCAAGAAAAATGGAAATTTATTAAAAAAGAATCACACTGGGGGCTCCTGGAAGGCTCAGTTGGTTAAATGTCTGCCTTTGGCTAAGGTAATGAGTCTGAGGTCTTGGGACCGAGCCTGACATCAGGCTCCTTTGCTCGACAAGGAGTCTGCTTCTCCCTCTCTTTCTGCCCCTCCTCACTCCCACTTCTGCACTTGCATGCTCTCTCTCTCTCAAATAAATAAAATCTTGAGATGCATGGGTGGCTCAGTGGTTGAGTGTCTGCCTTTGGCTTAGGGCATGGTCCCAGGGTCCAGGGATCAAGTCCCGCATTGGGCTCCCTGCGGGGAGCCTGCTTTTCTCTCTGTGTCTCGCCTCTCTCTCTGTGGCTCTCATGAATAAATAAATAAAATCTTTAAATAAATAAATAAAATCTTTAAAAAAAAAGAATCACACAAGGACACTTGGGTGGCTCAGCTCGTTAAGCATCCAACTCTTTTTTTTTTTTTTAAGATTTTATTTATTTGAGAGAGAGAAAAAGAGAGCACAATTAGTAGGGAAGAGCAGAGAGACAGAAGCAAATTTCCTGCTGAACACCAGTCCAAAGTGGGACTCAATCCCAGAAACCTGGGATCATGACTTGAGCTAAAGGCAAACACTTAAATGACTGAGCCACCCAGGCACCCCTAAGGATCCAACACTTCAGCTCAGCTCAGGCCTTGATCTCAGGGTCATGGGTTCAAGGCACATGTCAGGCTCCACGCTGGGCATGGAACCTACTTTAGAAAAGGGCAGGGGGGATCAAGCCCTGTATCAGGCTCCACACTAAGAGAGAGTCTGCTTGTCCCTCTTCCTCCTCCTCTGCCTTCCCCTTGCTTGTGTTCTAATAAATAAATAAAATCTTTAAAAAAAAAAAAAAAGTCAATACAGATAGGTGACTCACAAAAGAGAAGAGAGAATAAGCACAAGAGACATTTGATATCTAATGAAGACAAAACATCTAATGAGACTGAGGAGACAGGAGAGAGATTAAGGTGGAAACAATAAATATTTCTTTAAAATTTTTCCTGAAAAAAAAAAAATAATAAAATAAAATAAAATAAAATTTTTCCTGAATTAGTGAAAAACATCAACCTAGTAAACTCAAAATGATATATAAAAGCAAACAAAATCATGCTTACACATCACACAAACTGTTATAAACTATAAACAAAAACAAAATCTTAAAACCAGTCAAGATATGCATATTACTTTTAAAGGAGCAAAAGACTGATGGCTAACTTAACAGAAATTACAGTAGCCAGAAAAGAAATATTTGTTGGGTTAAAAGAATAAAGATCCCAATCTAAAATTCTGTATGAGGAAAAATTTTCTTCAAAAAGAAGTCAAAATAGAGACAGTCACAGACAAAAGCTAAGAAACTATGCCCTTAGCAGATCAGCACTACTCAAAATATTAAAGGAATTTCCTCAAGCAAAAGGAAAATTATCCTAGATGGTAACAAAGAATTGCAAAAAAGAATGAAGGGCATTAGAAAGTGCTAAAAATAATGTCTATGCAGTTTATAACACATGTTGAAGTAAAATATATGAAAAACTAGCACTTAGAGTAGAGGGAGTAAATGAAATTAAACCATGTTAAGTTTTCTGTTGTTTGATAAGTGGTAAAAGTATTAAGATAAAACTAATTATCTATTAAAATAATACTAATTACTTAGTATTCAGTAATTATAATTACTTTTAATAAATCAAAAGTACTTATTAAAATCTCTATGATAACTAAAAAGGTATAAAGAAGATTTAACCAAGAAGTTAATTTGTAAAAATGAAATTTAGAAAGTTGACAAATCAAAAAATAGGAAAGGAAGAATTAAAAAAAAAAAAGAACATTTGAGATAGACAGAAAAGAACTAAAGAAATGACAGATTCCTCCTCAACCATATTAGTAATTACATTAAATGTAAACAATAAACACTCCAGGTACAACACAAAGATTATCAAACTGGATCAAACATGACCCAATAATAAGCTATTTCCAAAAGACATACCTCAAATATGAGAATACAGATAGGTTGAAATAAAATGAAGGAAAAAAATTAACCCCAGAAATACTGATGAAAAGAAAGAATGAATTATTATATTCAAGTTCAAAGTAGACTGCAAGGCAGGAAATATTACTAGAGATAAAGAAGGACATTTCATAACAACATAATGGTTTAACATCAATTGTAACAATCGTAAAGTTTTATATAACTAAATGATTCTAAAATACATAAAGGAAAAGTTAAAAGAATTGAAAAGAAAAAGGTACAAATCTACAGCCATAGTTGGTAATTTTGGGATTCCCTTCTGTCATAACTGATAAAAACAAGAAAAAAAAGTCATTAGAAGATTTGGACATGATTAACCAATTTGATCTTGATGACATATAACACTGATACCAACAAACTGCAGATAAACATTCTTTTCTACTACACATGAGATAGACCAATTTAACACAAACTTCTTCAGAGGATTAATAAGAGAGACAAAGAACACTTGCCAATTGTTTTTAATGATGTCAGTAAACCTTGATACCAAAGCTGTACAAAAATGTTACAAGAAAGGGAAATTATAGGCTCATATTTCTCATCTTTAGATGTAAAATCCTAAACAAAATATTAACAAATTGAGTCCAATGATACATTACATCATCACTAAGTTGCATTTATCCTAGGAGTGAAAGGATCATATAACAATGAAATTAATCAGTGTAATTCATCATATTACATAACTAAAAACACAAACCAGATTATCTCAATAAAAGAAAATCATCTGATAAAATTTAATAGCCATTAACTGATTCAGAAAACAAGAAACAGATGGAAACTTCTTTAATCCGATAAAGGTAGTTATAAAAACCTACAGCTAACATAATAATTGATGGTAAAATACTGAACATTTTCTTCCCTAAGTTCACAAATAAGACTACCACTATTTCTACTAACATTGTACTGGAAGTCTTGGCCACTGCTCTAAAGAAAAACAAAGAAAAAAGTATAAAGACTAGAAAGGAATAAATAATATTATCATTCATTCCAGATGATATGGCTGCACACACAGGAAATACAAAAAAAATCTACAAACCATGAAATATTAAAAATAAACTAATTTAACAAGGTTGCTGTTTATAGACCAAAATACAAAAATCAGTGATATTTCTATGTATTAATATGAAACAACAGGAAAATGAAATACAAATAAGCAGTACCATTTAAAACAGTACGTTTAAAACATCAGGGATCCCTGGGTGGCGCAGCGGTTTAGCGCCTGCCTTTGGCCCAGGGCGTGATCCTGGAGATCCGGGATCGAATCCCACGTCAGGCTCCCGGTGCATGGAGCCTGCTTCTCCCTCTGCCTATGTCTCTGCCTCTCTCTCTCTCTCACTGTGTGTCTATCATAAATAAATAAAAATTAAAAAAAAAAAAAAAAAAAAAGAAATTTTAAAACAGTACGTTTAAAACATCAAACATCGGGGATCCCTGGGTGGCGTAGCGGTTTGGCGCCTGCCTTTGGCCCAGGGCCCGATCCTGGAGACCCGGGATCGAATCCCACATCGGGCCCCCTGTGCATGGAGCCTGCTTCTCCCTCTGCCTATGTCTCTGCCTCTCTCTATTTCTCTCTCTGTGACTATCATAAATAAATAAAAATTAAAAAATAAATAAATAAATAAAAAATAAAACATCAAACATCTAACCATAAACCAAAGATGTATAAGACATCTACACTGGATATCATAAAACACTACGAAAGAACTTAAAGATCAAGTAAATAGATAGATATCCATGCTTATAGAATGGAAGACTTTATATCATTAAGATATCAATTCTTTCCAAATTGATATACAGCTTCAATGCAATCTCCATCATAATACCAACAGATTTTTGTATTGTAATCTGATTCCAAATGCATATGACAATACAAACAATGAAGTATAGCTCCCCTCCAAAAACAAACAAAAACATTTAAGAAGAAAAAATTCAAAAACCTGTTTTGCCAGATATCAAGACTCAGTTTAAATCTGTTGGAACTAAGACAGGGTAATATTCGTGTGAGGATAGACAAACAGGGCAACGCTAAAGAATATACATTCTAGAAACAGAGCCAGCTGATTTATATCAAAGGTACCATACAATCCAGTGGGATCAACTGGATACCCATATGTTTAAAAAACAAAACCTACTGATTTCTACCTTATCTGATTCATACAAATTAATCTGAAATGCACCAAAGAAGTTCAAGTAAAAGGGAAAATAAAGCTTCCAGAAGAAAATTTTGGAGAATATGTTCTGCAATATGTCCTCCAAAAGTGCAGTAGGCAAAGATTTCATATAGAGGCATACAAAAAACTCCACTAAAGGTAAAAAGGAATTCTAACAAATTAAACTTAATATTAGGAATTTTTATTTATTAAAAGACATATTAAGAGAGTATAATTACTAGTCACAGACTGGGAGTAGAGATTTGCCATACATATATCCAAAGTTCTTATATTCAAAATTATAAAAAATTCCTACAAACCTATGAGACAGCCTATTAAAGAATATATATTTAAAATAAATACATTAAAAGATGCTCAACATCATTACTTATCTGGAAAATGTAAATTAGAAACCACTACACATTGCCCAGGACGGCTAAAATTAAAAAGACTGACAACACCAAATTATGGCAAGAATGCAGAGCACTGCAACTCTCTTCCATAGCTGGGTGGGGATACAAAATGGCACAACCTTTTTGGAAAATGACAACCCAACAATTCTACACTTAGAAATGAGACAATTTACTCATCAAAAGACATATGAGAATATTCATAACAACTTTATTAACAATAGTTAAAACTAGTAATAATTCAAATGTCCACTAACAGAAGAACAGAAGAATAATGATCTGTTCATTCAATGCAATATCACATAGCAATAAAATTAACAACTGCTATACACAAAATGGATAAAACAGAGTAATAAGTGACAGAAGTCATTGTATTTATATAAATTCAAAATAGGCAAAAGTAATCCTTGAGGACAAAAATCAGAATCATGATTACTTGGGCATGGCAGGGGAAGTGGATATATTCTAGTAAAAGGCATGAAAGGAGACTCTAGAATGCTGGAAATGCTCTACATCTTAATCTGGGTGGTATTTAAAAGGGTCTATACAAGTGAAAAATTCATCACTATGTAATTAACATTTGTGCATTTTACTGTATGCATGTTCTATATCTCAAATTTTAAAACTGTTACTGCAGGGGATCCCTGGGTGGCTCACCAGTTTAGCGCCTGCCTTCAGCCCAGAGCGTGATCCTGGAGTCCCAGAATCAAGTCCCACATCGGGCTACCTACATGGAGCCTGCTTCTCCCTCTGCCTGTGTCTCTGCCTCTCCCTCTATGTGTCTCTCATGAATAAATAAAAAAAAAATCTTTAAAAAAATTAAAGAATAAAAAATAAAACTGTTACTGTAGGTAATTCAAATGGGTGTATACTAGGGCAAATCTTACTACAGAAGACATAGTGTACAATTTTTTTTTAATACCAAGACTAAGAGTAAAGTGCTCTGAGCTTTAGCCCCATACTCTATCATGTAACCCTAGATAAGTCATTTAACTGGGTCTTGGTTTCTTTACCTAGTAGAGTGGATTTGTACAAATAATCCTTAAATTTCTTTCTATGTATAAAAATCTGAGTCTTTGAGATAAATCGTTTAGTTAAAAAATCTATTCTTCAATTTCAAACTACCACATAGTCACCTAAAGCCTTAATGTAGCAAAACCAAGTTAGTTCTTGTAATTCTAATTGAAGAAGGCTAAAATCAGATAAATCATGCTGCTATTTAGCCTGAACTTTCTGTACCTATATTTAAGCTCATCTACTTTAGCCAAGACACTGGAGTGGCATCCCTTCAGCAGCCAAAAAGACCTAAGAGATTACCTTCCCTTGCTTTTCTTCTTCTAGGCCCAGCTCAAACACTATCTTCTTTAAAGTACCATCCTTCCTACAGCCATTCAATCTAAATTAATTGTTTCTTCCTCCATGCACCCATAATATGCTGCTTGTACTTCTATTATAGCTCATACCTCATTCTTACAGGTACTTGTGTTCATGTATGTAAGTGGATCCTTTCCAGAGGAAAAATAAACTCACTCAGCAAGCCAGATCAGCCTAGGGAATTCAGTAACAGCACAGTAAGATCACTTTCAGATTTTATTATATGTTAATAATGGCAAAGTGAAACAGTATATCCTAAATGCTGCTGTCCCCTACTCAAAGCATTAAGAGATTACTATGAATACTCAAGCTACTGAATTAATCCAAGTCCTTTTTTTTTTTTTTTAAATTTATGATAGTCATACAGAGAGAGAGAGAGAGAGAGAGAGAGAGGCAGAGACATAGGCAGAGGGAGAAGTAGGCTCCATGCACCGGGAGCCTGATGTGGGATTCGATCCCGGGTGTCCAGGATCGCGCCCTGGGCCAAAGGCAGGCGCCAAACCACTGCGCCACCCAGGGATCCCAATCCAAGTCCTTATTTCAGACTACATTCCCACAATGAAACAGCTGAAGGCAGACAGATGAAGAAAGAAGTACATTTGGGCTATAATGAAGAAATAAATTATTTATGAAATTATTTTATCTCAATAAACAGATGGTTAGGGAGGAGTAGTTTACTTTGTAAACTACTTTGGGATTATATATTCAAAATCACTTTTCTGTTAACTGACCCTACTCCTGTCCATAAGGTTGGTACTGAATAACAACCTCTATCCTCTAATCATAAATGACTGGTCCAGGACAAAGTTCTTCCTCAAAAATTTTAGAAACACAACTGTCAAAATAAACTCAGTCCTTCTCTGGGTGGCTGAAATGGGAAGATATCAATAATATAGGAACTGCTGTCGGTATGTTTTTTCTATTGAGGAAAAGGCTGATGTGTGGTAAAAGAAAACAAAACTTACAGAATAAAGCAAAGATGAGAAACAGTCCTAAGGACCTTCAAACCCTAGATCCAATATTCCTAAGGCTTCATTCTGTATTTAGATTTTGTGAGATAGTTACCCTATTATTCTTACAATAAATTTCCCCTTTACTAAAGCTAGTTCAATTTGAATCGTCACTTGCAACCAAAACAATTCTGTGATAGACTGTTACTTTGATGACCTCCAACTAACCATGCTTCCTAGTATTCCTAAGTCTCTTTCCAAGATGATTCTGGGCTAGGCCTGTGACTATCTTGACCAATAAAATGATGGTGAAAATAAAAGCTAAGCCAGTTTCAGGCCTATCCCTATTTGGCCTGGCAGCTTCTGCTTCATCCCTCTCATAATACTTGCTCGTGGAATACTTCTTGGAACCCAGCCATCACACCATGAAGCTAATGAATCAGCCATGTGGATAAATCCACATGTAGGAGAACCAAGGCCCTGGAGAACAGTCCTATTTAAACCTACAGATGACTGCAGTTAAACAAGAACCCCAACTAATGCCACCTATAGCAGAACCACTGAGTTAATTCGTAAAAATGTGAGAGACATTAAGCCGTAGTTTTAAGCCACTAAGTTTTGTGGTGGTTTATAAATGCAAACTTTAACTTATATAAAAATTCAATTCACATACCAGTAACTTAGCCTATGTTAGTAAAGTGTAATTCTATGTGTTGGAGCATGGATTGTCAAACTATGCCAATTGGCCTAAGGGCTAACACTGGTCCACAATCCATTTTTATAAATATAGTTTTATTGGAATACAGTCTTGCTCATGCACTTATGTATTGTCTATGACTGCTTTCATGCTACAAGGGCAGACCTGAATAGCTGCGACAAAAATCATATAGCCCACAAAGCCCAAAATATTTACTATCTAGCCCTTTACAGAAAAAGTTTGGTAAACCTAGCATACAGTACTTGGCAAGTGTTTTTAATATATAAATGACTTAAAGTGTAAACCTATTTTACAACGAACTCCTCAAACTCAAAGGATGTATGACACTATAGTCATTTTAGTCTCACATCATGCAAAGCAAATCTCATACATGCTGAATATTTGTGTCCTCCCAAAATTCATTATGTTAAAACCTATTCCCCCAGTGGGATACGGTCTGGAGGTGTGGCCTTTGGGAAGTGATTAGGTCATGAGGATGGAATTAGTACCCTTAAAAAAGACCCAGAGACTTCCCCCCTCCCACTTCTGCCACATATGAAGACAGAAGATAGCGGTCTATCAACCAGGAAGGGGACCCTCACTGGACACCAGATCTGCTGGTAGCTTGAACTTGGACTGGCCTGCCTCCAGGACCACAAAAAAATAAATCTCGTTGCTTATAGGCTGCCCAGTCTATGGTACTTTGTTCTAACAACCCAAACGAACTAAGACAATACTGAACTGGGCTGTATTGTCTATTAACAAGTAAGGCTATCAGAATAATATATTAATCATAGTAAGGAAAATAACAGTAATAAAATCAGAGCCTTAATTATTATATGCTTATAAGTGTTCCTACTATAGAAGTATGGGGTGGGGGGGGGGGCTTCATTTCAAGTTTCTTATATGTTAGATATGTAATCCACTTCTGAATTGCATTAAGAATCAGAAAGGAATGAATGTTTCCTTATGATGCATAGCTGACAGTTTTCTTTTTACCCAACAATATTTCACAGACTCATCTGCAGAAGAAGCCAAATCTAATATTAACCTAAGTCAATGATTCTCAAACTTTCCTGCCAAAAATTATCTTTGGCAATGCTCTAAATCCTATAGATTATCTTTTGGCATCTGATATTTCATAAGGTACTTCTACCTCTTTATATATAATATTCCTTTACCTTACACCCCAACTCATTGTTCCTTCAATCCAAGCATAATAAAGCCTAAGCCTTGGCTCTACCAATTAAAACTCTCCCTTCTACAAATCAACAATTATCCATGTAGTTTTATTTTGCTATTGCTTTACCACCCTGTATTAATGCACCATTTGTATAATATTTAAAATTTCTCCACTTTCTTTACTACAGAACTCTATAACACCACTACACAGATGCACATAGAGGCAGTTTTCTCCACAATTTTTTTTTTTTAAGATGTTATTTATTCATTCATGAGAGACACAGAGAGAGAGGCAGAGACACAGGCAGCGGGAGAAGCAGGCTCCATGCAGGGAGCCTGATGTGGGACTCCATCCCGGGTCTCCAGGATCACACCCTGGGCTGAAGGCGGCGCTGAAATGCTGAGCTGCCCCTCCACAGATCTTAACAAGCCTTAGAGAATATCAGAAACGGTTTCCCATATATACTTTACTTTCAACCTATACCTCAAAAATCTCAAATTTTTGTCATCAGTTACTATATTACAAATATCATCTTCTGACTCTAACAGCACAAAATTTAAGCTGGAAAATAAGAATTTAGATCAAGGAGAACCTCTGTACAATACTAATCTTAAGAGGGATCCCTGGGTGACTCAGCGGTTTAGCGCCTGCCTTCGGCCCAGGGCATGATCCTGGAGACCCAGGATAGAGCCCTACAGCGGGCTCCCTACATGGAGCCTGCTTCTCCCTCTGCCTGTGTCTCTGCCTCTCTCTCTTTCTGTGTCTTGCATGAATAAATAAATAAAATCTTTAAAAAAACAAAACAAAACAATACTAATCTTAAAAAAAGCTCAGAAAAGAAAAGAACAGAAAAACAGCATGAAGACAAACCATGACTAGATCAGATATCCAAAAGCTGTATTGGTGGGGTGGCTTGCTAGCTGGCTCAATCAGTAGAGCATGTGACTCTTAAACTCGGGATCATGAGTTCAAGCCCTATGTCACATGTAGAGCTTACTTTAAAAAAAAATTAACAAAATAAAAGCTGTACTAGCTGATTTCTGTTACCATGTGTATAAAGGTAATTATTTTCTAATTTATTACAGTACACAACAACATTTAACAAGTACTTATTATATGGGCACATTCATTATACATTTACAGTTATCTCATTTATCACAACAAACCTCTAAGGCAGGCATTGGTATTATTCCCCATTTTACAGATTAAAAAACTATAGCTTAGAGAAGTTAAGTAACTCTAAAAACTTAACTTCATTTAACTTAGGTATAAATCCAGGTAGTCTAAGACAGAGCCCACCCATTCCAAGTATCTGTGTAAACCTAAAACAATATTGCTCATTAAAGGTATGTGTCTGGGGGCACCTAAGTAGCTCAGGTGGCTAATAGTCTGACTCTAGATTTTGGCTCAGGTCACGATTTCAGGATTGTGAGATGGAGCCCAACAATGGCCTCTGTGGTGAGTTGACCTGAGATTCTTTCCTTCTCTGCCTTTCCTCCCCTCCTGCCCATCATCACACAACAGTGCTCTAAAATAAAAATAAATAATTTTTTTTAAAGTATACACCTTATTTTTACAATAGCTTTATTTTAAATATTTGTAAGCAAAATATTCACCACGTTTGGGGGAGTACTATAATCTTTGCTTTCCAGATGTCTGATATATCCCTATTAATTATAAAAGAAAAATATAAGCCTTCACTACCTCTAAATCACTAGTATTCTTCTAAGCTTGATTCTGTAAACCAGTTATTACACTTACATGCATGTAATTTTTATTCTAAATTTTAAGCATTTTGCAATTTGAATTCTGTAGCACATACTATTTTTTTTAATGATTTTATTTATTTATCCATGAGAGACACAGAGAGAGAGAGTCAGAGACCTAGGCAGAGGGAGAAGCAGGCTTCATGAAAGGAGCCAGATGCAAGACTCGATCCCAGAACTCCAGGATCATGCCCTGAGCTGAAGGCAGACGCTCAACCGCTGAGCCACCCAGGCATCCCTGTAGCACATACTATTGAAGGAAATAAAATTGCACATATTATGCAGTGGAACTAACAAACATTTATTTCCATTTTTACTTGGTATGAATGTCAGTGTCTTTTTCTAGTAATTTTTCCCATTTGAAGTAAAAAAGGCAATTTAGATCAATAACTGTGCTGTCAGGGATCCCTGGGTGGCGCAGCGGCTTGGCGCCTGCCTTTGGCCCAGGGCGCGATCCTGGAGACCCGGAATCAAATCCCACGTCGGGCTCCCTGCATGGAGCCTGCTTCTCCCTCTGCCTGTGTCTCTGCCTCTCTGTCTCTCTCTGTGTGACTATCATGAATAAATAAATAAAATCTTAAAAAAAAAAAATAACTGTGCTGTCAGTAACAGATTGTAGATAATATGAATACAAGCCATAAGAGAATGGTAAACATGAAGTATGTTCTGAGTTTGAAATTAGTAAGATTTTAGAGCTGAAGGAGATTTTAAAGCATCTCTTTGACTTTACATTTCACAGATAACAATACCAAACTCCCACTGGAAAAGTCCCAAGCAGAACTTGATCCATGTAGTAATAACAGAACCAAGACTGGACTGTCTAGTTTTTGCCATCATAGATTTTCTGAATAAGATAATATATTCAGGGGATCCCTGGGTGCTCAGCAGTTCAGCACCTGCCTTTGGCCCAGGGTGTGATCCTGGAGTCCCGGGATGGAGTTCTGCATAAAGCTCCCAGCATGGAGCTTGCTTCTCCCTCTGCCTGTGTCTCTGCCTCTCTCTCTCTCTCTCTCTCTCTTTCTCTATCATGAATAAATAAATAAAATCTTTAAAAAAATAATATATTCATCCAATATTTTAATGATGGGGGAAAATATGTCTGTATGTGCACATCCAAAATAAAAGAATTATTTTTCACAATAGAGATTATTATAGGTAACCACTACGTCTACGGCAAAAAGCTAAAAGAATAAATAGAAGGGTCTCACACAGACTTCCAGAAAATCAATTGGAGGGGAAAAAACACAATTTCCCAAAGAAGTAAATCTGGTGTGCCTTGAAAAAGTGTTTCTCAAAGAGTTTTAGAAATATTAGACTAACTAAAGTTTGACAGGATCCACAATTGTAATATTACTCACATCTGCTAATATGCTTTAATAAACTACGAATCTCCAAAAGAAGGGATATGTTATTTAGCACTTTCCAAATTTATTTGAAAATAAAAATCTCTTCATACCATACCTATTTTAACATCTCCCAGAAAAGTGTTGCTAGAACAAAATTTAGAAAACAGTGCGATTGTTTGTAGAAAAAAAGACTAAAGATCCATAACTGATCATAAGTTTAAAATAAAGCGACATAAAACAGCTGTTGCAAAAACTAGTAAAATCTAACTCTCTATTACATGTATACTACTGTTCTAAAATCTCCTTAGATAAGCATTCATATACACAGCATGAAAAAGTCAAAGTTAGTCATTGTTAATTAACATGTCAATTAGTCACTGTGTATATTAGGGAGGCCTGAATTTAATCCACCAATTCTTTTTTTTTAACTCACTAATTCTTACACCTTAACTTGTTCCAGTTCGAAATCATAACTATCTGCCAGAGAACCATTTTCATGGAGGAAGCAGGAGAATGAGGAAAAGGGGCAGATATAATAAATTATATTCTTAGGGAAAAAAAGAAAGCAAAAAGTCATCAAGACTAGAGGGAACTTCTAGCAAAAGAACTGTCTGCCCAAGTACATTTTTCCCTTTCTAGTAGCAGAAACTCCACTACTTTTAGAGGCTCACCTTTCCCTTTTCTATGTGATTCTGGTGAGGCTGCCTAATCAGAGTCCCACTCCCAAGATAGACATGTGATACGGACATGGCTCATCACAGTCCTCCCTCTCCTAGTCATAATGATTGACTCAAAGATGGACATGTGAGCCAAGCCAGGAAATGGAGCATCTACATGAAGGAAATCAGCTTGCACCATGCTCAGAAAAACAAAGCATATTTTGAAGTGGAGAATAAAGAAATGATTACCCCAGGGGTGCCTGGGGTAAGTGCCTGAGGCTTAGGTCTCGATCCCAGGGTTCTGTGATCAAGCCCCACATGGGCCTCCCTATTCAGCATGAGCCTGCTTCTCCCTCTCTCTCCTCCCCTCACCCCTATGCGCTCTCTCTAATAAATAAATAAATATTTTTTTAAAAAATGCATGATCACATTAACTCCCTGATCCTACTGCCTGAGACTCTATAGTCAATTCTTCCTCTATACTCTGTGACAATGTAAATTAATAACTTCCCATTTTAACTTAAGCTAATTTTGAGCTCAGTATCTGTCATCTGTAATAAAAAGGTCCTAATCCATACATGTAATTCAATAAAGAGATCTCAAAAGAACTTGTAAAGATTAAAAAGCAAAAAAAAAGTGGGGGGGGGGAGAATACTAATTACAATTAGTACATCCTTTTTGGAAGGCAGGTTTGTAATTTCTATCAAAATTTTAAAATTCATATATCTACCTAAAAATTATAATAATTAATCTCACATTTTAAAAAATTCACAAATATGCTATGATGAATGTATAAGGTTACTGTCTATAACATCTGTCACAGTGAAAAATTAGAAATTTTGAGGATTGATGATTAAATACTGCATAACCTTTGATGCAATATGAGAGACCCATTAAAAAGAAAAATGTGTATCTATATGAACTTATCTTTACATGCCAAGGAGTATAACATAATGGTTAAAACCTTACACTCTAGGAAGAGACTACATGGGTTCAATTTGCAGCTTGGCCTTTAAACTTTGCTTCTTACCATAGTAATTTGAGCAAATTACTTAATCTCTCTCTGCTACAATTTCTTCAACTGTAATAGTGATATTATTATGAGGATTAAATGAATTAATAGGCTCTATTAACAGGCTCAGAAAAGTATTTCATTTTTGGTAAGCTCTCAACAAAATTAACTATTATTATTTTCACTAAGATGAAAAGATGTCCAAGACGTGCTGAAAAGGGAGGGAGGTGCAAAATACTAGGTATAAGCAAAGATCACAAATTCAAATGACTACAGAGCTAGACAAAGAATATAAATATGTTAAATGGGAGTTGTGAGAAACTGGAGAATAAATGCCATTTCCAGGGGACAACCACTCTAGCCAACTATTGTCATGTCATATGAGAAAGAGCTTATTGTTGCTGAATTTTAAAAAATTCAGCAACAATTTTAAACAATTTTAAACAATTTTAAAAAGCTAAAAATTATGGTTAAATATGAAATATACCTTTTTTTAAATGCTGAATTTTAAAAAGCTAAAATTATGGTTAAATATGAAATATACCTTTTTTTAAATGTTAGAAACCTACTTTGTAAAGATTTATTATTTATTTGAGTGAGAGAGAGAGCTCGCATGCACATGAGTGGAGGAGGAACAGAGGGAAAGAATCTAAGCAGACTCCTTGCTGAGCATGAAGCCTGATGTGGGGCTCCATCTCACAACCCCTGAGATTATGACCAGAGCCCAAACCAAGAGTGGGATATTCAAATGACTGAGCCACCCAGAAAGACGCAAAGACACTTTCTTGTAAAAACACAGCAGGAGCCTAATGAAGCATATGTACTGGGTCAGTTATGGCCATTGGTCTGCCAATTTGCAAACTGTGATGTAATAAATATATGCTTGTATATGAGAATAAACACAAAAATAAAAATAAAAAAAAAACAAAAATAAAAATCTTAAAAATGATTAACACTAGAGAGAGAATAATAGGGCTTAATTTCACACTTCACTTTTCTGTAGTTTTACATATCTTACAACACAAATATACTCTGTAAATTTTTTAAACTCATTAAAAATATGGTAGGAATTTAGAAGCTGTCCCACTTCCAACTAAATTCAAATGTAACTACTATTGTGGGGATATTTTAATTTTATCAAAGCATAATTTTTAAAATTTGCATTAGAATCAAAATTCACAGGAAACCTCGGTGGTTCAGCGGTTGAGTTGTCTGTCTTTGGCTCAGGGCCTGATCCTGGATTCCTGGGATCGAGTCTCACATTGGGCTCCTTGCATGGAGCCTGCTTCTCCTCCCTCTTCCTGTGTCTCTGCCTTTCTGTGTCTCTCATGAATAAATAAAATCCATTTAAAAAAAGAATCAAAATTCACTATTGGCTCCTCTAAGTGGAGGCAGATTAGGTGATCACATTTTTAAAATGTTTCATCTTTTTTTTTTTAAGATTTTATTTATTTATTCATGAGAGACACACACACACACAGAGAGAGAGAGAGAGGCAGAGACATAGGCAGAGGGAAAAGCAGGCTCCATGCAGGGAGCCTGACGCGGGACTCGATCCCAGAGTATCCAGGATCACACCCTAGGATGAAGGTGGCGCTAAACCGCTGAGCCATCCGGGCTACCCATGTTTCATCCTTTTTGTCTGAAAATAGTATGTATCCTATTCAATTTCTTGTGTCTAAGATATCTAAAAGTTCTTAACCTGAATTAGACTTTAAAGATCATTAATTCCAATTTTACTTTTTTCTTACTGTTTATTTAAAAAAAAAAGAAGAACTTAACAATACATTTCTATTTAGAATTCAAAGGTCTCCTCCTTTCACAAGTTTCTACATTTCTATTAGCATTTTCAGCATCAGGCAGACACGATTAGCCATGATCCTAAAATCTCAAAGTACAAAGAAACAAGTAAATTTATTTTGGTCTTATAGTAATAACCATTCATCCTCTGATACCCTTAGCCCCAAAGTGAAAACAATTATTCTTTAGACCTGCAAGTCTAACTGGATATCCTATCATATATAATTCTTAGTAAGGCTGTGTTTCCCAAGGGTATAGTAGATTAGAAACTAGAAGGTGAAGGGCAATTTATAAAGGTTGTAAGGATTAAATAACATGTGCCAAATGCCTAGCACAAATAGAACATATTTAGGCTATGTATATAGGCCTAATAAATGTTAGCTATATTTATTTAAAACCTGATGGAACAAAAAGTAATTAAATTACGTTCAACCACTTCTATCTTAGAAAGCAGGAGTATATAATGGTTTAAAAATTTGAGTCAAAAACGGCTTACCATGAAAACAATTTTGGCATTTATACGTGTCATTTACATCAAAGATAAAATATAGAAGCACTTTTGCAACATAAATGAAGCATGAACTTGTCAATATCCAACTTGACTAAACGGCATCCTCCTGTTAATGCTAAAATATAAGCTCCAACAAGACAAGAACTGTATCTGTCTTATTCACTACTGAATCCCTCACTTTAGCACTGAGCCTGGCACACAGGTGTTGAATACTGAATACATTACATTATTTCCTTTGTTCTTCACATTAACCCTATTCAAAGCTAAGGAAACTGAAGTAAAATGTAATTAACAGTCTTGAAAGTGGTAGGGGGCACCTGAGTGGCTCAGTCGGTTAAGCGTCCAACTCTTGATCTCAGCTCAGGTCTTGATCTCACAGTCATGAGTTCAAGCCCTTGGATGGGCACTACACTGGAAGTGGAGCCTACTTTAAAAAGAAGAAGGGAGGGAGGAAAGGGCAGAAGAGGTAGAACTTTTGACTCCTATTTTATGCTATTTTGCTATTTTGACTATCAGAACTGACCTTCAAAATAACATTTTCAGAATTTCTTCAATCTACAAGCTTTTCCTTTTTTAAGATGACATTTTTTAATTACTCTAAAATAATCCTCATACAGACTTGCCCATCAACTAAGAAGCAATATATCAAATCTGATAGTATAAGAATGTATCAAATACACATTATTAATATCATCCTCTTACTGGTAATACATTAAAAAATACAAAACCCTAAACTGTTTTCTTAGTAACAGTGAAGTTCTCATTTACCTAAATGTTTCTGGGTATCTGCTTACTAAGCCACTAAGTGTCACATCACCCAATTTTTTATTAAACATCTATGCAATGACTTCATTAATTGGTGCTATGACAAAAGGGCACAAAAAAAGTAAAGCACACAATCATCCCTTTCAAGAACTTTGAAATCTACTTTGACTAAGATGTTTCTACATGAAGCTGTTAGCAAACTACATCAAAGCAAAATATGATGAGGAAAGGAAGTAAAGGTTATTGAATATTTACTCCAAGTTAGACATACATTGTAGGCATTTTCACATACATTATCTCAGATCTTACAACTCTGTGAAATAAGTATTGCCACCTTCATTTTGGAGAAGAAAACTGAAATTCAAAGAGATTTTAAATGACTTCCCAAAACAAAAAGCAAATCTGGGTCTAAAATCCAAGTCTGTCTGATTCCAAATAACTTTTTTTCTTTAGACTACACCTTGCAGCCTCCCACATATACATGATTATAGGGTATAGACAACATTTATAAATACTTTAGGAAAACAAAGACATCATTGTAGAGAATAGTTCCTAGGATTTTGTTGAGGAAGGGAGGCTTGAGCTGAGTCTGAAATTAAGTGTAGGACTGAAACTATTGATAACAAAAAGATTAATAATGCCACATAAATTTCTAAATAAAAAAAATCTAAATATTTTTCCTTCAGTTTATACTCACAGGTCTTAATCTCTGAAATTTTTTTTTAATATTTTAGTATTTTAACTTATTTGGAAAAGACTTTATTTATTTATTTATTTTTTAATTTTTATTTATTTATGATAGTCACACAGAGAGAGAGAGAGAGAGAGGCAGAGACACAGGCAGAGGGAGAAGCAGGTTCCATGCACCGGGAGCCCGACGTGGGATTCGATCCCGGGTCTCCAGGATCGCGCCCTGGGCCAAAGGCAGGCGCCAAACCGCTGCGCCACCCAGGGATCCCTAATCTCTGAAATTTTTATCTTTTCTTTCATTTCTTATTCTCTTGCATTTTTTCTGTATAATCTACCTCCTTCCATAATAATTCTTATTATTGAGACAAAAAATATTAACTAAGTTTGATATCCTGTATTTCTCCTTCTAACTATTCAAGGTAGAAGGATAAAAATATATTGCCAGGAGAGCTTAAGGTGATCCTAGAGAATGACTTCTGGTTAGTGGTAAGAAAAGCAAAGAGAGAATTAAGTTAATACTACAGAACTTTACTGGCCAAACTGGCATTAGAAAGCAAGTCTTCTAAGTGTTCTTCCCATGACCTAGTGCTCCCTAAATTTTTGGTGCCATAGTACTAATAACAGAGGAGATTGATGAGGCCTGCAGTTATATAATGGGTTCACTTGAAATTCCTTTGAAGTTTCTAATTTTATCTTAACAGCTCATATCAATTCTACATCCTGTTCCTAATTTACTCATACTTATCTTAACCTTAAAGTGACTTAAATTACATATTCTCAAAATTGACACTTTAAGTATTACGTTGGTTACCATAGTTTAGATTCTAAGGCTTAGAATCCATAAAGAATATCCCTTGACACAGTGTCATGGACACAATATGAGAAGCAGGAACAAACTGTGTAATATTCCTTTTTACTATATCTCATTTCCTTGCTCTTTATTTTTCAAATTAGGAAATTTTTTAAAAGCATAGTACGTTTCATTCCATTCTTTCAAAATGCATACTTACTGGCAAAACTATAATTCTTGGGGTGGAGCTATTTATTTTAATTACAAAACTTTCAAGAAATTTTACTTAATTAAAATTAATTAGTTAAATACAAATTAACTTATGAATTCATTAAACAACTTCTACATGAAGACACTTCATTAGACTTTGGCTTTTGGAGTCAGTGCTCAAAAATTAAGTAAGTTTCCATGCTATCCATATTAGCTACAGTCCCAATTACTTTTGAGCAGGTTAAATAATCTTTTCTTCTTCTTTGTTATTTATCTTTTCTGCCTAGATGTGAAGGAAAAAAAATCCCTTATGGTTTTATTACTTTCTTTTTTAAGGTCTCTTTTTTTTTTTTTTTTTTAAGAGCTCAAATTCCAAATATGTTTCCTCGTTCTTCAATCCTATTTACAGAAATGAAGTACAGGTTCTATCTATTTTATTTACTGTTTCAAAAAGCACCCTATTCACCTTAAATAGTAATCTATCACCAGTAATAAAAATAGACTCATTCTTATTTCTCCTCAGTAACAAACTGCTGATTCTCCACCGTATATAACTCAGTTAATGTCAAATTGTCATATGTGGTTTTAATATAGTTAAAACTCTTAATATGTAACAACATAGGTACTAATAGTTGGTAAAGTCTTTAGCCAGTGATGAAAGTAGTATATGCATTAGAAATTAACTTATGGGCGCCTGGGTGGCTCTGTCAGTTAAACATCTCCTTCGGCTCAGATCATGAACCCAGGGTTCTGAGATCAAACCGGCCTCTGGTTCCCTGCTCCACAAGGAGTTTGCTTCTCCCTCTCCCTTTAACCCTCCCCCCTGCTCATGGGCTCTCTCTCAAATAAATAAATGAAATCTTATTAAAAAATAATAAATTAACTTAATGATTTCCTACTTTAGCTAAACACTTAATTCTCTAATACATTGTTTCCAACCAAAAAATCATGAAGGAGGGCAGCCCCGGTGGCGCAGCGGTTTAGCGCTGCCTGCAGCCCAGGGTGTGATCCTGGAGACCCTGGATCAAGTCCCACGTCGGGCTCTCTGCATGGAGCCTGCTTCTCCCTCTGCCTGTGTCTCTGCCTCTCTCTCTTTGTCTCTCTATGAATAAATAAATAAAATCTTTATAAAAAAAAATCATGAAGGATGACCTAGTTTAAGAAACAGGATTCTTTCTAACAATAATCATACAGATCAATATTGGTACACACAATTCCTTTTGGTAAGATTCAGGTTTGGTTTGCAATACTAATTTGCCTACTTAATGACAACATCTATTCTCAAAACAAAGATATATAAATATATATATTTATCAATAGGCTTTTGAGAAAATAATATGAAAACTTATAATGTAAGAGGATAAACTTGAGGAATCAAAGTTAAGTCTAGAACAGTTCAAGCATTTGATTATAATCTCCTTGGCTTAAAATTTGTTTTTTAATATTTTGAATGACTTTATTTATGAATGCTTAAAATACTCCCTATATGTGCCTAATATTTTTAGTGTTCTATTTTACAATTAGTCTTTGATCTCTCTTACTCTCTTATCTAGTCTTATATTTGTTCTAATATCTTTCACTGATTACAGATCTACAGCTTAGTGCAATAAAAACGTATACTACTAGAGCAAAAAAGTGATTTTAAAATTCTCTTTCCTGGGCAGCCCCGGTGGGGTGTGATCCTGGAGACCCGGGATCGAGTCCCATGTCGGGCTCCCTGCATGGACCCTGCTTCTCCCTCTGCCTATGTCTCCGCCTCTCTCTCTCTCTCTCTCTCTCTGTGTCTGTCATGAATAAATAAATAAAATCTTAAAAAATAAAATAAGTAAAATAAAATTCTCTTTCCTAAAAATGTGTCATTTTCTCATCCATACTACTTTTAGTGAAAATTTAGGTAACGGATTTTCACCGTTAGCTAAGTGCTAAATGCTTTGGTACTGAACAATATTAGCAAAGGCTAGCTAATACAACATTAAATATGGAACATCACCTATCTCATTCTATATTATATAAATATATTCATTATTTTTCGAATGTTTCTGTGGAGCTCTTACAGTTGTAGAAATAGTGTGCTGCCTTGTTAAACCGTTTTCTTTAGAAAAAGTAGAATGTAGGTGAAAAGTGACACATTAAAATATAATCATTCTGCTATGCAATCGTTAAGAATGGCTGTAAGTATAATTACTATTAATGTTACGGGGGGGGGGGGAGCGGGGAATCCTACATCTCCCCTTATCTTGTTTCTGGCTTCAAAGCAGCAAATACCTGTTTATTTGCCTTTTATTATGTGTGCATCATCACATTACCTTTAGTGCCTGTTATAAATAGCAGTAGAAGTAGAAAGCATTAGAAACACATACATTAAAAACTGGATCTTATGTCACCAAAGATCATAAACCTTCGTTTCTAACAAATCAACATAAGATAGTTACTAACAAAGGTATTATTCTTACAGATGGGCAATAACTGTCAATCTAAAATGTTTCCACAATAGCCAATTTTTTATATACATAAATGCTCCCATTTTCCTGATCAAAAATAATTTGTATAACTAAAATAACCATGTTACACTAATTATTATTATCTAATTTCCAAATCTAAAATGATTCAAGATCATCAAGCAAAAAAGAAATGCCATTGCTAAATACTGTCCTACCACTGTTTCAAAATTCTATTTGATGAGAAGTTTCAATAGACTGCATACATTTATTTGCAAAATTCATAGCTGAGATAAAGACTAAAAAAATCTAAAGGATGGAAAATTTCAAAGCATAAATATTATCTTTCAACAGATAATAAAAAATGTCAAAAAGAAAGTCAATTAAAAACTTGGAGAAATGACCATACAATGTCACCAAAATACAAACACATTGTAAAATGTGTGCATGGGTAGACAATACTTTCAAACACCTTTGTAAAATAGATAAAATATTTAAAATCAATATTTATTATAAAGCATGCAGAAGATAGTTTATAAAATAAGCCCTCTGCCTTTAAGAGAGTCACAAATTATAACTCATAAAATCAGTTTTAAGTGTGGCTTCTTAATTCAATTTTCTTTTTTTTTAATATTTTATTTATTTATTCATGAGAGACACAGAGAGAGAGAGAGAGGCAGAGACACAGGCAGATGGAGAAGCAGGCCCCATGCAGGGAGCCAGATGTGGGATTCGATCCTGGGTCTCCAGGATCACGCTCTGGGCTGAAGGCGGCGCAAACCGCGGAGCCACCGGGGCTGCCCCTTAATTCAATTTTCTTAAGTATGAAATCAGTTCAATAGAGAAAACCTTTACATAGTGAAACTGAAAAACATGAAGTTCTACAAGACACAAATACACAATATAGCTTCATTTTTGTAGGCTTTTAGTTTTTTGGTTTTGGGGGTAGGTTTCTTTTGCACAAAATCACATGGAATATCAAGACCACAAACATTAAGCTGTCTGTAAAGAAATCCTCTAATTGCAGACAAAGGGCTGGCGCTCTTTCCTCTGATTCTTCTGTTTCCAGGCTCCATCAGAAAAAAAAAAAAAAAAACTTTTCTAGTAAAGACATGTTATTTCTGACTTCAAATATCCATATTATCAGCACATCCTATTGTCTTCAATTACCACCTATCCCAAATCCATAACTTCCTTTTTGTTCCTTCAGCTACATCCTTATTCTTGACCCTAGACTTTTCCCTATAAAGTACCATACCTCATTCTCATGAGACAGCTTCTCCAGATTACCTTTAACTCCACTGCCAAAGTTATCTTCTCTCCTTGACATTTTGCCTGTGCCACCCACCTATTCCATCTAAGCTTTTCAAGGTCTTTGAGTTACACTTTTATTCTGCTCAAGAGCCTCATCCTCACAAACATTATTCATTTATAAGGGGGCCACTGACTTTCAACTTCTCTTTAAAATGCCAGTTTTTTCGCACCTTTGGTAAATGAACCAAATTCTCTCTTCAAGTAGTTAGTTATATTTGCTCCTAATCCATCCTGGAATGGAATTCTTTTTACATTTAGGCCTCAAACACACAGGTAATTTCTTTAAACAACTGTAGCACAATAATTACATACATTGTTTCTTTACTTATTTGCAAACCAATATTATCCCTATTGGTCTGTAGGGATAGAGATAAGGGCTATAGCTTTCAAAGCACTCTGTAAGTGTGTTACTTGACCCAGGTAAGATGATTCACAAAATAAAACTATTAGGGAAATAGTTCAAATGAACAAAAAGGTATACGGTGTTGTTGTTGTTGTTGTTGTTGTTGTTGTTGTTGTTTTAATTGCTGTGGTTTAACATGAAAACAGTTTTGACCTTTCATTTCCATGGACAGCTGAAATACTTTGTGGTTTCTATAAAGCTTCATTATTACTACTCTAATAACCTTCAAAACCGTCTGGAATTCGAAGTGCAAGTTGAAGGCTGATATAGGCTATACATTTTTACACTCCGCGATTAGATTCTTTGAAAATCAGCAATGTCAACTCTAAGAATTCTGATACAACTGAAATCTTCACACAAGGCAACAGTGTCAGCACCAAAAGAAGAGAACAGCGCATCATTTGATTTTTGGGGGGTTCCCTTCCCTGCAACTGGTTTAGACTAGCTTCTCCATCCCAGGGGCTTTCGATTAGGAAAATTCAATAAATCACCATTAATAACTGGAAGGAATACCAGGGCAAGGCAACCGTTTTATTTAAAAGACAGGAAGGGGTGCCAACGGTTATCTCCTCAGCAGCCAAATTAAGCTTTAGCGCTCAGTATCTACCGACTGATTTTTTTTTTCTACCTAATAAAAGCAAGTCTCATCCAATTTAGTCCCTTCCCGAGCACCGTCTCAACCTGTCAGAATTTGACAAGATGAAAAAAAAAAAAAAAAAAATCAAGGAGTGAGGGGCGGGGGACGGGGGAGACACAAGGATTCCCGTCTACATCTCTTCTTTTTCCGAAATCTCAGCAGTGTGTCTCGGATTTCCTTCATTCCCAACTAAGCCCTCAGATTCCAAATATAGTTCTTTAACCCCCACCTCGCCACTGGATTACACATAAACCTTGCCAATTACAGAGCCACGGCAGAAACCCCTACAAATTGGCTTGCTCTTCATCTCGGAAGTCATGCCCTGCAGCAACTGCCTATCGCCGAACGGAGAGATATTACCCAAATACAACGCAACGGAATCAGACATGCAGAGCACACACACGGCTCCTGCGAGGGAGGGAAACGAGACCCAGGAAAAGTGCGCTCCTCGCAAGCCTCGGGACCATCCGGAGAGGGGGCGGCGGGGGGGGGGGGGGATTACTAGAAGGGAGGGGGACACAGGAGCCCAAGTCGGGGAATCCTACTCTCTCAAGTAAAAAGCCCCAGCCGCAGGGTGCAGCCCGTCCCTCTAAGAAAACGAAGAGGTGGGCAGCGGGCCCTTTGGTCGGGGAGGCGGAATGCGGACACTTTCCGAGGTCTGAGAACAAGCGGTGTCCTACCTCTGGAGAGACCAGGAGTGTCCCATGGGTGGCTGAGGGGACGCCCCGCGGGCCAGGGGCAGCCTAAGGCAGAGCAGAGTTTCGCCTGACAGTCACCCGGGTCGTGTTCGGCCGGTGCCTCGGGCAGGCACGGCTAGAGCGGTGCGGGGCCGCCGGAGGAGGGGGAGGGGAAGGAGGGGGTGGACACGGGAATCCCCCCTCTCTGCGCTGAGCATTGGCGGAGGCAGCGCGCCGGCCAGTCAGTCAGAGCCGCGTGCTTCTGGCTGCGGGGCCGGGATCCCGCCGCCCGCACCGGCAGCAAGGAGCCCCGCAGCGCCCGCCGCACCGCACCGCGCCGGCCCCTCAGTCCCCCGGGGCCAGGGACGTGGGCTGCGAAGGCACCGGGGCCTGACGCCCCGCGGGCCGGCTCCAGCTCCCGGGGGAGCGGGGGCCGCAGGAACACCCCAACCTCCGTCAGCTCTCAGCGGTTGTAAAACGCCCGCCCCCCCCCCAGCCCCCTCCTCAGCCTTCCCTCCTCCCGAGGCCGCAGAGAAGAAGTCACCACAGGCGAGAAGCCCGGGACCAGTCGGGGACAGCGGCCGCGGCGGTCCAGGACCTCCTTCCCCGGTTACCTGTGAGGACTCCGACACGGATCTGATGGTCGTGGTTAGTGAGGATCATTCCCTCGGTCGCCATGTTTCCCAGCGCAGTCACCGCACTGACAGGAGCCGGGAGAAGCCGGAGCCCGGAGCGCGCGGGCCGGGAGCGCGCTCGCCTCGGAGAGCGCGAGAGCGAGAGCGCCCGAGGAGCTCGCGGCGAGCGGAGAAGGACGGGAGGCGGCCAGGCTGTCCGCGGCCTGCGCGGGGTAGAGGCCGGGCCGGGAGCGCGCGAGTCCCCGGCGTGGGGGGCGGAGTCAGGGCGCGCGACCCCGAGTCCAGGTCGGAGGCGGCTCGCGGCGGGTGGGGGTCACGGCGGCCGCGGGGCCGGAGCGCGCGGAGGCGTCCGAGCGAGGCGGTGGAAACGCGGCCGGCTGGCTAGCAGGGGAGTGGAGGGAGAGGCGTGCACACGCTCGGCCGGCTGCGGGGGCGGACTCGGGGGCAGGGGCGGAGCTACACCGCGAGGCGTGGAACTCGTGGAGAGTGAGGGGAGGCGTGAGAGCCCGGCTGCGGAGTACCGGGAGCGGGAAGGAGGCGGCCCAGCCTGAAAAGGCCCGGGGAGCGCTCCTGGGCGCGCGAGTAGCGCCCGATTGGCTGGAGAACGCGGCGCGGGTGCGCGCGAGACGCGAACGCAGCCTCGGCTGAGGCCCAGACAGAAGCAATCCCCTGCCGAGCCCGCGCCTCGTCCGCCTCGTCGTCGGTGTGAGCGGCGGGGCAGCCCTCCCGAGGGGACGAGGGAAGGACTCCGCGCGCGGGGCCTCTCCTCGAAGCCCTCGGGCGCGGCCAGCCGACCCCTGAAAGCGCCAGGGCATCTGGAAGTGGCCTGGAAAGCTGCAGGGTGGCCGAACAGTGGCCCCGAGACCGGGAGACCGCCGTGGGGGAAGGAGGGGTTCTCCTGTCCCGCCTCACCTTCCCGCCTGCTTCCTCAGTCGGCTCGCCCGGCCCGGCCCGGCCGCAGGATGTCCGCTTCTCCGGGCCTTAGGATCCCGTCTCCGAGTCGCTCCCCACTGGACGAGCCTCACGAGCGAAGCAGAGCATCTTCAATGGGGATACCTGGCTTTTCTCCCTCCCGCTGCCCCCTGGTTTCCCGGCCTTATGCTGCATCACCACGGCCTCTGCCTTTCGATGAAAATCTTTGTGAATCAGAAAGAAGAACATGTTCCTCGCCCCTGAACCACGATCGCAATCCGTGACAGATCTCATTTCAGTATTTGTGGGATGTGAGAGTACCATGAAAATAGCTTTTGTCGCCACTTTTCATGTCCCTTTCAAAAATGTGTTATTAATCACCTGTGGCTATTTTCACATCGGTTCCTTAGTCCCTTTCTAGCCCTTTTCAACTTCTGAATTTGAAAAATTCACATTTTTTTTTTCTCCTTCTGTTTTCAGCCCTGGTAAAAATCGAGGTAGCGTAAGAATGAAAAAGCAAAGTGTTAGAAATGCATAATCAACGTATGTACACAATTAAAATCTCAGTTTGATGGTTATGATATTTATTGTGCCCTTGGAACATGACTTATCCTCTAACTTAAAATTCGTATTGTTATGTATTTCATTTCAAATAATGGGAGTACAAAGGAGATGTTGGATGAAATTGAGGTGGCATTAGAAAAATAGTAAAATAGTATGTGTATTGCTAGCATTTTTGACAGATTAAAAATTAAAGCCAGGGGATCCCTGGGTGGCTCAGCGGTTTAGCGCCGCCTTCGGCTCAGGGCGTGATCCTGGAGACCCGGGAATCAAGTCCCACATCAGGCTCCATGCATGGTGCCCGCTTCTCCCTCTGCCTGTGTCTCTGCCTCTCTGTGTGTCTCATGAATAAATAAATAAAATCTTTAAAATCTAAAAAAAAAAAATTGAAGCCAGATCATAGAGCCACTTCCTTTAATAATCTATCTCCATAGAGCCTGGTAACCAACGGATTCTTAACTAGTTTCAAATGAGAGAGATCTATGTGAAAATATGTCCAAGAAAATGGTTTCCTTTATCTGAAACTAAAGATGAAGAGCAAATAGTTGGTTACATTGCTACCTTTCCAATCTATCTTTATTACCTATTGCACCCTCAAATTTGAAATGATTTTTTAAGGTCTTGAGTTTTTAGGGAATGAAATTCTAAACCTGACTACTAATAGATTCTATAACCTTGAACTAAGTTTGGGGTTTTGTAACATTGTAGACTAAATAAGCACCCTCTCAACTTAAGAGTATTCTATAATTTTTCATGGAAAGAAATTAGTATTTTTGTTTTCACAATAAATAAGAGAAAACAAGGGACTTAGACAAACCATGAGACTCTTAATTAAAGGAAACAAACTGAGGGTTGCTAGAAGGAAGGTCAGTGAGGAGACAGGGTAACTGGGTGATGGGCATTAGGAGGGTGTAATGAGCATGGGGTGTTCCATGCAACTGATGAATCACTAAATTACCTCTGAAACTAATAATACACAATATGTTAATTAAATTGAATTTAAATTTTTAATAAGGTAAAAAAATTTAAAAATAAAACAAAGGACTTTCTATATCTATAATGGTGAAATTTAATTGGGAAAGGTGAGAATTAACCCTGAAATATATGGAGGTTTGTTTGCTAAAACTACTAAAACTGCTGAAAAAGGTAGTATTAATAGAAATAAGCTGAACAACTATTAATATGTGCTTATTTTCCACTAATTTTCCCCAAGTGTATTCATCTCTGCCAAATTTAGCAAGCTGTAACAAAGTTTGCACAGGAAAAACAGTGATCTTACTGTCTAATGTGACTTTTACTGCTGATTATTGACTGAATATTGCAGTATGCACGTGCTTTTTTACTCCTGTTTTATAGTATGACACTTCTTCAAAATTCATCCTGGAATCAAGTGTTATAACAAAGAAAATTTTTCAAACCAAGGTAAGAAGAGAGTAGCGTTCCTGAATATTGCCAGATGTCTCAGGAATATACTGAAGGAAGTGTCAAAACCAAAAGTGAAAAAGAGTTTCTGGGGTCAGACTCTCCTCATTGACATTAGATGTGAACAAGAACAAATTTGGCAATAAATTATCCTCCCCTAAGGCTTATTCCATTCTTGCCTCTTTCCTGACAGGTTAACAGCCACAATTAAAACTGAGTCAATTAAAAACGAGTGCAACATTTTGAAAATATTTAATGCCATTGAATGTATATTTAACACAACAAGAAAAATGGGTGCAAGGTGAAACTCTGGTTGATTTTAACCTATTATTTTCCCCAAAGGAAGCTTATAGTCAAGATGAATTTTAGACTGGCCAAGTTGGACAGTCCCTAGGGCTACCATAACTAAGTATCACAATTTGGGTGCCTGAAAACAACAGAAATTTATTCTCAAAATTCTGGAACCCATAAATCTAAAATTAAGCTGTCAGCAAAGCCATACTCCCTCTGATGGATCCAGGGAAGAATTCTTTCCTGCCTCTTTCTAGCTTCTAGTGGTTGCCAGCAATCCTTAGCATTCTGTGGCTTGTAGCTGTATCACTCCAGTCTTTGCCTCCTTCATCACATGGCCTTCTTGTCTGTATGTATTTCTTGTAAGGATATCAGTCATTCGACTTAGGGCCCACTATAATCTAGTATGACCCCAGTTTAACTAATTACATCTACAAAGTCCCTATTTCCAAAAAGGTTACATTCCAAGATTCTGGATGGATGTGAAATTTGGAGGGACACTATTCAAGCCAGTACCAGCAATGACAGATTATACTACTATGTATATTCATGAAAACATATAAATTATAAATTCAGTCTGTCAAAAAAAAAGATAAAACGATTTCTTTATAAGCTGAGATTTAGAAATTAGACACTTGCTTAGAGAAGACACAGCTCTATAGTAGAGAATACTGGAGAAATTTTTAATACTTGAACTAAATGCTCTAATGCTTTTCCCCACAAAAGCAGTTTTCTAAATTAAAATTTTTCAAAGTCTGAAAAATTTATACATGTCTACTTATGAAATTGACATTCTGCTATTAGTTTTGATGCCTTTGTTGTCTTTTAGTGAAGTGAAGCTGAGCCACCACAGTTGTCCATGGAATTTGATGGCACTTATTTGAAAATAATTAGGACAATGTTTTCCAATGTCTGCCATGTTTATAAAAATAAATTGGAACTTTTCCTTGCGCTTTTGATATTATATTTCTGCTGCCCAGATTTCTGCTTGAATAATTTTGTGCCCTGGTCTTTTGTATTTCTCTCACCCCTTTTTTTTTAAACGAGGTTCTTTTTTTTTTTTTTTTAAGATTTATTTATTTATTTATTCAGAGAGAGAGCGAGAGAGAGGCAGAGAGACAGGCAAAGGGAGAAGCAGGCTCCATGCAGGAAGCCCTACACGGGACTCGATCCCAGATCTCCAGGATCACACCCTGGGCTGCAGGCGGCGCTAAACCGCTGCACCACAGGGGCTGCCCTATTCCTCACACCCTTACTCTCTTCCTCTGAAGTACCTTGCTGGAAATCCAGATGTATGAGAACGTTCTGGTTACACGTGACTGATCCTAGCTTAAGCCAAAAGGCTCATGCAGCTATGAATTCTAGACATGTAGTATAGTTTCAGGGTTGGCTACATTTAGGATCTGAAACCATGTCATCAAAATCTTTCAGCTTTGCTTTCTCCTTTGTTGACTTATTTCTCATATTGGTTCTCCCTACTTGGTGGCAAAGTTAGTATTGTCCTCTCTAAGCAGTAATTTAAATTAGTAGTTTTCAAATTTGTCTGGGGACACCTGGAGACCCCAAGACCCTTTCAGAAGGTCTTCAAGTAAAAAATATTTTCATACTATACCTAAGGCAGTATTTGTTTTTCCACTCTCATTTTCTCATTAGATACAGTGAAATTTTTCCAGAATTACATGATATGTAATAATATCATCACTCTAATATTTTTGTATTTAAAAAAGTTTTAAGGGTGTCTAGGTGACTCAGTATCCAACTCTTGATTTCAGCTCAGGTCATGAGATCGAGGCCTGTGTCACTGGGCATGGAGCCTACCTAAGATTCTCTCCCTCTCCTCTCATCCACTGCTCTTTCTATTAAAAAAAAAAAAAAAAAAAAAAAACTTTTAACATGACAAATATTGATAGATAAAACTTCTTTGGAGTCCTCAGTAATTTTTAAAGGTATTAAGGGGTCCTGAGACCAAAATGTTGACAATCATAGAACTAGGTCATGTCCCCACTTACTAAGGCAAGTTAACCTTATTGTTTAAAAACAAAACAAAACAAAACAAAACCTGATTGTTTAGGCTTCAGTCACCTACTTACCCAAAGCATGAGGATCATCTGACCCCTACCAAATGGCTAATACCAAGGGAGGAGGGATCTACGTACCATATGCAAGGCTAGTGGCCTTGAAAGGTTACCAGTTCTTTAACTTTTCCTACAGACTCCTCTATCTCTCTCCACCATTACTACAGATTTTATTCTTTTCTGAGGGCTCTAATTTATATCTTTAATATACTACCCATATTGTCTTCTGTTAATATTCAAAAGATAGAGAAGCTATTCCCAGTGTGTCATGACAACTTACACAAGATCACCACTTATTTATATGTCTGTTTATCTGATAAAAGAAGGAAGCAAGAAGGGAAAAAAATCTGATTTCTAAAGAAAGCACTGGTTTGCCTCCCTCCTTAATTCAAAGAAAGGGTAGATCACAGGGGCAGAGAACAGTATTCGTTAGATGAGGAAAGAATTATTAAGAGAAAGGAGAATGAAATTTGTTAAATGAGAAAGTAACATTAAGTGCCTAGGTGCTATTTGATTTCTTAAAAGGGCTCTGTCTACAAGGACTTCAGGTTTTAGGATTAAGTATATACAAGTCAAGAAAAGATAGTCCCAGAGTGCCTGAGGGCTTAGTAGGTTAAGCATCTGTCATGATCTCAGGGTCCTGGGATGGAGCCCACAGGGTTCTCTGCTCTGCAGGGTGTCTGCTTTTCCCTCTCTCTCTCTGCCCCACCCCCCACTTGTGTACACACACTCTCTTAAATAAATAAGTAAAATAAGAGATTTTCCCAAGTTTGAAAACTGAGATGGATTGAGTTTAAGTTTTGAACTTCTAAAAAAATTGAAAACATCATCCTTTTCCTAAATTATTATTATCAATTGGTTTCCATGTAATCAAATATAGCTTAAGGCCCAGCTACTCTAGGAAAATATATTTGTCTCTATAAAAGCAATATACAAAAAGAAAATTATTTTTAAAAAGGAAAGAAAATTATTGTTAGCCTAGTAACCTCATGTTGTCCTAGATTGACTAATAATTGGAGGAAACATGGTTTATATGAATATTTATACAGTGTGTTAGTCTAAAAGTAATCTTAAATAAAAGTTTGAAATGGATGCCTGGGTGGCTCAGTGGTTGAGTGCCTGCCTTCAGCCCAGGGCATGATCCTGGAGTTCCGGGATCGAGTCCCACATCAATCGGGCTCCCTGAATAGAGCCTGCTTCTCTCTCTACCTGTGTCTTTCCCCCTCTCTCTCTATGTCTCTCATGAATAAATAAATAAAATCTTTTTTAAAAAATAAAATAAAATGGGAAAAACCTAGCTCTCTAAAACTAAAGCATAGTATTATGTTTAAAAAAAAAGTTTGAGGGGGATCCCTGGGTGGCTCAGCGGTTTAGAGCCTGCCTTTGGCCCAGGGCGTGATCCTGGAGTCCCGGGATGGAGTCCTGCATCGGGATCCCTGCATGGGGCCTGCTTCTCCCTCTGCCTGTGTCTCTGCCTCTCTCTCTCTGTGTCTCTTGTGAATAAATAAATAAAATATTTTTTTTAAAAGTTTGAAATGTCAGGAAGCATAAATGAATCTGTGAAGGAAGCAGAGATGATGGATTTTTCATGACCACTAATTTTACCATATAATAATTATATTTCATATTTATTTGCCTGTATATCTCCTGCTGTGGGATTGACTGGTTGCAGAACAAGTATCCCTTTCTAACATAGAACCTTATTCTCTTCGTATTTCCTAATATTTGACGATTAAATACAAAACATATAAAGCAATAGGGACTTTGAATTGTGAGTAATGCAGGCTCCTCCCAAAGTGCCAGAGAGGCTGTTAAAATTTTCCCTGGCATGTAACAGATTGCAGAATCCTCTGCCTATAAAGAAGACAGCGTCTAAAGTGGCCACAGTCCACACAAATAATACTGAAGCTGGATTTTCTACCTGGATCTAAAAGCATAAGGCAATATGCTTGCATATTGTCACTTGTCCCTTTGGTGATTGCAATTCCAGTCTAAAGATGAAAGTATCCATCAGGCTGTTGTTGGCCTTATTTCACTTAGGAAAGAAGTGTAATAGACATTACTAACCACTTTGTGGTCATGGCAAAAAGGTAACTTTTAGAGGTGAAATGTTAGCAAATATTACCTGAATAGCTCAAAAGTCAAGGTAAAAATAAATGAGTAGCTACAAAAATAGTACTACTCAACATTATGGCTTGTAAATGTATTGCTAATAGGACAAAGTTTTCCTCAGTTGAGGTTAAAACTGAAAAGTATCTCTCAAGTACAGTCAGGGATCAGAGGTTTTATTCTCACAGAAACATAATTGGAATATTATGAGTGTACATAAAACTGTAATAATGTTTCAATTCCACCAATACTTTCTGATTGCTAAATCAGCTTCCCTAATAATATGATTCTAAAATGGGAATAGCCTACATATAGATATTTTCCAACCACCTTGGAAGGTTGTGTAATCTAAATTAATTTAGTTTATCAGTGATTATCTTGGGCTTTTGAGTAGCTTGAATGAATCTCTGATCTATTGAGTAAGTTGACCAAATAAATTTGTACCCACAAAGCTGAGATCCATATCCTGGATTTATCAAAATGCAGACACCCACAAATAACCAGCTAGCCCAAATGATAATGTTGCACTGCCATGTAAGTGCAAGTCAGAGTCCAGTGTGAAGTCTTACAAAGTAAGATAAAGGACTACAATATTTCCTTTTTGTGTTTTGAAGAAACTGAAAGATTTGGAGCATTCAAGGGAAAGATGAAAAGTCTAATGGATAGTAAACAGACAATTTCAGTACTTTGGCAATAGCAAATGATTCATTTTTTAAGAAGTTACAAATCTCTCCTAGCAACTGGTTTATTTCATGCCTTACATAATGAAGAAAATACAGGAGAAAGGTCAGATACTCATCTAAACCTACTGAATGCCAAACAAAACAAACAAAAAACACACATACGATTTTGAAACATTTGAATGGTGCTCTTTGAATCCAATTTAAAAATTGGGAATCTAAAGCCTTGAAATGAAATGACTTATTTAAGTAGTCAGTGTGCAGTCAGATTTCATATTCTTGACTTTTCTTCTCATTGCTCTGTCTAATCCAATTGACTTGGCAAGTCTCTCAAGACTGCTGAAGCGTTTAAGTATATATAAGTACAGAGGTGGCTTTCTCGAAACAGAACATGGATTACATACTCAGCTAACTCAGTTGAGAGAACATGAAACTAATCATGTCGGTGCTGTTGAGCCTACTGTCCTTGTGGTCAAGAGAGGAAAGATATGAATTAGATTGGAATATATACTGGTATTAAGAATACCCAAGCTCTGGTAACCAGCCTAACTGTTAACATCCCCAATTAACTGTAGGACCTTGGACACACTTTCAACGTATCTGAACTTCAGTTACCTCTTCCATAAAAGTGAAAGAAATTCATACTTATTTAAAGTTCCTTCTAATACCCAAATTCTGTCATTTCAAGTCCAAAATTACATTTTTAAATACACCTTTACAGATTTAAATTAACCTTGGGGAAAAGAAAATTGTTAACTGGTTGGCTTACTTTGCTCATTACCAGAACATACAAGGGATTCCTACAGACTAGGAAATGTTTTATAACAAATCAACTTTCCCCGTATTGACATTATATAGGAAATTAACGACAAAGAAAAGATCTAAAGATCTCAAAGACTACAGTATGATCCAAACTGACAAGGTATCAGGAGACCTTGGGATTTTGCAATTAACTGTCTGAGGAATTATGCAATATCTGAGCCACTACCTAATCCCAGGTACTGTGTTAGGTGGTCAAAATGAAAAGACAAACAAGACATAGTCCTGGAAAAAAAAAAAAAAAAAAAAAGACATAGTCCTGGGCCTCAAAGAATCCACAATTTGATAAGGGAGATAGCTGGGTAAACAAGTAAGAAATTGCAATATATTTAATTAAGTGTTATGATAAAGGCAAGAGAGCCTGAACAGTGATTCTCAAACCTGGCTGTGCATAAGAATTCCTGGAGGAGCTTTTAAAAAATACAGATGCTCTTGCCCTATCCTTAAGAGATCATGATTTAAAGGATCTAAGGGAGGGGCCCAATGAATTAGTATTTTCAAAAGCTCCCAAGGAGATTCTAGTACAACAGATAGGATTGAGAATCATTGAAGGGGCAGGGGGGCCGGGTGGTTCAGTCAGTTAAGTGTCTGCCTTTGGCTCAGTCATGATCCCAGGATCCTGTGATAGAACCCCACATAGGACTCTGCTCAGCAGGCAGTCTGCTTCTCCTTCTCCCTCTGCCTCTTCCCGCCACAGCTTATGTTTTCTTTTGCTCACTCTCTCAAATAAAATCTTTTTAAAAAGAGAGAATCACTGGGATAGAAGGGCACCAAACTCAACCCTAAGGACAAATGATTATGGGCAAAAGACAAGGAGAGAAGAATCAACTTTGTGCAGAGACATGGAGATAATAGACCTCATGGTACATCAGGGGAATTGCAAAGAAGTTTGTTGAGCTCAATGTAGTATACATGAGCAAAGAGAGATACAGTGAAAGGAGACCAGGTACATAGGCAGGAGGCAGATCATTATATGGTCTCTGAAGGACTTTATACTAAAGTCAATGGAAAGCCAGGAGAAAAGAGATTTGATCTCATTTCTCTTTGAGAAAAACACCTCTTCAGTTGCTGTGGAAGATGGGTTAGAGGGACTAGAAGTGGGGAAACCAATTAAGAGGCTGTGGTAATCTAAGCAGGAAAGAGAGCCTGAACTAAAACAGTAGCAGGTAGAAGATAGGAAAGTAGAAAGTATTCAAAGACAAAGATAACTAGGAGGCAGAATCAACAGGGCAGGTGGACATGGTGTTGTGCCCAAGATTGCGAATCCGAGAAACCACCAAGGAGCCAACACCGATGCAAGCGCATGAGGGTTTATTAGCAAGCTCGAGCTTGGGTCCAAGTACACCCAACTCAGCAGAGCAGGGACTTGGACCCCGAAGTGGGTTACAGCTGGGTTTTTTATAGGCTGGTCTAGGGGATTTTTCAGAAGGGGTGGAGGAATTTCTCAAGTTCTGTTTACATTCTGATATGGGGCTTAAGGGCATTGAGCTCTGTTCTCATTCTAATAGGGGACTTTCGGGATCCCTGGATGGCGCAGCGGTTTAGCGCCTGCCTTTGGCCCAGGGCGTGATCCTGGAGACCGGGGATCGAATCCCACGTCGGGCTCCCAGTGCATGGAGCCTGCTTCTCCCTCTGCCTATGTCTCTGCCTCTCTCTCTCACTGTGTGCCTATCATAAATAAATAAAATAAAATAATTAAAAAAAAATAATAGGGGACTTTCTACCACAGGCGTGGGCTCTGTTGTCTTTCTGATATGGGATTCCCTGCCAAGGATATTGAGGACATTCTGCAGTTTTTCCAGTAAAGTTCAGCTCTTATTCACAGGGGCCTAAGATGGCTGTACTTGTGCTAATGCTAAACTTTAGGTGGGATGGCCTAAATTTTTCTCAGTCTCCACAATGGTAAGGGAGAGAGTAAGAGAACTGTACGGCATATAATTTTCCTTATTTTGTTCCTACTTTCGCTTATATGCTAGTGATAGATCTGCCTAGAATGAAACATTTCAGAGGTGGAGAGAATAGCTTCTTACGGACTTGTTAACAATATAAAATGTGGTTTGAATCTAGCTATTTCAAAATCAAAACCTATCAAAATAATCAGAGACTGTTTTAAAATCCCTAAATGACTAAATTCCTGACATACTTAAGGTCAAGCATCTAACTTGCATTTCCTCCCAGTTTGGTGGGGACAGAGTCAACAGCACTAAAACAAAGGTTTAAGAGATTTTAATTAACACAAATGGCTGTGCTTAAGACTTTAAATCTGTCCAAAGCAAATGGAGTGAAATCCTTCTAATCCTTCACAGCTTCATCTGGCAGTGACCTCAGAAAAAAGAGCCTCTTTCCTATATCATCAAACTGACTTCCTTTAGCTCCTTGTTGTTCTGTGTAGGTCTTTGATTCCAGAATTCTCTACAACAAAGAGGAGGAAAAAACCACACACACAAAAACAAAAAACAGCTAAAACATCAAGTGCCTTGGCATTCACTTTGTATCCCTAAAAATACTAAATTAGAATGTATAAAAAATAAATTCCAGGGACATCTAGGTGGCTCAGTTTGTTGAGCAGCTGACTCTTGATTTTCAGATCAGGTCAAGATCCTGGGTCGTGGGATCCAGCCCCATATAGGGCTCTGCATTCAGTGAGGAGTCTGTTTGGGATTCTCTTTCTCCCTCTCCTTCTGGCCCTCCCCTCCTCCCCCTTCTCTTTATCTGAAATAAATCAATAAATCTTTAAATAAATAAATAAATTCCAAAAATCTGCACCCATTATCTATGCTAGCCTTTAAAATCATTTTGAGGGCAGCCCGGGTGGCTCAGAGGTTTAGCGCCGCCTTTGGTCCAGGGCATGATCCTGGAGACCCAGAATCGAGTCCCACATCGGCTCCCTGCATGGGGCCTGCTTCTTCCTCTGCTTGCGTCTCTGCCTCTGTGTGTGTCTCCATGAATAAATAAATAAATAAATCTTAAAAAAAAAAAAAAATATATATATATATAAAATAAAATCATTTTGAAAATGAAAGTAATTCTTACCACATGAATTCTTCGATTCATTTTTACTGGTAGCTGCTCTGCCTGTAGTTGTATTGCTCATAGTACCTAGTGGAAACAGGAAAATGAGAGCTTTCTTTGAGGAAAACAAAACAAAACAAAACAAAATCTGGTTTTATTTTGAGTTGCAAGGGTACTAATATTCATCACACATTACACACCATATCATTGCATCACTGTGGGAATGACTCTGGTATTAGCATTAATGTGGATTTCCTAAGTTATTTTAGAATAACTTCAAACAGTATTTTTAATATTTGCCATTTGGAGTGCTAAACTTTTTCTGCTGAGGGTTCATGTCTCACAGGGGGAAGAAAATCATTTGAGGATTATATGCAAGCAGAAACAATTTAATTTGAGAACCCACAAAATATACTTTTAATACAACTTTTAAATGAAGAGATGGGATGAAAATCATATTCATAGATATACACACCCTCAGATAACTCAGATATATATTCCATAAAAATGGCCAACTATGGATAGTGGAAAACAAACAAAAAGATAAAGTAGGCATAGGGATGAAAACGAGGTGGCAGGATGACAAGCATAGACTGAGATAGAGAAGGAGAAGGGAGTCAATAAAAAGGAGAAAAAGGAAGAATTAGAGGATGCTAAATAGGCTCAGTAGTGAATCTGTACTAGGTTAGTTATTAGGCTACCCAGTTACATTTGGATTTCAATTAACATCAAAATAATTTTTAGTATAAGTATGTCCCATGAAATGTTTGGGATATACTTATATTAAAAAGCTAACTACCTGCAATTCAAATTTAACCAAGCATTCTCTTTCTATTTGCTAAATATGACAATGCTACCCTAATAATCCTGCTGAATTTCCAAAGCGTGTGACATAAAAAAGTTTGGAAGCTATTGTCACTCATTGAAATAATCATAGTAGTAATAAAGGTACAGATGGGGTACTTGGGTGGCTCAGTGGTTGAGCATGTGCCTTTGACTCTGGTCATGATCCCAGAGTCCTGGGATTGAGTCCTGTAGCAGGCTCCCTGCTGGGAGCCTGCTTCTCCCTCTGCCTGTGTCTCTGCCTCTCTCTGTGTCTCTCATGAATAAATAAATAAATAAAATATTTTTTTAATTAAAAAAAATAAAGATACAGTTTATTTTTTTCAACCTTCAAAGTTTATATTTAGGAAAGAAGAATTTTATTCTCCCTCTGGATTTCTGTGGGATTTTATAGAAAGTGAAAAAAAACTTATTTAGAAATTAATTTCATAACGTACTATTAGTTACTATAGTAACTACTACAAAGGACTACTATACTATACCATAAACCTAACTTGGACATTCAAAAGATTCAAAGTCGCCTCAAAGCTTTAAAAAGCCTGCATTTGGGAGCATTGCTGTTTATCAAGGACCCAGATTTGAGCATCCTGCCTTTCAGCATTTTAACTTAACACTACTATTTTCCTTTCGGCAGCACCTACTGGAGTATATTTCAGCCACTAGGAAGAGTCATACTAAAGTGAACTAAAGGTTAAAGCTAGGAAGAATGACTTGCTTTGAGAATGCAGGGAGTTCGAGAATAAATAAGGTCTCAAGAGTATTCATTTCCCACCTCACTGGGCTTTCATCTGAATTTATAAGTGTAGCAAAATATTCACATCCAACCTTCAGCTTCTTCTCAAAAGAGCTCAAGGAAATGCCAAGAGTATGAGTTTGGTGGGGGGGAGGGGAGGAGAGCAAAGAAGTCTTCTATCAGAATCAAATGTCTTATCGTCATTCATATTATTACTGAAGATAAACTTCTTAAACTACCTGAAGGCATGATGAGAATTCACCTGAATTTGAAGATTACTTCTTGCCTGTGCTCTCTAAGATAGGTGGCTGCCAAAGGCCACAAACTGTTCTCTTAACTCTACAGAAGCCAGGGAACGGCTGTTACACAGCCTGGGTCAAATTGTAATTTTACACTGGTGGGAAAGTAAATCCCTTCAAATGTGACCCGTTCCCAGAAGGCACTCACTTGGTGTAAAATGTTTTTCCCTTCTATAAGACTAAGTGAAGCGTATGCCAGATTAGACTGAATAGTGGTGATGCTGTAATCAGACCCTCAAGAGAATTTGAAAGTAGGGATTGATTAAAGTGTAACAAACTAATATTAACTTGGGATTGTATTTTGCCAACCAAATAGTTCACACCACTGCAACACAGCCAACCAGCACACAGGATAGTTGATGTGGGAGAAGGGATTCTTGGCCAAGAGCAGTGGGAGAAACATTTCCTCTACTTGGAAACATCTGGAACAAAAGAACCTGTACCCGGATTTGCTGGGAGGTTTGTCCAAAACTATATTTCATCCTTTAAGACAGGTTTGTGAAACCAAATTCATTTGAAATGAGAGGAAAATGAGCCATCTGTAGGAATATTTATTTACCACTTAAACTTCAAAAAATCACCGCCTTGTATAATTGCCCAACTCATTTTATAATTTAGTGTCCCAATTACCCGATTTCTCTGTGGTTGAAAGAAACAGTATTATATAGAGATTGTGGAGGAAGTGGACAGCGGATGTTTTTAGAATGGAGGGAACTACAGTTCAGGGAGTAGTATAGCAGGTAAGGATTGTACAGTAAAATTCTGAATTTAGTAAGGTCTAACCAAGGCTGCCAGTTTTACACCTCAGTGCAACAGAGCATGGCAGAAAACAGCAATGTTTTTTTTTTTTTTCATTTGATATATATATGTAGCACATTTTGTCCTAAGAGTAGTAGAAGACCAATCTGTCCCACAGTATTTCAGGGTTCCTGAATCACCATTTGTGGACTAGAAGCCTGGATGTGATTGGTGCCACCTACTGGAGTAAATGCAGAATTACAAACTGTCAACCTATTTTGAACTGTTTTACTACAGAACAAATTACCCTCAGGGAGTATGTTCTCTTCATTGGGAGGATTATACATTAAACGGTGATAAGTGCGGATTTAAATCATAGCCTTTAGAGGTGGAAGAGGGATGAGATATCCCATACCTTAACACTGCCACTTTCTGCACATTCTAGGAGATGAGCTTTGGATACAGAAACCAGAAGCTTGGCTTCTCTAAACTAGTTTCTTGTTCAATCACACCTACCCCATAGAGTCATCGTGAGCATTACACAAAACCACATGCTTTCAACATGCTCTATAATATGTTTTGATTATTTTAGACAAAGAAAAAAACTGAAACTCAATGACTTGCCCAGGTTATTTAACTGTTTAGCTTCAGAATAAGGCCTGCAACTCATATATCTGATTCTAAATCCAGTGCTTTTTCCATTAAAATACTGTTTCTAAAAATTTGATGGCAAGATGACTTTTGAGTGGCAACTGAGATATATTTAGGAGGTGCTAGAACATATCATTAAATATTATGTAAATCACAGTGAGAAAATTACTCCCTTTTCAATTCTTCAAACTTGAGGCCTCAAGGAGAAAGTTTCAGTTTGTTTGCCGGTTTTCTTTAAAACTCTACATCTTGCTAATCTCACTTCCTAATAAAGATAAAACAGACCTCAGGCTTTAGCATCTGGTTAGAACACTAAAATTTGGTTTTCAGTATGCTTATCAAGTTTACTTTCGATTATGGAAATAATCTCTCTAGATGACCATCAGCTAATTGTAAACAAAGTAATACAAGGATTTGTTCTCATACCCTCATCTCCTCCATCTTTTTAATTTACACCTTGATGGCTTATTATTGCTTCTGACTATATTCTAGGTTCTTATTTGAGAAGAAAATCTTAAGCTTTCTGCTGTTCAATTCCTAGTAAAACAAAGTCAAGGGCACCCAGCTGGCTCAGTTCATACAGCATGTGACTCTTGATCTTGGGGTCATGAGTTTGAGCCCCACATTGAGTGTGGAGATTCATTGAAAATGAAATATTGTTTTTAAAAAAGAAAAAATATAAGTGGAACACTGACTAAAGGATGGGTAGTCGATCCAGCCTTCCAGATTTTGTAAATTATAAATATGGGTCAAGTCAGAATGCCAGTGCTATGTACCTGGACCAAATCATCTTGAATTGACCATTGCTTTTTTAAAAATTTCAAGTTAATATTTTTTATTAGATTCTGCCAACAAAAAGATAAGGAACAGCCTAGGAAATTTAGATTCTGAATTCATTTTAGAAATATCATTGAGGGGACACCTGGGTGGCTTGTAGTTCAGCGTCTGCCTTTGGCTCAGGGCATGATCCTGGGGTCCTGGGATGGAGTCCCACATCAGGCTCCCCTCAGGAAGGAGCTTCTCCTTTGCCTCCTTCTGCTTATCTCTGCCTCTCTCTGTGTCTCTCATGAATAAATAAATAAAATATTTAAAAAATATATTATCGAGGATATTACCTACTATAACACATTCAGTGTCCTGTCTCCATGGAGGAGAAATTTCTCTGTTTTTAGTACTAGTAAAAGCAATATTTCTTGAGCAAATGGTTTATTATTATTTTGTGAACACCATAAATCTGTTTCTTTTTCTGAGAAATCCAGAACCAAGTTTGAAGCCAACTTCTACCAACTATTATATAGCACTTTCATTATACATTTTCATGTGTTTACCTGGTTTTAACTTATTTCCCCTTTGGCTTGATTTACTCATCTATTTATTTAATCTTATGTGCTGTGTGTGATTTTATCAGCTGTTCAAGCCCTCTGTGGAATAAGATTGAGAAGAACTCAGAGATATAGAGGGGCACCTGGGTGACTCAGTTGGTTAAGCATCTACCTTCAGCTCAGGTCCAGATCCCAGGGGTCCTGGGATGGAGCCCTGAGTCAGGCTCCCTACTCAGTGGGGAGCCTGCTTATCCCACTCCCCCTCCCACCTACTCATGCTCTCTCTTGCTGGAGCTCTCTCTCTCTCTCAAATAAATAAACTTTTAAAAATCTAAAAAAAAAAAAAAAAACGGCAATGAGGGATACACATATTGACTCTGATATTGATAAAACATTGTCATCGCCTAACCATGATTTTTCACTGCATGTGCTTTCTTTAAAATACAGAGTTCAGATTCATAGATCTCTGAAAATTTAAGAACTCTTTGTCCTGCTCCTTAAAAGCCATCCCTTTATTTCTTTTTTTGTGGTAAACTATACAATTTCCTTTAATGATGCCATAAATTCTTTGTGGGGGAAACGTTGAAAATCTCGGAGGAATATCTGGATTGGTGAAACTCACAACCACTGTCAGATGACTATCTCATTGGGCTTCTGTTCTGAAATAGCAGAGCTATTCCAATAAGATTCATGAGACCAAACTACAATAATTCCTAGGAAAGGGGTGCAAGTGGGGAGGAAACTAATATTTCATCAGGCACCAATTTTATACGAAGTACTTATACTAAGTACATAATATGTGACTTAGTCTTTACAAAAGAAAATTTCATTTCCTCTGGAGGAATCCTTACTTTCCAAGAGCTTCTGAGTAATAATAACAATAGTGATAAAATTTATTATATCACTACTAACATTTAATTTACTGTGTGACAGGCATTGTGTTGATCACTATATAAGTAATGGAATTTTCACTGTAAAATAAAATAAAACCTCAAAGTATGTACCTATGATACTCCACCTACCTCGGGACCCAGGAAGATGAAAATATGCTTGCTTTGGTTCCAAATTCTGCTGTAAGTATAGTGATAATTTCAGGTCATTGGCCTTCTGGTAGTTCTTCAAGGCTTCAATTCTCAGCTCAATCACTTTGCCATTAAAGTCATTCTACAATAGAACATTTTCGAAACTACTCATATAGTACTGCCTTCTCGAAAGCACCTGTTACCTGAATCCTTTTTGCTTAGAAGTTTAAAACGATCCCATCATATTCAGTCTTTAAAGTTGGGCAGAGGGGATCCCTGCGTGGCTCAGCGGTTTAGTGCCTGCCTTCACCCCAGGGCATGATCCTGGAGTCCTGGGATCAAATCCCACATCGGGCTCCCTGCATGGAGCCTGCTTCTTCCTCTGCCTGTGTCTCTGCCTCTCTCTCTCTCTCTCTCTGTCTCTCATGAATAAATAAATAAAATCTTTAAAAAAAATAAAGTTGGGCAGAAAGTATTTGTGATTTTCCCCCCATTTCAAATAGAACAAAATCAAGATTATAGGGAAAAAATGTATTTAAGTTATTCAAGGTGAAGTTAGTTATAGGTCTCTGCAGCTATCTCCTCATGAAACACTTATTTTAGCATGATAATTGGTAATTCAAAAGTGGGAATTGGGATGAATATGAATATGATGAAAATAAAAGACTTTATATTATGTGAATGAAATTGTATGCCATGTCCAGCCTTGGAAGATCTTAGTACCTGAAGGATGTTGGCTTGTTCCTGGTACCTGACCCATTCCATTTTCCTCTGTTGCTTTTCCTGGTGGAAGAAAGAGCCTCTGGGTGACAAAGTAAATTGAGATCAGAAATCAGTGTTCTCAATATACTTCAAAGACTTCATAGCAAAAGTACAGTGTCATAGATTCACTCATAAACTGGTTTCAACTGTTAAGTCCTTTCAGTAGGGCCTCACCTGTATAATCCGTGCTCCAAAAGCTAAAAGCTAAATGAATAGAATCATTTTTATGAATAAGTTTGCTGTAGGAAGATTAGATATAAGCATAATGCTTCTAAATAAATGTTCAAAAACAAATTAGCTATTATTTTGACATCACATAGTCATTATGGAGTTGTCATTGTTGATTTCGTTTCTCCTACTTTGCCCTCGCTAACATGATTTCCCAGAAACTTTCAGTGTCACTCTGATTCAAATATAATATCCCAAGGGAACTAGATCTCCTATAAAATTTCTATCAGTTCAGAAGCACACAGTAATTTAGACAGGCTACTGCTACATTAAAAATTTTAATCTATCAGCTCTAAAAGCTGCTACCATTCAGAAAGGTCACCCTACCTTTCTTTTCTCCTTCAGTTTCTCTGCACATATCTCCAGTTCGTTTTTGGTCTTCTTAAGTAATGAGGGGGTTTTGAGAACCTAGAATAAAAGCAGAGAGCTAAAGGAATAGAATATCCCAGGAAAGAAGTATAATATCTCAGCAGACAATAAATCCAACGTAACCTAAATGCCCAAATTCTAACTATCTGGCCAAATTAGCCCTGATTGTCAATAGGCTGTTTCCAGCAGTGTGGCCTCAACAACCGATGAAATTCCAAGTACTATGTAGTCCACTTGCCTTCCCATCCTGCAAGTCTGCTTTGTTTTTTATCTGTGGTGCTTTTTGTTGATCACCAAGGTCTTCTGTATCGAATGTCTGTAAGAAACATTTTGGCAAAGCTTTAAATTAGTGGGAATTAATGAGGGAAGTGGAAAACCAATATAAGTCAAGGCTTTTGGTTTCTGCCAGTCAGCAATCTGTCAGAGTTTGACATGAAAAGTATACTACCAAATGGGGTTCAGAATGGAACAAGCCCTTCCATTTGGTCTCTTGAGTGTACCTTATAATAATAAAATCTATTAACTCTACCCTTATTAACTCTGCCATCACTACTGTAAGCTACTTACACATTACTTATTTACAATACTACATTATAAACTTTCTCATTTAATCCTCACAGGACTATTTTTATTTCCACTTTATAAATGAAAAAAAAAAAAGATTTGGAGAGGCTAAGTCATTTATTTAGGGTCCTACAGCTAGAAGAGTACAGAGCTGGAATCTGAACCAGGTCTTGTGGACTCTGAAACCAATGTTCTTAACCACTGGGCATACTGTCCTCTCTCCATTTCTCACTGTCTAAAATTATGAGTAGGGAAAGCCAATCACAAGCTAAGGTATGTGGACATGTTTTATAAAAAATCTTTTGGGAGCTTTGGAGAAGCTAGATTTTGATAGAGGAATTGTGCTGGCACATTTCCTATTACAAGGACTCAAAAATCAAGAACTAAAATTGACAATTCATAGAACTGATTTGTAGCTGCCTCTGAGAAGTAGGAGCAGATCTCAGGTCAAAAGCAGGGCTTGATGGTATCCTGATTATTTGTGGGAAGGTCAGATGAAAAAAACAGAGATCACACCATATACTGTTTATATCGCAAGGCACAATCTGTTCTTCTATGAAAGAGCACATGGATCTCAAGGACTTAGTCCACAAAGGAACTTCCATCTCCCTACCTAGTTTCCCAGCAAAAGGTCCTACTCTTATATTTTAAACAATGCAGTGATTGTTGCAAAATCATAGGAGAATTAGAATTCATACATTCATTCATTCAACTTAACATTTATTGTCTACTATGTTCCAAGCATTGTGCTACATGTTAGAGAGTCAGAGATGAATAAAGCAGTCAAGAAACTGGAGGAACTTGTATTCCAAAGGAGGTCAGGGAGACAAGAAACAAGTATAATAATAATAAAAAAGTGAAAATAATAAGCTTAATTATAAAGAGTGCTATAGAGGACATGAACAGAATTATATAATAGAAAGTAGGGGATGAGTGTCCTATTTTAGGTGGGTTAAACAAGGAGGGCCATTTAAGCAGAGACCTGAAGAATAAGAATGAGTTAACCAAAAGAAAATAGTATTAAAGGCCAGGGATAAAGCAAGAGCAAAAACCTTGAGATAAGAAAGGTCTGGCATGTCTGAGAATGCACAAGGAGGCCAGTGTGGTGGTTGCATAGAAAGTAAGGAGAGAACTTCCTTGAGAGGAGGGAGGTAGGCAACAGCCATATTTTGTCACAATAAGGAGCAGCTACAAATGATTTCCATAAGGAAAGTGACATGATTTGATTGATTTCAAAAATATCACTTTGGTTGCTGTGCAAAGATTGGAATGAGGCATGGGTGAAAGCAGGGACATGACAAAATGAGAACAGGGACCAGAAGAAAGGGAAGTTCTTTGAATTAGGGTCTGTAAGACAATACTATCAAGAGATCCTTAGAAGCACACCTTGTTCCATAGCATCTCCATTTCCTTCCAAAGCATCTTGTTTTTCCTTTCCTGTTGGGGGGGGGGGACCAAATAGACACATGTTTGTCCAGTTATTAAAGAGAAGTTGGAAGAAATTATTAAATAATGAGGGGAAAGGGATGGGGATGTTGATATATAGCAAACTATACAGGATGGCAATAAATAGGTCTAGCCCAAAATCTAGGAACATGTGAGACGAGTTTGATGATGATAATACAAAAATAATAATAATTTTGAATAATAATTATAATTAAGGTTATTATAGTATCATATCAATAGAAATGAGTCCCTCACACAACACTTAAGATGTTCTGATCATACAGCAATTACTTTGGGGCTTAGACCACTAATTGCTAATTTTTAAGATCCTTTACCTTGTTGGTTTTTAAAAATCTTGAGTCTCCCAAAACAAACTATTTCTCTTATTTTACTTTGGTATTTTCTATTCTTTATGAAATGTGAAGCACTAATATGCTTGTATTTCTAATCTCTGGATGAAAAGGTTTTTTAAAAGATTTTATTTATTTATTCATAGAGACAGAGAGAGAGAGAGGCAGAGACACAGGCAGAGGGAGAAGCAGGCATCTTCTGCCTGACGTGGGATTCGATCCAGGGTCTCCGATCACGCCCTGGGCTGCAGGCGGCGCTAAACCGCTGCGCCACGGGGGCTGCCCTAGATGAAGTTTTTAAAAGTCAAAGAAACAGATTTTTTGCTAGCTAGTCCTGAGTCTGCCCAACATTTCATCTGACTCCTTTCTAGATCAAGGAGAATAAGTATTGGAGCCTCAGATGCTAGAGATGAGTTCTCCATCTTCCCTTCCACATCTGATGATAGCAATTGAATTAAGCCTCCTTCAGGAGGCCATTCCCTTGGAGTGCCCACCAACCTCTTACCAGATTCTGCTTCATCTCCTCTGCTTCCTTAATGAGCTCCACCACTGAGGATTCTTCACTCCCCTTCCCTGCCATGATCTGCCTCATGATCTGCAGGCTAGAAGGAAGAGAAATACATCACAAAACATAGTATTTCCAAAAATAAAAATAAATAAAAAAACATAGTATTTCCTAAAGAGTAATATTAATATTCTCAAGCAGTCAGAAAATACTCGACCATGGGAATGAATTGGGTGCTGAAATCACAGGAGTTATGGAATTCCTTCTGGACATAGAAGGTCTCTTTAGGATGAGTTCATCCCCAATCAACATTTGCCATAACTATGTGCTTTATAATGAATTCTGTGTTTAATAATGTTCAAAACTTAGGTGTCCAGCAGCCAGTGAGGGTCTTCTTCATCTATTCAGAAAAATGTTTGGTGTATGGCTTTTGAATTGGAAAGAATGATTTTGCCCTTGTAAAGGAGGAGGTCAAAGAATCTGTTGTCTTCAGCATAAATCCCAGAATTGTGCTCTACCCCATCTCTGTTTGTATTGTTTCTCCATATAAAAGATATTTGAGTTAGTTGGAAAAAGCACTTATGTCCTTATGGTAGCTCCTAACATACAATCCAAGCCATCAAGAAGTTTCTTTTTTTTTTTTTTTAATTTTTATTTATTTATGATAGTCACAGAGAGAGAGAGAGAGGCAGAGACATAGGCAGAGGGAGAAGCAGGCTCCAAGCACCGGGAGCCTGACGTAGGATTCCATCCCGGGTCTCCAGGATCGCGCCCTGGGCCAAAGGCAGGCGCCAAACCGCTGCGCCACCCAGGGATCTCCATCAAGAAGTTTCTAACAAAATCTGAATCAATACCAAGTAAGTCAAAGACTATTCTTTAAAGACATTAATTTATGTTTCTGTTTATTATATGTTTTCCTCCTTCATTATAAGCAGAGAAGCAAAGCTTTGTGTTCTCTTGTCCCAAGAGATGTTTGTTTTCGCATTGTAAGCAGCTGGTGCTTGACCACAACTTTCTGCCTAACTTTTGTTCTCCAAAAGTCTGGGCTTCCTGAGATACTTTACAGTAAGTATAGAGAATGGAGGTAGAACCATTAAGGTGAGATTCTTTCAGACTAGAAAGGAAACAGAGTTGGTGGGTCCTAAGAACAATGAATGCCCTCATTAGAGTGGAGACTTTATTTGCCTAATGTATTTAGAGAGGCCAGACCCTAATCCAGAAGACTCCTAGGCCCAGAAGATTTTTCACTATTTCACTGCTTGGCATGGGAAGAACAGAGTCATCTATTTTAAAGTGATTCTACAGACATGAATAAGGAGCTATCAGTGTAATCATGCTAGACTGAAATACTAAGGCTCTTCTCTGTTTCTTGGGTGAGCATTCTAGGGTCAAAGAGTAATAACTACAGCCTCTTGAGATGAGGGCTGAGTCATATTTAATTTTACTAAAAAAAATTAAGGATTACTTGCCACTTTTTTGTGGTTACAAATTCTTTACTATAGCTAAATGTCTAAATCTTTTTAAAAATGTAAATGATCATTGTTAATCCTCTGGATTGAAGTTTTCCAGGCTTTTCTCCTTTAGGAAACCCTAAGTAGAGAACCCTTACCTTCTTTGTTTTTCCTCCAAGTTAGACATCAACTTCTGGAATAAGAGATTGTTCTTATCTTCAAGAGGTTTTAGCATCTCTAGAAGTTCCTGCTTCCTTAGCTTTAAGTCCTCATTCAATTCCTTCAAGTAGTTGTCATCTATTTTGGAACATCTGTGAGAAGAATAATATCTGCCTCTAGCCTAGGTTAATACTAGATTCCCTCCTTTTCCCTCTGGATATACCACTTGGCATCTTCTGTCCATGACTCACCTTGTTTTTGAGGGCAAGTAAGATCCTGAAGGGTTTGAACCACTTGCCATCTTGAAGGGAAATTTCTACTCTAAGGATAGAGAGGTCTTCTTGGAAATATGTGCCTTCTTGGTCCATTCAGTTAAGTCATCATTTTTGTGCTGCTGTTCTTGAAATTCCTGTTGCATTGGACTGAATTTTAGTTACAGCTTGAGTCACAATGGCCCTAAGATCACAGAATCAACAGGTCTTTGTAAGTAACTCCAACATCAATGACAGCTTATTGAATGAAAATACTATTAGATATATCTGATCAATCTTGCCTTAACTTTAACCAATGCCCAATATTTTATTCTGAAGTCCTTTATTGAATGGGATAGAATCAGAACACATCTATATTATAGAATTCCTAAAAAATGGTGGCCAGTCAAAATTAGCTCATGAACACTATCTTCCATGGCAATTAACCTGCATGATGTGTCTATTACATGGAGGAAACAGTGCCAGATTCTGTGAGCAAGGAAAAGATAAATACAAAACATCTACCCTCCAAGTGTCTTAGGAGGAGAGAAAACCCCTAAGAGACACTTGAAAAATAGAGGCCAAACTGGCAACTGTAAGGTATGGGTATAATATTGAGTAATATATGAGCCAGTTGTCATTATTTTCCTATCTTTAAGACTTGATATATTTCAGTGGCAAGGAAGAATAATATTGGACACATAGCAAGAGAACATAATTTCTGAAAAATCCATATTGTCAAGTATGTCCTTACATAACTAGGCTTTTTCTTGAGAGGCTATAATTCTATTCTTACCTCCAGATTCCGATTCTGCCCCCATTTTTCTCTCCTTGCTAGAACCATTTCTCCTAGACCCTAAGATCTTCTGTCTTCATCTGTGTAACTTAGTGAGCAGAAAATAACCCAAAGAGTTACACATTTGTTTCTTCATGCCCTTTAAAAACACTTTTAGGGCACTATTTTTAAGGATGCTCTCAAGTGTGAATTAAGTCATGTCAATTTTATGTATTTCAAGTATTAGCTGAACATTTCTGTGCATCTTCTAAAGATATCCTCAAAGTAACTTAACCTCTTTGTGTTTTGGGATACCTTAAAGGCAGACTTTTGTAATGGAAATAACACAAGGTTTAGTTTGTCAGATCTTGATTTGAATCTTGGCTTCAATGTGAGAAGTGAGCTATGAGCAAATAACCAAATTCTCTAAGCCTCTGGTCCCACTTTTGTAAGAATGAGAATGGTAAAAAGGTTTGAATGAGAATTAAATGTAATATTATGTGAAGATCCTGGCTCATGTCAAGTGTTCACTTTTTAGTGTGGTTTTGGTTGGTTTGGTTTGGGGGATTGTATAATGCCCTAAGTAATACAAAATGCAAAAAAGCTGATTTGTATGAGGCTGATGAAGCTTAAACTTCTGAGCCTTTACGGACCTCTCTCAAAGCCCCATACCTCATTTTATATCCATAACTTTCTATTCTTATTTAGAAAAGGAGAACTCCCCAAATTATATACACTTCAGGGCCCCAAAAAACCTGGATTTGCCCCTAGTTAGGTCTGATACATATCTAAACTTCTGTTTAGGCAATCTCCACAAATACTTTTTCTACAGCAAATATGTGTCACTTGTAAGTTATATATGATAGCTACTGTAATATAACATTAAATTAGAACAGCCATATCAGGTGGAGCAAAGTATAATTCACACCGGTTGTCTTAGGAGTTCCCATGAAAAGTTTGGGTTCAACGAGGGTGAACAAACTCCACACAGTTAAAAGAAGGAACTAAGTGGACTAATTATTATTAGTTTTTTAGACTGTAGATATAGGTAGTAGCAAATAGTAGAGAACAAAAATGGCATTGATACTAAAGCACGGCCTCTTTAAATTTTGTCTTGACATTTGGTTGGCAGAATAATGTTAGAATTTTAAAACACTTAATGGGCATGCAGCATCCCAACTCACCTTCCTTTGTGTCCTTGCTTGCAAATGATTCTTTGGGGAAGAACATTTGCTATTCTGATGTGCTCTTTTCTATAGCCAATCAGCACCTTTTATTCCCTAACATTCCAATGCCTGTTTCTTCAACTTGGAATATGACTTCCAAGAAGAATATGTGTCTTGTAATAATATATACAGGCTTTATAATAAAGAGCTTAAAATTAAAAACTAGTATTGCATGGGGATAATTGATAGACTACATTATTTCCGGGACAGAGGTAGAGAGTGTGAAGATATAGATGACCATTAGAAGTGGAAAGGAGGAAAACTGAACACTGATTTTTTTCTGCAATAGCAAGTTAGGTCATCTGTTGATTGAGAAAGGATAGTAGGAAACTTGGGAAGAGCAATGACTTGAGGATTAGAATAGCACCTGAGCCATGGAAAAGGAAGCCAACAAGGCAAGAGTGAAAGATTGCCAAGTAGTGCTAAAGGTCAAGGTGAGTTTGGGAGTTGCAGATTTGTCATGGCATGAATCAGCAGTTATACAATTTCTCCAGCAGTACTTGGCAAGCTAGAAGCAATAGTAGGGAGAACAGATGGTTGTTTGACTCTGAGCTGCGACTTGGCAGAATGGACTAGCAGAAGTTCAAGGAGTAAGGGGGCTGAGCATGCTGGTAAGAGTATCCATCAAGGAGAGGGTGGATCATGGTGTTCGGGCTATGCAGGGAGGGAAATGAAGTGTAGGTGGTTAGGAGGGGAAACCAGGAAAGGACTGAGTTTAAGGAGTCTAAGATAGAACAGGAGACTATGGTCAGTGAACATACTTCTTATGAAATAACTTGTGGAAATTCACCAATGTCTAGATAAATTGTAGTAGCAAATTGTATTTTTTTCCTGCAGTAAACATTGTTTCTTTGTCATTGTATAATATCCACTGAAATTCGCATGGTACCCCAAAATAGGCCTTATAACAAGCTATTCACGATGACCTCATCCAACATTATAACATTTGATTTTAGTATCTGTTAAGAAAAGGCGAGATTGCTCTATAATTAGAAAACTCAGAGCAAAAACATTTTAGTGTTAGTTTTACCAGTAAAAAATCAGATTAGCTTAATTAAGCCAGGTCTCCTAGAGTAGAGGCAATTATTTTCATATTAACGGGAAAAAAGTGAGAGAGAGAAAAAAGATTTCCGATTTCCCCTCCCTCAGTTTTGGTTGTGGCAACAAAATTAGAGAATTCCTCAGGGAGGAAACATGAGGACCTTCTGGTCCTTTCTGACCCAGAGCCACCTCAACTCTTGAAGACGTTATAAGAATTCCATGAACTAAAGTAAGTGAAGTAAAGTGGCGAGAAGTGTTGGCAAAATCATAAGCAAAACCTGTAGGGTCTTAAAGATCACCCACATCTCCCTGTGAGGGCTGTTAGGACCTCTTTGTTGTCTGCTTTATCTCCCTATAGCTGACCTAAGCTAGGCTGCATCTACATTTGGAGTGAATCCAAGTAGTTAGGAAGATTGAGGTACATTTCAGGACTCTTGAATTCCCTATGTTACTCTCAAAATCTTCTTGAAAGTGATGCATTCTCTCAGTGTATTCAGATACTCAATACAATAATCTTCAAACTGAGGTACGTGAACTTTCACAAAAGCATTTCAAGAAATGAGGAAACGAGGGTGGTTTCCAGTGGGTTTTTTGCTGGATCCTCAATTTCCACAAGTACTCTTAACTAAAATGGATCTGCTTGCAGATGCCCCTTGGCCACTTTCCCCATCTCCTTTTTCTTAATTACATTTTCTACTCTTGTTAAAATGGAATTAGCTTTCAACCATCTGAAATCTTACTTGGGCAACTTGTTTATCTTACTTCAGTGATTTGCTTTGGGGATGTGTTTTAAAAACCTCTAAGGCAGGGGGATCCCTGGGTGGCTCAGCGGTTTAGCGCCTGCCTTCAGCCTAGGGCATGATCCTAGGGTCCTGAGGTCAAGTCCCACATTGGGCTCCTGCATGGGGCGTGCTTCTCCCTCTGCCTGTGTTTCTGCCTCTCCCTCTCTCTCTTCCCTCTCTCTCTCTCTCATGAATAAATAAAATCTTTAAAAAAAAAAAACCCTCAAGGGCATTAAACTCACCATGATTCAAAATGTTGGTGTTGGGGTTAAATAGAGGAAATGATTATTAATGACTGGTTTACAAATTATTGTACAGGTCAGGTGGTTTCCCATTCTTTGCTTTCAACAAAATTGAAGGACGACCTAATCAAATTGTCAGCTTAAATTAATTACAAATGAGATTTGATGATAAATTACTATATGGGTTTGGCTTATAATTCAGGAAGATAAAAAATAATAATAATAATTCAGGAAGAATTCAAAGATTTCAGTGACGCTGCTCTAAGAGAACACCTTCCAGTCCTAACTACTTTTTTGTGTAAACAAATTTTTTCAGTGAGTATCATATGTAAAGCAAATAATATAAATAAAATTGATGCTGAAGCCTATATTATTCTACTGGTAAGTGATATTCACCCATAAATATGTGAACTAAATGGGGGGAGGGGACAGTCTACCCATCAGTTAATACGAGCATTTCCAAAACAATTTGTTATACTAAAATTATTTATGAAAAAAATAATTTTTTCTTAGTTGTGTACTGCCAACAATTATGCTAATGTAATACTGAAAAAAACTAACAGTTGGAACCTTAAGGTCATAGGAAATAAGAAATAAAATTTCAATGTTGCACGCATATTTTGCAGAGAAGCATGATAAGGTGATAAAAAAAAAGTCTTCCAAGCATAAAATACATTATATTTAAATAAAATTCTGTGGGGGAAGTGGGATGGAAACATGAGTTCAAGGAAAGAAAGGAGAAAAATATAAAAATTTTGCCTGCTAAAGAAAGGCTTATTCATGGTTTTAGATGTTATTGGATTATGAGTTTTCAGATTCATTGCATAAATTTATTTGAAGATGTCAACATTATAATATGCCAGAAATTATGTTTTCTTGTAACTACCTAATTTTACAATAATAAATTTTATTTTATTTTTTATTTATTTTATTTTTATTTATTTATGATAGTCACACAGAGAGAGAGAGAGAGAGAGAGGCAGAGACACAGGCAGAGGGAGAAGCAGGCTCCATGCACCGGGAGCCTGACGTGGGATTCGATCCCGGGTCTCCAGGATCGCGCCCTGGGCCAAAGGCAGGCGCTAAACCGCTGCGCCACCCAGGGATCCCAATAATAAATTTTATATGTCAACCTAAAAACATATGAAATGATACAAAACATGCAAGAATTATTTTAGAATATACAACGAAAAAAAAAGGCTAAAGACCAGGGCTCTCAGGAAGTGGTTCTAAACTCTAATATATTTAAGAATCCCCTGAGAAACTTGTAAAATATGCAGATATCCAGGGTTATCCCCAGAGATTGCTACTCTGTAGATCTGTAGAACATGTGGCTTTAATAAGCATTCCCTGGTTATTCTGATGTGTGGTCCGTGTGGCCTCTGCGAAATACCACTTCAAGATTTCTTCTCTGATCACAGTGCATCAGCAGAAAGCTGCTTACTTGAGTTATTTTATTTCTGGGCCATCTGTAGAACTGCCTCATTTGAGTCATATTTTGTGTCATACCTTTCGCTTGGGATACCCTGAGAAAATTTTATGAAGGGTTCCTGCGTTTGTAAAGAAAACTATCCAAGACATCGTTCCATCACCAACTCTCCCTGGCCACCACCACTGCCCACAGGTTACCACAAATCATAAATTTCTTTCAGAATTTGGTACTAAAGAAAGTGCTGCTTCTTCGGGAAAATATTGGCATGCATTTTTTCTTAGAGATATATTAATAGACTAGTTTTGTTTTTCTTCTAGTTCACTAGGAATCTCAGACAATTTTGTGACTTTGGACATTTTGGCCATAATCTTTGCTTATGATCTTCCAAACTAAATAATATTTTTCTTGATCCTGATTTTTTTAAGTTTTTTCTTTTTCATGATTTTAACAAACCACCTCCAATCCTTTCTAGAGAAGTATAAATAAGTAAAGAAATGAACAAAAATTATTCTGTTTGTATATATGTTTTAAATATACAGATAAAATAGATTAAAACCGAAAGTATTTTCTAGTTTTATTCATTTTTGTATGTGCATGTGTATATGCATGTGTGTGCATACATCTGTAAAGGACGTTTACAGATAGAATGGATTGATGGAATTTACTGTTATATTTTGGGTGTACTTAGTTGTAAGTCATTTTGGGATTTCAGGTGCATAACTGGGTAAATGGAAGATAGGACAGCTTGGATGGACTTAGAGGGCTAGTAGGATGCCCAGGCTTCAGTTCCATGAGGGGCTGTGGTACATTGCAAATAGGAAAAGTAGAATCTCTTAAAATGGAACAGTCTAACCAGTCATTAAGTTAATACAAGGTCCACAGAATTCACCTTAAAGGAGGTCCAGCCCCCAAGGGCTGGTGACTGTAAAGGTGCCAACAATCTTCTAAATATACTTTAATTTTGTGACTGTCCTTGGAAATAATGTTTAATAGATGGCAGAAACCAGAAATATGTATACAAGAATCATTTATTTGTCTTATATTTTAAAAACCCTGTTATATGTCCTAGACCTGCCCAGCCTCCTGGCTATAGAGTCAAAGGAGACAAGATAACATCCTTACTCTTTGGATTTTCCAGGTGTAGATCAGAATCCTGCAAGGGGTGCTATGGGTCTCCTATAACTGAGAAAAAAATCTCGGCTATAAGACAGGTCAGGTGTGAGCCTTGGCAGGGGAAGGGGATGAAAGCAGCCCCCATTTGCCTCTTATATGAGAGACACCTTATCAGGGCACACCTGTACAACGTAGATGCAGAATAGATGCCTTAAATGAAAGAAGCTGGCATGTACAGGTGCTAAGAGTAAATGTGGAGCTTACTGCATGGTAGGGACTATACAGGGATAGAGGGCTGCAGAGATCTGGTCTATAGTGAGATGTGGGGACGGGACCACTGCTCAGCTCCAGCTGAAAATTCAAACCCATTCCTGTCAATTCTTAATGACTTTCAAGAGAAAGCAGAAATCTGGGTTTTTCTGTGATCTCTTGGTTTTTATATGGTGTACAGACCAAATGACACATTCGTGGACTTCATTTGGCCGGCAGGCTACCATTTTGGAAACTGAATTCAAGATAAATTAATCCATTTTTTTTCTAGACTAAGATTTTTTTCCCAACATTTAAATGATCATTTTTAAAGAGATATTTAAATACAGTTAATTCAAGCAGTGCTTTGCCTAAATTATATGAAATGTCAATTTGGCCTAATTTCTTAATTTGTAGATTTAGATTCAGTGTGTCAGAATGACAGAGGTAACACTTTTCAAAATAATATGAAAACCAAAACCCCCAAACAGCAGATACTTTTTGACATCTATTGTTTAGCATTATGGGGGATATAAAAAAAACATTACATAGATAAAATGTAAAATTCATAAAGAGTTAGGAAGTATATAATGCATCTCAAATTACTCTAGTCATATTGCATAGCCAGAATCAGAAGGAGGCTTAGTAGTCTAACCTGAGCAGAGAATTCTCTAATCCTGGTTTAGCTGTTCCTATAGGCTCATTTGCTACCTCAGCTGAAAAGCCTGAACAACCTAAGGTATTCCTCTATTGTCTTATTTAAAATTTAATAATTATATATAATTTTAGGCACTAACAAAATAAAAATAAATACCAAATTATGTACTCTTGTCATCTATACTGCTTCTATGATCAAATGTTAAAAATAAGAGATGACATTTATCATATTATTAAGCCTTCTGCATAGCAGAAGAAAGCCTTCAGCTTTTTAAAAAATTTGCATTTGCAAATAAATAATGAGAGGAGTATAAATGATAATTAGGATAATATTAAAAAGCAAAGTTTGTGCAAGAATTCTATTTTTTAAAGGCTAGGTACTCCTGGGTGACAAAGTTTGAAATATTCTGGCTTTATAAGCTGCTCTTTTCCACACAAAAAAAATTTCTTTCAGATACTTGTTTAATATGCCACATCAGACTCTCTTTCCAATTACTTCAATACATGTATTATAAACTTAGTCTATAAACCAAGCAGCATTTTTAATAAATAAAAATGAAGCATGTTACATAGTAACATATCATGATAATAAAAGTCCTCAATTAGATGCTAACTCTAACTTTTTAATTCATTAAAGGCTGTTTACTGCTGTGACCAAATGGTCACAAAGCTTGATTTAAGAGGTTCAAATTAATTAAGTAAAATTTCCTAGAAAGTTAAACTATGATTTGGATTGACATTTAAAAATAATACTGTCCTAGGAACACAAATTTAAAAAGGGTAAGCATGTTAATGGACTTAAGTGTATAGAGGACTTTTGGGAAGTCATCTATAAAACCACTCTCGGTCACGTGATCATGGTGAAAGAGGGACAGATATGTTCTTCTCTCTTGCCCATTGTACAGATTCAATACTTATCAAATGGATTGAAATCGATAGTTGAAAGCATCAGCATTTTTCAGCTTGTAGCAAACCCTGTTGTAATTTGCCTATACCAGTACTACTTCCTCTTTCTGCATTATGTCCAGTCCTGGGGTTGGAATTACAATTGGTCTGAGCCAATTGTGACAATTCAGATCCTCTTTGCCAGTGAGAGGTCTTAGTATGGACATAAGACTCAGTCTTGGCTAGTGAAACATAAGGGGAAGACTGCTGGTGTTTCCAGGCAGAATGTTTCTTCTCTAATAAAAGGAGACACCCTCACCACCATCAAAGAAAGAAAGAAAGAGAGAAAGAAAGAAAGAAAGAAAGAAAGAAAGAAAGAAAGAAAGAAAGAAAGAAAGAAAGAAAGAAAGAAAAGAAAGAGAGAGAGAGAAAGAAAGTTTACACTCTACCTTTTCTTTCCAAGAAAGAAAGAAAGAAAGTTTACACTCTACCTTTTCTTTCCAAGAAAGCAAGAAAGCAAGAAAGAAAAGTTTACACTCTACCTTTGCTTTCCTACTTTGGACACTGGCTTTTTAAGATAGAAACCTTGGGAAAAAAAAGAAAAAAGAAAAAAAAAGAAACCTTGGAGGTGCTACGGCCATTTTACAGTGAGGAGGAAGTCAAGATAATTACAAAGAAAGGAACTCAGCTCCCTGATGTGATGGAACTGCTGAAATGACTTTTGAACCACTTACCTCCTGTCACATGAAAAAATTAAATGCCTATTGTTTATACCACGGATAGCTAGATTTTTTGCTACGTGTAGCCTAAAGAATTCTACCTGGAATACCGTATAAATGCAGGGCCAGTGGTGTGCAAACAACTAGCTCACATGGCTCGTGAGAAAATTGTGCCTCTCTCTCCCCAGTTCTACTCCCAGTGAACTGGAGCTGGTAGTTTTAAGTTACCTATGGTGGGAGTATTTATACTATGGAAGTATTTATACTATGGAACTAGGCCAATGATATTTATCAGGGCTTTTTTCCCAAGAGAGCTGGGTGTTAAACATTTATCAGCAGCACACCACTGGGTGACTTACTTTATTCCTACAGGTAATATAATAACAACTACCATGCTATTTATCATCTTTTATTTTTGTATTTTTAAGCAATCTCTACACCCAAGGTGGGGTGTGACTTTACAACCCTGAGATCAAGAGTGATCTGCTCCACCCACTGAGCCAGCCAGGCACCCCTATTTATCATCTTTTAAAGTACATTTTTAATAGCAAATGGATAATAGATTTTATCAAGACATTTCTAAGTTGTGGAATTTTAGAACTTAGAAGGGATTTTAGCAATTTAAGAAGAGCAAAATTAAGTCTCGAGTGATTTTAAAACTAACCTAGCATTACATAACTAGTTAATAACAGAGTCAAGCCTACGCTTTGACTCTTTATTCCCATATTAGTAATCTTTCCAGTACACTGTAGAGCCATTATATTACTTATACAATAATAATAAATAATTCTTTGCTTATAACATCTAGCATCAAATAAAAATATTAAGCTAGTGAGATACTCAATTTCTCTATAAATAGACCAGCCTAGTTTTGATAATGCATATAAAAAGCCATGTTTAACTATATATTCTAAATTTTAGTCTATTCAGCAAAGATGCAGACCTTGAAGAAGGCTGACATATGGAAGCTGTTAGCATGAGATTAAAATTTGCCAACAACCCTCAATCATTGCTCACAGTAAGTCTCGACAAGTAATGGGATGTTCAGCTGGGCTTAGGCTGCCTGGGTACACCAAGTATACTGTCACAGAGAGGAAGCTGCTGCCACATCCACTCTCCAGAGGCCAAAGAGGACTGTCAGCTGAAGTCTGAGTTCCTTTGCTAGAATGAAGATAGGCAGACAATCTTGAAAGATAGAAACTACAATGTGGGATGAAATGAATTCACCGAGGATCTGGAATGGACAATGGGGTGATGAAATGATGATTCTGACAACGTATGTTTGAAATAGCTGACCAAATTAGCCAGTAGAAATTAGATATTGAGAATACTACTGTTTAGAGTACTTGTGGGAGCTTCATAGCACTGGTATGCATGAAAACTGGTACATTTTTGGAAAGCAATTAGGCAATATATTGCATATCAATAACTGCAAAAACAAAGATATTGCATAATTCTGGCAAATGTTGACTATGTAGTGATGTATATGGGGAGTTCATTATACTGCTCTCTCTATTTTGGGGTACAGTTGGAATTTTTCATAAAACCTTAGGAAATGTTTGTAGGATTTGGCTCAGAAATTCTAATTTTTAGTGATCCATTTTAAGGAAATGCCATAGATAAAAGATGAATGACCATTTATTATAAAGTAGTGAAAACTTGGAAACAATCTAAATTTCCAACAACAGGGGAATGGGTGAATAAATTATGATATATCCATAAAATAAAATGCAAAGGAGCCATTAAAATCATATTTTGAAAGATATTTAACAAAAGAGAAAATACTCAAATACAGTATCCAATAAAATAATAAAGAATAGTATAGTTTGTGTGTGTGTATATGTGTGTGTTTAGAGAAGACTGAAGAAGATGCACTAAAATCAAAGTGTTCTTAGTGATAATATTTTTCCTCTATTTTTATGGATTTTCTAAAATTTCTCTAATAAGTATGTAGAAACTTTTAAAAGTTAGAGTTTTTTTTTTTTAATATTTTATTTATTCATTCATGAGAGACACAAGAGTGGTGGGGGCGGGGCGGGGGGTGAGGCAGAGACACAGGCAGAGAGAGAAGCAGCCTCCATGCAGGAAGCCCCATGTGGGACTCGATCCTAGGTCTCCAGATCAGGCCCTGGGCCGAAGGTGGCACTAAACCACTGAGCCACCGGGGTTGCCCTAGTCTTTTTTCTTACTATAAAATCAATACATGCCAACTTGACAGAAAGCATGGCGTAAAGAAAATACTGAGACATCTGTTGTGCCCAAGATCTCGAATCTGAGAAACCACCAAGGAGCCAACACCGATACAAACACACGAGGCTTTATTTACAAGCTCGAGCCTGGGTCCAAGTATACCCGACACAGTGGAGCAGGGACTTGGACCCCGAGAGAAAGAGGCTTACCAACTTTATAGGGGCTAGTGGCCAATGGGATAGCAGAAAGTTGCACAGTCATGCTGGTCCACTCGCAGGTGGCCGTTTGAATTACATTTTACCTTAAAGTATCCATTTGAACTGGCCTATCACTGAGCCGATTTCCGATTAGGGTGTGCCCTGGCCTTTGACTAGGGCGGGGCAGTATCACTGAGCCGGCTTTCCGATTAGGGTGTGCCCTGGGCTTGACTAGGGTGGGGCAGTGCCCTAAGTAATAAGCAGGTCAGCACAAGGCAGGTGCAACACAAAATAGAGTCAGTCCTGCTCTGCTTGTCCAGGGGTAGGGGATTTTGTTAAATTTCCTGGGTCCCACAATCTTTCTTTCTTTCTTTTCTTTCTTTCTTTCTTTCTTTCTTTCTTTCTTTCTTTCTTTCTTTCTTTCTTTCTTTCTTTCTTTCTTTCTTTCTTTCTTTCTTTCTTTTCTTTCTTTCTTTTCTTTCTTTCTTTCTTTCTTTCTCTTTCTTTCTTTCTTTCTTGGATATTTTTTTTTATTTTTTTTATTTAAGATTTTTTATTTATTTATGAGAATGCACAGAGAGGAGAGAGAGAGAGGCAGAGACGCAGGCAGAGGGAGAAGCAGGCTCCATGCACCGGGAGCCCGATGTGGGATTCGATCCCGGTCTCCAGGATCGCGCCCTGGGCCAAAGGCAGGCGCCAAACCGCTGCGCCACCCAGGGATCCCCACAATCTATATTTAGAAAAAAAAATGTAAAAATAGAAAACAGAATAAAAATCCTTCAATTTACTTGGAGATAATTCTGACAACAAAGGGTGTCTGTCTTAATCAGCACTGAAGTCGAGAAGGGAAAACAGCACCCAAAGCATATATCTTCTGAGTAAGCACAATGACTGTTAATGCCATTGGGGAGAGGTGGAGCAAAGCAAGAGCTAAACCAACGGGCTGGATGTTTGAGATTTGGAGAAGTTGGTAATTGAGAGTGAATTTTTTCAGGAGCAGCTGCATCTGTGTAAGGCTGGGAGAGGCAGCAATAGGAAAAGGACTTAATCTTGCTCTGCATTCAGATTGCACTCTGTACTTTTGGGTGCATATTTCTCCACTCAAGAAGTGAAGAGTGAAGAGAGTATTGTCCTAATAATTACTTTGTGATTTCTCAACTGGGTGTCTCCTAATATGAGAACAAGTTGAGAATGAGCCGAATGAGGCCCAACACAAACTATTTCAGTTATACCATCACCCTCAAGTTTAAGACCTTGGTTGTCCCAGATATGCAACCACATGGCTCTAGAAATCTTACCTGGAAACGCTCGCTTAGACCAGCATTTGGCAACTTTTTTTCTTCCTGCAACACACAGGAAAGATGACATTCCCATATGGAGCATGTTCCTGTAGTGCACCAGAGTTAAGAGACAGGTCTCTAAACTCTAGTGAGTGTAATGTTATTATAAAGAAATCCTTGACTGTATTGTGATCTATATTTGAAAATAGTGATTAATTCACAAACAATGACTTTAACAGGCTAAAAATCCCCCAGGCAACCGGGGTAGCCACCCAGGCCTCATACTTGGAGACAGGGCTGTGTACCTATTGCACCTATTCCCATTTCCTGAATGTAATTAAAATCACTTTCAGAATTTCTGCTTTTAATGATATCCCAAGAGGCTTATAAAACTTGCTGACCTCAAAGCCTCCTTTCATGTGAGATTAGCTTAGGCAGGCGGCACAGGTTGAGTTGCCAAGGTCCCATACCCATCTGGGAGAAGCCTTGCTCTCTGACCTTTCCTAGAATCAAATTACAAATAATCTCACCTGAAAGAAGCCTACACTGTCTTTCATCTTAAATAGGCCCTTCCACATTAGAACTGAGGGTCAGAGGAAACTAAGAATGATGGCTGATATTTATTCATTAATTAACCAATTATTTATTTAAACATATACTGTATGCAGGCACTGTTCTAGGCTCTAGAGATTCAGCAGTGAATGAAGACAGACAACTTCTGTCCTACTTCAACTCCTACTTTCATGAGTCTCTCATTCTAGTGGGTGGAGATATCAGACAGGACACAAAATTGGAAGCATTGCTGGTTTATTTGGGCCCTCATTCAATCCATTTATTTAGCTAACATATACAAAAATACCTAACATGGGCTAGGCCTTCTAGATGGTTTAACATAAATCTCTCATTTAATTTTTGCATTAACTCTGTACAATAGTATATTATTATCTCCTTTTTTTCAGATGCATAAATAACATAGCTCATTGTAATAGTACAAGAGAGGAAGCAATCAATATGTGCAGTATAGGAAACTTGCTTAGTAAATTATAGCAATCTGTGCAGTGAAATGCTATATTATATAGCAGTTTTTTTTAATGCAGCTATTATAAAGATCTCCATGTGCTGATATGGAAAGCTGCCCAAAATAACTGTCAACCTAAAAAAAAAAAAAAAAAAAAAAAAAAAAAAGGCAAATGCAGAACAGGATTTAAAATCAGCTCTTGTTTATGTTTCCTTTTAAAAAAAGATATTCATATCCCTATGTTTGTATATGAAAAGTATATGAGAGACTACATAAATAATTCAATAGTGATTCTAGGGAAGGGAACTGGTGATTTAAGATGAGAGGAATACTTACTTTTAATTATCTACCCATCCTTCTGAAAGTCTGAAATGCTAACCAGGTCATTAATTATTTTTTCAGTTAAAACTGTTAATGTTTCTCAGAAGAATGTTGATTGACCTTCTGAAAGCTTCAAGGATACGATTGGCTTGTTTAAGGTCATGGAAATTTAGTTTCTAGGTCTTTAATTTAGGGAAGAAGGTAGGTAAATGTCATGTAAAGGAAAAATATATTAACTTGTATGCTTTCAGGTAAACGTGTGTGTCTGTGCCTGTGCTTGTTGAAAGACTGGTGGGGTCTTCAACAGAAATGCAGAGGCCCAGGATAACACTTAGAAAAGATTTAAGAAAGAAAGAAAAGATGATTTAGAAAAGGTGCTAATGTTTCAGTCTTTGTATTCATAGTATGTGGTACAGTGCTTGGCACTAGGAGATAATGTGTTTTAAAACACGTGAGATTATCTGAGGATATTAGAAGTGAGAATACAATGCAGGTGATTTGAAGTTAAAGCAGTTTCTGGGGTTTATGATATGGTTTGATCATCTTGGCTAGATGAAGATGCAAGGGAAAATGTGGTTCAGAATATAAATTACACAGTTCCTTCTTATCCTCAGTAGAAGGCATATCCCCCTAGTTTGCTGATTTGGAAAATATTTATTTATTTATTTATTTATTTATTTATTTATTTATGCAAGGACTGAATTCCCTTGCTTGTTATTTATCAACATTCTGCTGACAAGTCTTGTTCCTTCTCTGTCCTTAGCTCCTTTTTTGTTTTCTTGTTAAAAGATCTATTTAAAAAAAAAAAAAAGCAGTTCAGTAGCCCAAGTGTTTCAAAATCTCATTTCATCTCATTCGTCATTTATTAATGGGCCTATTTTCTCTCCAGTGTTTCTTATCCCCTAGATATATTTGAGGAAATTCTTTTTTAAATCTCTGGGGCTATTATTACATCACTAGTTCTTTTTACTGCCTTTTTAAAAATCAGACTCAGACTTTAATCACTCTATATATTACTCTCCCCTCCCCACTTTTCTATTTCAAAGTACTTTTTTTTTCCTCTTCTAAATCTAGTACTCGGAAAAATCCCTAGTGAGTCCAAGCTGGATGTATTTTTGTTTTGAAAAATTTATCAGATGAATTATAATTTATTACCACTTGGCTCTAGGTTATTTAAGGATAGACTAGTCTTTTTTTAGCCAACAATTTCCTATAGGATACACAAAGATGCAGCCCATTTTGTGGCTATTCAATATTTTCCCCCTAATTTTGACTTGCTATTGGTTTATTAACTTTAAAAAATAGGTTTTAGAACCCATTTTTAATAAACCCTGCCTTTCTAAACATGTCTTTTGGCTGAATCCAATTCTAAGGGTCATTTAAATGTTCTTTTGCATTTCAGTATTCACTTGATGCCGTGAATAGCAGACTCAAGGAAAGGAATAACCCTTTGCTATCAGAAGGATGGTGGGAAGAACAAACATTAGGTTCAGAGTTTGGAATCCATTGTTAGGATTTTTCTTTCAATTCTTTCCTTTCTTTCTTTGATTCAGACTTTGCCTATCTCACTTTCCCCATCTAGAATCAATCATCTCCCCTCTCTTCTTATCTAATATTGAAAAAGATGCATAAGAAATTTTGCAAAACACTATAAATGCCTGTGAAAAATGGCATTATGTAAATGTCCAGTATTATGCTGGAATTTTGCCATTATGCTGTTTGCAAAAGAATAAGATTTAGAATAATATTATCTCTTTTCAACCTCTAATCCAAGGAGGTTCAGTTACCAAAATACCAGAAGAATGGTTCCTATATGGTAGGCTCATAGAAAAGATGCAAAGCACCAGGCTTATGCCTTTTTATTAATGATGATTACTAATATTATGTTCACCATCTTGGGAAAGTCATGGCAATGGAGGGAATTAGAGCGGTATGTGTTGGGTTTGCTTATTTTGCAACAAAGGAGTGGGCCCTGGCTATAGTCCAAATGATCCAAATAGCTCAGTTTACATATGAGAGGGGGAAAAGGAAAGATATTGCATAATGTGAATGAAATTTGTATAAATATTGACACCGTGTATATCGAATATACAGGGTATTAAGGGTAAGTACTGCCTTAAGAGCCACTAGAAGGTACAAGGCTGTACTAGACATTCCTATTCCTAGATGTAAAGGAGTTCATGTCCTACTCTGAGCAAAAAGGAAGGGTACACACACAAAAAGCTGTCAGCCTCAAAACAGCTTTTACTTCCTGGATGCCACATCTGAAATCTCTGCCATGAGACCCACTCCATTTGCAGTCCACTATTCTATTAGGAGCCCCTGTGTGTAAAACTAGGTGCTTGTTAGAGCAGTTAGCAACTAACTTTCCATATGTATGCAAAAGACTGATTTTTGAAATCTTCATAGGAAAGATGACTTTTGAAGGGAGGTCTTAAAGGATGAGTAGAGGCTCACAAACCCAAGTACTCTGGGCGGCTAACATAAATACATGAAGTAGGCTAGAGAAGTGCTAAGCCACTTGTGTTGGTGGCTAAGAATATGTACTTAGTATCTATTATAGGCCCGATGAAATAAACAAAGAATATCCAGGGCCCCAGAGAAATCCTAGGCCACCAGTTTGAGACCCTGATTTATATAGGTGGAGGAAGGGTAGTGTGGCATATAGAGTGAAAGAATAATATGAAAAAAAATCACCAAAACATGCATGTTATCTAAGAACTCTACTGGCTTTGATTAATTTATCTCAGAGATTGCTAATATCTCAGAAGCAAGCATTTAAGAAATGACATCTATTCTTCAGAAAAGATAAAACTAGTAGAGCAAGCTTTAGTAGCCTAGAGAGAGCAAAGGACATTTTAACAGTTCAACAGTTCAGAAACATTTTCCATAAATATTTCACTATTCATGCTTTCTTCTTTAAAATGCAGGTGTCAATCAGAAAATTTTAGATCAGATCACCTCATATAACCTAGCTTAGATTAACTCCCAAAACAGAATAGAAAATTTTATAGCAGGGGGTGGGGGGTGGAATTTAGAGTTTGAGGCTTGGGAAGAAGTGAAAATTGTAGGTGGGTGTGAGTGCTCTGGCAGGCTGAAGGCAGTTGAGGAACACTGCAGGTATGGGGGTGGGGGCTGCAGGAGAGGGAGGAGGAAAGCTTTGCCTACTGTGCAATTTTGCCTAGGGCAGCTAATTGCTTGTGCCCAGAAAATTGCCTCTGGAAGCCTTGGGCAATATGCAGTAGGTTTTCCCTGATGCCTAGTTTATCAGGTTAAGTTGAAATTTGGTAGAGAGGAGAGGAGGGGCATGATAAGCTGAAAGAAACCTCAAAGGTCACCAACTTTTTCTTTAAAAAGTTTCTATAATGATAAAAGAGGGAACTAGAACCTCCAGAAATAGTGCCTTGGCCTAAAGTAGCAAGTGGCAATAGCTCTGGGTACTAAAAGGGAAAGTGGGAAAGGGACTTCACTTTATAACGTTTTCTAGGATTGACTCCAGTGTGAAGAATACATAAAGTAAGGAAAGGGATCTTTAACATTTATTGAGTCTGTATTATGTGCCATGCTCTGTATTGGACACATTATATTTATTACCTCACTTAATTTTTTTTAAAGATTTTATTTATTTATTTATTCATGAGAGACACACAGAGAGAAGCAGAGACACAGTCAGAGGGAGAAGCAAGCTCTCTGCAGGGAGCCTCGGGACTCAATCCCAGAACCCCAGGATCACGACCTGAGCTGAATGCACTCAACCACTGAGCCACCAAGGCACCCCCTCCCACACACACAATTTTTGTAGCCAACTGTGGAACAAGTTATCACAATCATATAATATAGGATTAACAAATTCTGAGATTAACAAATTTTCCCATGGCTGCTTGGCTGGTAAGAGTTAGAGATAGAATTTGAATTCAGGTGTGTCTAACTAGGCCATATTATCTCTTTTCTGCAGACTTTCATTAAATATCTGCTACATGCCAGGTACCATGCTAGGTGCTTTAGGGATATAAATAAGGAGCAGATTAGGGATATATATACAAAAAGCTGCTCTTCTCCTTGTGTCTCAGAGTTGGTAATCTAAAGAAGGAACGCCTGCATTAATTAACTGGTCATGGGGATCCCTGGTGGCGCAGCGGTTTGGCGCCTGCCTTTGGCCCAGGGCGCGATCCTGGAGACCCGGGGTCGAATCCCACGTCGGGCTTGCTGCATGGAGCCTGCTTCTCCCTCTGCCTGTGTCTCTGCCTCTCTCTCTCTCTCTGGGTGACTATCATAAATAAACTAAAAAAAAAAAGAAAATTAACTGGTCATTTTAGCTTTCTATTTGAGATCTCAATCTATATAAAAGTGGAGATCACTCACAGCCCATAGATTGGAAGATATTTTCAGTGTTTATAAGACTTAAAATAAGGTAAAGTGCCACAGGTGGCCCAAATGCTTTTTATTAATCTTTATAGCTTTGCATGGCATGTAGAACAATGTTCCCAAACTGTCCTAAGATATTAAGACATTCAGCAAAAACAAAATAAAACCCCCAAATTTGGTGTTAGCAATATTTCTTCAAAAATGCATTTCAGGGATCCCTGGGTGGCTCAGGGGTTTAGCGCCTGCCTTTGGCCCAGGGCACAATCCTGGAGTCCCGGGATCGAGTCCCATGTCGGGCTCCCAGCATGGAGCCTGCTTCTTCCTCTGCCTATGTCTCTGCCTCTCTCTCTCTCTCTCTCTCTCTCTCTATCATAAATAAATAAAATCTTTAAAAAAATGCATTTCAAAAATATATGTAAGAAAAATACTGAGCAGATTTCTGCTGTTCTTATTATGCAAAATTTGTCTGTAAGAAATGGTGGGCAAGGGGGACTTGGGTGGCTCAGTCAGTTAAGTGTCTGCCTTTGCACTGGGTCATGATCCTGAGGTGATGGGATCAGCCCGTGTCAGGTCCCCTGTTCAGTGGGAAGTCTGCTTTTCCCTCGCCCTCTGTCCCTCGCCTCCACTTGTGCACTCTCTCTCTCCCTCAGATAAATGAATAAATAAAATCTTGAAAAGAAGAAAGAAATGATGGGCAATCTTAAGAGCAAAGGAAGTTGCATATGTCACTTGAAGGGTAACTGACTGGTGTTCAATTTGTTGGTTAATCCAGAATCAGATTTGACCTTTGTACCAATGTAATCTAAATATCAATGCATGTTGACTCTTTTTTGATCTTCAGTCTGTGTTATGCATATTTGTGATATGGTTAAAATTTTGCTTCTGTCTAACCAGCACTTACATTTTCTTTGAAACCATTTGTTACTGCCTACTTAATCTACAGATGCCCGTTATATTTTACGAGTTTGTGGTGGTTTTTTCATCATCACATAATAATGAGATCAAACATGTTTGGAAAATACTGATCAAGTACTTGCTGCCAAGTTGATACCATGCTCTGAATCCCAAGTTTCCTGAAGGCTACACTGGTCTTCTTGATTTGGCTTCCTACTTTTTGAACTTTTGCTCCTTCATCAGACAGATCTACAGTGTCCAATGCACATAGATCTACAGTATTAAGTACACATAGACTTAACACTTTCCTTACACATATGATGACAAAAAGCCATATTATCAGAATGGTTAAAATAGGGGATCCCTGGGTGGCTCAGCGGTTTGGTGCCTGCCTTTGGCCCAGGGCACGATCCTGGAGTCCTGGGATCGAGCCCTGCGCCGGGCTCCGGGTATGGAGCCTGCTTCTCCCTCTGCCTGTGTCTCTGCCTCTCTCTCTATGTCTATTATGGATAAATTAAAAATAAAATATTAAAAAAAGAATGGTTAAAATAGCAAATTTTATGTCATATATATTTCACTATAATTAAAAACAAAATATAACAGAGGTGACAATGGTACATGATAATTTAAACTCAGCATTGCAAAAGATAGTATTTTTGGTGTTACAGTTTTATATGAAACAATAAATAATAAATATTTATTATAAATATAAAATAGTTATTATAAATAATAGAGTGAGAAAAAACATAAATAGGAGTTAAATGTTGCCTAAAATTTAAATAAGAAATATCTTCAGGAGAATATTTACATAGAATTAAGCTGGATCACAATTTCTAATTGTTCATTGGCCTGTTCTCAGTACTTGGCATAGGGCCTGGCACTTAGTATGCATTCAACAAATATTTGTTGAGTGGATAGAAAGATTATTTCAGCTCTGGGCCACTTTCCTTAGTTGTCCATTTAACCTGTTTCCTTTCTAGAGCAAGTTACATAATTTATACTTAATGTTTCTGCGTTCCCAGTTCCCTTAGAACATAAGCTGAATCAGTGTGATTACAAAACTTGGTAAATTGCAGATTAAAAACAAACAACAGCATATAAAAATCTGTTGTTGTAACAAATAAATCTGGGTAAAAAGAATTGTTTAAAAATGTTTTAGGAGGTTTTATTTTTAAAAATCATTTATCTACTTTTATTACTGTATGTGGATGAAATATATGAAATTGTCATTTTTCCATAGGTCAAAATTGGCAATTCCATATGATTTGATCTTAGTTTTATAAATTTGATTTTAGTAATTTACAAATTACTGGCTGGTTTATGCCTACAGTTTCAAGTGATGGAAACATTGAAGCTTGGAGAAAATGTACTTTAATGTTAATTGAAAGGCTTTTCTTTGCTTCCAAATGCCAGGGACTGAAAAGTGATGTCAAAATTGGAAAAAATACTATAGCATCTTCATTAAAATATGTGAAACTGACACTTTTACTACTATCTTTTATGTTTTTTTTTCTATCTTTTATGATTAATCACAAATCTCCTATCAGAGACTGTGAAATGACCATCTGAATGCATTGTAAGATTTAATGACCTTAAATATTGATTACCTTAACACATAGCAGTCCCTTCACATTTCTAAGGTTAAAGCAAGCACTCTCAATTATTATGGTTAAAAAAAGTTGAGAAAGTCATGTATTTCATAATTAAGAATATTGTAATAAAGTGGACCTATGTTTTCAAAAATATTACCAATAATGATTAAAAAATGGAAATTAATTTTGATCATTATTTAAACTATTTAAAATCCCTAAGTGATCATAAAGATTTGAATGGTCTAGGTCGAGGCTAGGACAATGGGTCCAGAGCCACAGCAATGACCAAGAGCAAAGTCCTACAAAGAAAATGTAACAATTCTTTGCTTCTGTTGTCATCCATGGCTCCTTTAGCTATTTGTGGACACTGCCACAAACCAGATCCCAGGGTAAAAACCTTTTAAACCAAGAAGCATAAAGAGAATTAGACAGGTGCAGACTGCTACTACCTACCACCTTCTAGTTGTAAAGCAATTTCTCCTTTCCTCTCCCAGTCTCTGTGTAGCAAGAGAGGAGTTAGACTAATTGTCCTTCCCAGGAAGTAATGCCACCTAGGTTTTGATTTTCGCATAGTACATGTTTTATTCTAAATAACTACCTAACATTGCGATGCCTGGGTGGCTCAGCGGTTTAGCCTTTGGTCCAGCGCGTGATCCTGGAGTCCTGGGATCGAGTCCCATGTTGGGCTCCCTGCATGGAGCCTGCTTCTCCCTCTGCCTGTGTCTCTGCCTCTCTCTCTCTCTCTGTGTCTCTCATGAATAAATAAATAAATAATCTTAAAAAAAAATACCTGACATTGTCTAAGTCAATATGTTCTGCATAAAACACGGACTCCCATAACACTGTCCCCTCCTTGAAAATGGCTGAAGATACGTACACGTTGATGTTAAAGAGTTGCACAACACACTTGAGTGGCTAGAGGAGGATTGTGATTATATTCAGGTACAATTATCAATCAGAATAGATACTCTCCTTGCCCCCATTGCTGGTACTTCCTCCTTCCTTCTTGAAAATTCTCAGTCCTTTTAAGTGCTATTGAGTAGTATAGCACAATGGTTAAATGTATGGATTCTGGAGCCAGTTTCCAATCCTAGCTCTGCCATTTACTAGCTGTGTGACCTCAGGAAACTTCCTTCACTTCTCTGTGCCTTCGTCACTTCACATGAATCTCCAAAGCTACATCCCCACAGTTGAGGGCTCCTCAGAACTGCAGGTTTTTTTTTTTTTTAAGATTTTATTTATTTATTCATAGACACACACACACACACACACACACACACACACACAGAGGCAGAGACACAGGCAGAGGGAGAAGCAGGCTCCATGCAGGGAGTCTGACATGGGACTCCATCCCAGGTCTCTAGGATCAGGCCCAGAGCTGATGGTGGCGCTAAACTGCTGAGCCACTCAGGTGCCCAGAACTGCAGTTTTGTATGTGTAATTGTCCAGCTGCTCTCACAACACAGCTGTCTAAGAATTATCTCAAACTTAGCATCACCAAAGAGAACCTGCTTCATTCGTACTCTGCCCTGGCATGTAAATGGAAACACCATTCACTCTTTGCTCAAAAGTCAAATCTAAGAGTTCTTTGATTCTTCTTTCCCCCTCATTTCCACACCTAATCAATCAATTCTCTCCCCCTTTTACTTCCAAGACATATCTCAAATCTTCCCACTTCTTCCATTTCTACCAGCACTGCCTTATCAGGCTCCTGTTATCTCATATCTGGACTCCTGCAATGGTTTCTTTACTAGTGTCTATTATTCCACTATTCTTTCCTAAAATCCAAACTCCTTATAGCCAGGATGACTTTTTTAAAGTCATACACTAAAAAAAAAAAAAAAAAAAAAGTCATACACTAAACAGCCATTCCCTTACTCCAAATTCCCCAGTGGTATCTCATCACATTTAGAATAAAAGTCTAACTTCTTAATTTAGCTTTTAAAGTCTTAAAAAAATCCGTGCTGTAGAGGGTTAAAGAGCATCCTCCCCAAAATTCATGTGTATGTGGAAACTCAAAATGTAATCTTATTTGGAAATAGGGTTTTGCAGATGAAATTAAGTTAAGATGAAGTCATACTGGATTAGGGGGTGCCTTAAATCCAATAGCTGGCGTCCTTTTTTTTTTTTTTTTTTTTTAGATTTTATTTATTTATTCATGAGAGACATAGAGAGAGAGAGAGAGGCAGAGACACAGGCAGAGGGAGAAGCAGGCTCCATGCAGGGAACCCGACATGGGACTGGATCCTGGGTCTCCAGGATCACACTCCGGGCTGCAGGCAGCGCTAAACCGCTGTGCCACTGGGGCTGCCTCTAGCTGGTGTCCTTATAAGAGAGGACACAGAGAGACTGAAGAGATATAGAGAATTCCATGTGAGGACAAACGCAGAAACTGGCATGATACTCTGCAAGACAAGGAACACTGAGAATTGCTGAGAGACCCTGGAAGCTAGGAAGAGGCAAGGAAATATTCTCTCCTAGTGCCTAGAGTCTTTGGAGGAAGGAAGCCCTGCTGACACCTTGATTTCAGACTTCTATCCTCTGGAACTATGTGAGAATATAATTTACATTGTTTTAAGCCATCAAGTTTGTGGTGTTTTGTTACGGCAGCTTTAGGAAACTAATACAGGCGGATTTATAACTCTCTAGCTTCAACTCCATTGCCTTCCCCTCTACCCTCTAGTCACACTGGTTTCCTTCTGTCCTTGGTGTTGGAACATCAAGATTATCTCCACTTCAAGGCTTTTCACTAGCTATTCCCTTTACATGGGAATACTCATCCCTGATCTTTACTTGGATCCTTCTTATCATTCAGATCTCAGCTATAATGTCACCCTGTTAGAGATTCGCACTTCAACCATCTCTAAAGTAGCCTCCCAAACTCTCTGTATTACATCACCCAATTTTATTTTATTTTATTTTATTTTTTAAAAGGCTTTATTTATTCATGAGAGACATACAGAGAGAGGCAGAGACATAGACAGAGGGAGAAACAGGCTCCTCCCAGGAAGCCAGATGCAGGACCAGTTCAGAATGGGTGAACATAAATAATATTTTTTCATTTTTTTATATGCATATTTTTAATTGGGGTTCGATTTGCCAACATACAGTATAACACCCAGTGCTCACCCCATCAAGTGCCCCCCTAAGTGCCCATCACCCAGTCACTCCATCCCCCTGTCCACATCCCCTTCCACTACCCCTTGTTTGTTTCCCAGAGTTAGGACTCTCTCATGTTTTGTCACTCTCTCTGATATTTCCCACTCATTCTCTCTCCTTTCCCCTATAATACCTTTCACTTTTTTTGTTTTTTTAATTTTTATTTATTTATGATAGTCCCACAGAGAGAGAGAGAGAGAGAGAGAGAGGCAGAGACATAGGCAGAGGGAGAAGCAGGCTCCATGCACTGGGAGCCTGACGTGGGATTCGATCCCGGGTCTCCAGGATCGCGCCCTGGGCCAAAGGCAGGCGCCAAACCGCTGCGCCACCCAGGGATCCCACCTTTCACTTTTTTATATTCCCCATATGAGTGAAACCATATGATGATTGTCTTTCTCCAAATGACTTATTTCACTCAGCATAATACCCTCCAGTTCCACTCACATTGAAGCAAATGGTATTTGTCATTTCTAATGGCAAGCAATATTCCATTGTATATGTACACCACATCTTCTTTATCCATTCATCTTTTGATGGACACCGAGGCTCCTTCCACAGTTTGGCTATGAATAATATTTTTTAAAACAGCCATTTCCTATTATAAAATGGACCACAGGGATCCCTGGGTGGTGCAGCGGTTTGGCGCCTGCCTTTAGCCCAGGGCGCGATCCTGGAGACCCGGGATCGAATCCCACGTCAGGCTCCCGGTGCATGGAGCCTGCTTCTCCCTCTGCCTGTGTCTCTGCCTCTCTCTCTCTCTCACTGTGTGCCTATCATAAATAAATAAAAAATTTAAAAAAAATTAAAAAAAATAAAAGTAAAAATAAAATGGACCACAGAGTGAGGTTAGGGCACTGTGGAAATGTAGGAATCATAACTTGGTCTGAATCATAACTTGGTGTACAGATGCTCCATTTACTATTACCCAATTGAAATATACTATTTCCAAATCATAAACTTTATGGCTTTAGAATCATTGCTTATGTTTTTACATGCAATTGAAATAGAGGAAAACACAGGGAAATAGATAGGACTTCTTTGCTGTAAAGTAGAATAAAAAGCTGTGTGTGTGTGTGTATGTGTGTAAGAGAGTGGGCAGGGAGAGGAAGGAGAAGAATAATTAAAAATGATGGAGTATGGGGATCCCTGGGTGGCGCAGCGGTTTGGCGCCTGCCTTTGGCCCAGGGCGCGATCCTGGAGACCCGGGATCGAATCCCACGTCGGGCTCCCGGTGCATGGAGCCTGCTTCTCCCTCTGCCTGTGTCTCTGCCTCTCTCTCTCTCTCTCTGTGACTATCATAAATAAAAATTAAAAAAAAATGATGGAGTATGTCTGATTTTAGAATTCAAGAAAACAGAATCTTGAAAGGGCTCAGAAAGTTCCAACCAGATTCTAGAAAAGATGATCTCCTCTAACTCTCCAGCACAGAGTGATTTCTTAGCATTTCTGCATTGTGTTCAGTGGCCCAATCCCAGGCCTGAGACTGATAAAGCTCCTCTGGTAGAGGTGAGGTTACTTTATCCCTGCTGGGGCTCTAGTGAGATGCAGGAAAGGAGCATGAGGGCTGCAACAAAAGCATTCCTGGAACCCTGATGAATAGTGCACTGGTTAAAGTGACTCAATTTCACATCCACCAATGTAGGAAAGAAGGAAGTCTTCAGGCCATGAATAAAAACGAAGAAAAAAGTGGCGCTCTTTGAGGGTTTCCCCTGCATCAATCCACCTTCTAGAAAGTCTACTCTATTAGAGGTGATATTTCTACAGGGGAGTCCCATATTTTCCCTTGCTTTGTATGTTTTTCTGCCATGAGTGGGAAAGAAAGAGAGGAGAAGACAATGAGGAGAGCAAAGTCAAGGAAAAAGGGATAGGGATTAAAAGGGAGGAACAAAATATGGCAATAAGGGACATTTTGTGAGGATTTCAGATAGGCTTGCAAATCAAGACCCCCACGGCTCTGCTTATAAAAGGGTATCTGATTAATATATAGATAGCTGATAGAGAGACAGAGATATACATGCACACATGCATACATATACCAGCCTAAGGCATAACTTATAAAAACATACTTTCTGTAAAAATGAAATGTCAGGGGCATCTGGGTGGCCCAGTCAACTGAGTGTCTGACTTTTCATTTGTGGCTCAGGTCGTGATCTGAGGTCATTGGATTAAGCCATGCATCAGGCTCTGTACAGGGTATGGAGCCTGCTTGGGATTCTCTCCCTTTGCCTGTCCCCCTTTCTCTCCCTGAAACAAACAAACAAACAAACAAACAAACAAATAAGTAAGTAAATAAATAAATAAAATGTCAGCCTTTCCTATGTCCGGCAAAAAGAACTCCCCTCTTTTTGCCTTTGAACAGCTGCAGTGGGTCTGGACAAGAGTGGACAGGTTTCTGGCAGAGGAATGGGTTTATGGGATGTTGAAATCAACTGAAGGAGAACAGAAGAGAAAAGACAGGCAGGGACCTGGGTGGCTCAGGCAGTTAAGCGTCTGCCTTTGGCTCAGGTCATGATCTCCGGGTCCTGGGATGGAGCCCCATGTTGGGCTCCCTGCTCAGAGAAGAGTCTGCTTCTCCCTCTGCCTCTGCCCCTCCCCCCTGCTTAAGCACACACACACACACACACACACACACACACACACACACACACTTTCTCTTTCAAATAAAAAAATATAATCTTAAGAAAAGAAAAAGACAGAGGCAAAAGCTTCTGCCAGGGGTGCTACCCAGGAGTCTACTTAGATGAGCAGGGAATGGCAGAACCAAGCATGTGTCTTGAACTGGCTCCACGGCTCCTCTCCTAGATTTGGAAATATGTTTAGTTCTGAGTTGAGATCATGGCCTCATAGCATCCGCTTTATCTCTACTTTTCTTCTTTCCATTTACTGCTTCTCCCTTCTTCCTTCTCAGCTCTCTCCAGCGTGTATGCAGAGAGGAAAGTTGTTATGGTAGCTCTCATTTTGAGTCTTTCCGTCTTTGGTCTCCAACTTCCTATCCCAGGCGAGGCTTTGAGGACCCCACAGGACTCATGGCCCTATTACACCTCTGCCAGGCACTCACCGCGCTCAGAAATTGAAGGAAGGGGCAGCCCCGATGGCTCAGTTGTTTAGTGCCGCCTTCGGCCCAGGGCGGGATCCTGGAGACCCGGGATCGTCCCACGTCCGGCTCCCTGAGTGGAGCCTGCTTCTCCCTCTGCCTGTGTCTCTGCCTCTCTCTCCCTCTCATGAATAAATGAATAAATTTAAAAAAAGAAAAGAAATTGAAGGAAGGAAAATGATTAATGGCATTATTTTGCTGCTTTGTTTTAACTCAACCCTGAACCAAAAGATAGGAAGATAGGAAGGCAGTGGAGAAATAAAAATTGGGCAAATAAACAACTGTTCTCTTTTTGAGAAAATCTCTGCATGACAAATCTCAAATTGGACAAAGTAGGATTAGCACTTTATATTGCGTAAGCCATCTGTCACGGAAGGTTCAGTAAATCAAATGGCAGATCTAAAATCTGTAAGGGATATGTTATTCTACAAATGATAAGAGAAAAATCTGTGATCTGGGTGTTGCAGAAATCAGAAATATGGGGTCAGAAGGAGCCAATCTCCTGATGGTCTAGCTGCTGCACTCTAAAATGTAATCAATACGCCACACTCAGATCTCTTATTTTTTTTTAAGATTTTATTTATTTATTCATGACAGACAGAGAGAGAGAAAGGTAGAGACAAAGGCAGAGGGAGAAGCAGGCTCCCTGCAGGAGCCTGATGTGAGACTTGATCTAGAGACCCTGGGATCACATCTTGAGTCAAAGGCAGAAGCTCAACCGCTGAGCCATCCAGGCATCTCCAGACCAATTTCTCTTAAATGTCTTTTATTACATGAATTCCCTATGCTAGAAATTTCATACTCTCCCTATCTCAAGCATTTTCTTTCTTCCTATACACTTTCCTCTAAATTGAAATTCCTGCAAATTTTAAATGAGGCTTTCAAAGTCCAGCTCTAGCTTCCCATTGTTTGTCTATAAAGACCTCTGTTTTGGTGAAAGCATATGCCGATAAATGCACAGTGATCAGCTTGTTCCCCCTCTCACCTCCTTTGATCTTGATCTTTTTCCTCTGGAATGTGCTACTTTATACTCAACTTCATCTGCTCCAAAACAGTTCAACACCTTGGCTTAGTTCGAATCCTCTAACTTCAATGTAGCCATCCCTTGATGGCTCAACTGATATCTGTCTAATCCAACGTTCTATAGCTCCTAAAAGGCTGCACAGTCTAGTTTTGATTACATATACTTGCTCACTTTTAAATAACATAGCATGCAAAAGAGGCTTGCAGTCTAAGGAGCGTAACAGTGTCTGGCAGATAGTAGTCACCAACAAATATTATTACCTTCCTCGTTGTTATTGCATATTAATTGTTCTGTACCCAACAAGGCTGACAGCTAATAAAGAAAATCGTAATATTAGTCCCTCTTCTGTGTGTCTCCCCCCTCCTCCATAGGGCTTGGCACCCTGGAGAGCACTCAGTAGATAATCAATAGATACTTACTGACTGAATGATTGATCGACTAATGCACTTTGCATTTGGATTCCAAGTATAGAAGCCCTTGAGGATGTCTTGGTTTTCCTCCAAAATATCTGAAATTGACCTCTGCTGCTACATTACCTCTACTGCTGCTGTTTTGCAAATGAGAAATTTTAAATACAGAGAGAATTTAAGTACTCCCAAAGTCAAACAGAACATTAGTAATACCTAGAAGCTAGAATTAGACTTTAGAGTCATTGAACTGTGCTTTTTTTTTTTTTTCCTGACATAGGTAACTTTTGTTCAATTGTTAATATCTGATTTATAAACTATAGCATGTTGCTATAGGACTCTGCTTATCTTTCTTTGTAATTTTATTTTTATTTCTTTATTTTTTTACTTTTGAGTGACTCTAACTGGTAAAATGTATCTACCATGGTAGTTGCTTGAAATTTTTTATTTTATTGAGGTATAATTGACATATAATATTATATTTGTTTCAGGTATAGACATAATGATCTGACATTTGTATATATTGGGAAATAATTATCACAATAAGTCTAGCTAACATCTATCACCATACATGGTTATACTTTCTTTCATGTGATAAGAACTTGCTTTTTATAAGAATAAGCGATCACTCTGATGATTGCTTTATTTTTTTTTTCTTTTTGTCTTTTTAAAGTCAGAAGCTATGTCTTATATGCCCTTACTTACTTTTTTTTTGGTGTCTAGCACAGTACCAGACACTTAACAGATGCTTAATAATTGTTAAATGCATGACAATTATCAGATGAAATGATCTTTTTAGAGTACTAAACAATTAACATAGATAAATCCTCTTTATAGAGTTGAGGGGAGTTAAATTTATAAACAGTCTTATTTTATATTCAGAGCAATCTATTCTTCACACAGAATTATAATTCCTTTGCCTAGTTATTGACCTTTAGGGATTACATAAGAAATTGAACCCACTATAGCATGGTCCTTGGTTTGATTCCTAGACTATAAACTAACCTAAGCTTTAATTTTCAATCTACATACGAGTATGACTCTTACACATTTAAGAAAAGAAAATAACTTCTTCCAACTGAAATAAGAGGTAATTTAAGGAAACAGAATTATTGGCCCCAAGTTAGGAAAAAGCATTTCATCCCTGACTCATCTGTGCCGTATGGATTTCATAACTGATGATTAGCTTCTCTTAATCAGTTGAACATCCATTTACGGGACAAATTGATTAGCTCCTTGCATAATTAACAGAACAGTAAGTACCATCACTTTGAGTTGAAAAAATTGTTTTGATTAACAGCAAATATGCAGTTTAACATTAAGACATTAAATGGTGTTATCTCAAATCATTAATCTGTTATTTTCAAAATTAAGGAAGTGTTTGCAGCTAGCTCAGTGACCAAAGCAGTTTCATTTTTCTGACTGGCACTGAATTTATTTATTTTATTTATTTATTTATTTATTTATTTTTGGCACTGAATTTAACATATCTTTTCCACGGAGAATTAGAGTATAAAATAATGTATAAATAATAACATGAGTATGTGATCAAACTCTCAATTTTTACTCTCTGCTTGGCGAAACAGCAAACAGTTCTGAGGCATAGAACAAGGAAAACAATTAAATATTAAACTTTTACAAATCATTTCAAAACGAATCATCAAAGAATTACAGAGGGGAAAAAAAAGAATTACAGAGGGGTTGACAAGGGTTAAAATGGAGAGAAAAGTTATTAAAAGTGTCAGGATCCATACAGGACAAGATTCATGAGCTGCTAGAAATCACAGAGTTGAATAATGTGGAAATAGGAAAGTGTCAAAGTGAGTAAGACAGTAGAGGAATGAAAGATATGAAAGGCTCTGCCTGCTGAAGCCGGGTCAGAGGAGACATTCAAATGGGCAAGAACAACTGAGAAATGAATTTTACAATCCACAGGGGGTCAGCAAAGTTGTTTAAAGATGTGCTATGTCAGTAGTCCACAGAAAGCTTGTGCTAAATTACAGAAACACATAATTAAAGCTAAACAGCCAGTATGTTAAAGCTGCACCATCCTGAACCAGATGGTAGTTGATTCTGACTACACCTTGGGCACTGAGGACCTAATTAGTCTTTTCAAGAACTTATGCAGGTGTTGGTCAGCACTGGAGTTAGTGCCCAACAGGATGGGTTAATGGAAATGCTGTGATATTTGAAATGGATGAGGCCTCAGGCAAGTTTCAAATACTATTTGTAGAAGTTTAGGAACTCCAGTGGATATGCAGGGAATTTAGTTAGGACTTTTCTCAATGTCTGCATGTACTGAATGTTAATATTTTATTTTTAAAAGATTTTATTTATTTATTTGAGAGAGAAAGCGTGCAGGTGGATGCGCACATGAGTGGGGGAGGGGCAGAGAGAGAGAGAGAGAGAAACCAGGCTCCCCGCTGAGCAAGGAGCCTATGTGGAGCTGGATCCCAGGACCCTGGGGTCATGACCTGAGCCAAAGACACAGGCTTAACTGACTGAACCTCCCAGCCTTCCCATAAATGTTAATCTTTTATTTTTTAAAAAATCTTTATTTATTATTTATGATAGTCACAGAGAGAGAGAGAGAGGCAGAGACGTAGGCAGAGGGAGAAGCAGGCTCCATGCACTGGGAGCCCGACGTGGGATTCGATCCCGGGTCTCCAGGATTGTGCCCTGGGCCAAAGGCAGGCGCTAAACAACTGGGCCACCCAGGGATCCCAAATGTTAATCTTTTAAATGCATCTCAAATCACTAGTCCTTGTAAGGATTAGTTTAAAAGAGGACTGTTTTATAGACTTGAATCAACAACTAATCAAAAGTCATAATTTATTTTAATATTACTCTTCTATCAGTTCAATAAGGGATGTTTGGCTGTGACAATGTAAGTGTTAACTGAATGGTAGCAGAGACCACATTAATTGCTGAGAAACAGTCAAATAATATGAATTCCACTAGACTAGCTTCTAACTTTAGTGTTCATAAGTGCCTGGCTAGCAAGTTGAAAATACAGATTTCCAGGATTGTCCTTGGTGATTCTGATTCAGTAAGTCTGGGGTGTGACCTGAGATTCTGCAATTTTAACAGATACTGATAGGAGATCTATAGACCATCCTTGGAGGATCACACACAAGCCAAGAGTTCCTTGAAGGTAAGGATGACTATTTTTTTAAATTGCTTTAGGATCTAATGTATTAATGCTTGACAATGGTTAATGACCATCTGTTGAGTGAATAAATTCCTTGTTGAATTTTTACTTCATGATTATGTCACACACTGGTTTATTTTCCCTTAATATCATAGTATTTTCAGGTTCTACAATGTTTGCCTAGAAGTTCTCTATATTTAAACTCTTCATCTTAAACAACAGAATCACGTTTCATAGTGAGGGTTAGCGTGCATTCATTTATTCAATATTCAAAAGATATTCCCTGAGCTCACACTACATGACAGGGACTATACTAAGCAATTGAGACATATCCATGAAATGGACAAAGATCTCTCCCTCATGGAGCTTACATTCTAGAAGTACACATGTATCCTACTTCTAATCCTGAGCTTTTAAAATGATTTTCTGGGAATATAATTATGTGTTGTAAGTTCTTTACACCAAAGAATTTCTTATGGAGTCTTGAATTAAGTAAAAGATTCATTTTGGCAACTTTCAAAGCTCACTGAGGAGAAGAAAGATTGGTTCAAAGCACCAGGGAGTTTTATTTTTGCACATAAATATTTATGTGTGTAAAGGGGCGTGTGGTTAATTATAAGCGACAGGAGGAGAATGACAGATGCTTAGATCCTCTGTCCCCATGGAGAGACAGACCTTGCTTGTTGGAGTGTAGTGGCACATCGTGTGGTCTGTGTACTGAATCACTGATTTAAATATTGCAGCAGCTGGAGTGCAAAGTATATCAGCAAATACTACAGGAGGAGGAGCATGTGTGTCCTGAATACAAAGTAAGAATGGAATAGGTTTGCACAGTCACATTGAGCAAGGCTGTAGATGGCCTTTTCTTTTTATATTTCAGTTTCAAAAGATAGCTGGAGAAGGGTAACTAGACAGTTCAGGGAACATGGGCAGATAAAGTAATAGAGAGTTTGGTGTTTCTTCCTAAATCCTGAATTTCTATTTCTTGGAGAGAGAGAGAGAGAGAGAGAGATTGATTCTCATTCTGCCAGGGAAAATCTATTCAGAGAATTCATCTCCATAATGAAAGCACTAAACCAAACAAGTATAGTCCCTATTTCAGTGCTCATGGGGAAAATGAGGAGAAACTAGTTTTCGTTAGCAACTTTCATCTTAGTGCCTCTGATTTGGGTCTAATATGAAGTTCAACATCTATTCTTCAATTTTCCTTTAATAAATAATATCTATAAAGGTTTGCTAGTTTGCACAGACCACACTCTACCGTATTTATTGGTATTCTCCTAATTTACAGGTTAGAATTTGAGGTGCAGAGTGTTCAAATGATGTTACACAAGATCACTCATTTAGTAAGTAGCAGAATGATGATTAAATCCAGGTGTCTGATTACAAAATCTGTCTCCACCATTATTCTGCTTTTTATTACTCTTACTCTTTCTTTTTTTGTGGTGATTGTTGTCTCTCTTTTCCCATTTGAAATTTCCCCAAGTTAGAACTGACAGGAAAGCTGAGGGAGTGAGGTGTTGTGGGTGGGAGGTGAAGAAAACGGTTAACACTGATGGGTAGAATTTCTCTACTTACAGATAATGTGTTGAAAAGAAATAGGAAAAAAATAAAGAGCAGCTTTGGAAGTATGAATTCAAACAGTAAATGAACAGATACATTTCATACTTAAAACAATAGCCAAAAATGTTAACTCCTTTTCTCAATATTCTAAATGTCTACACTATTGCCTGTACTGTAGATTTCATGTCATCTGGTAAACTTCTTGGGAAAGACCACCTGACCAAAAGTATCCCCCACACCCCACTTCTGATCTGTCACAAAAACAACCACCTTAATCTCAACCTGAAAATGTCAGTGATGGTCATCAGAACTTATGGCCCCTGGTTATTTAATATGCTAATTCCTTGTGAGTCTGAATCACAGCTCACCATCCATGTTGACGCCAGTGAGTTTTGTAGTGTTCATGTGGAAACAGCAGGGAACAGTGAGCTGGATTCCATTCTGCCTCATGCCTCATCAACCAGATGGTTGGCTGTATCAAAGCCAGTAATGCTGATGTCAGAGGCGAGAGAACACAGCTGGATTTTCAGGTTCAGGGGAAAGAGGGAATCTATAATGCTAAAAGTTTGGGAGGAAATTGCCTTTAGACTAGTGGATATAGCCAACTAGAAGTGATGGAGAGTTTTTAATGTTAAGTCCTGTAGCAACATTTCTGTGTAATTGCTTTTTGGGCCATGGTAGGATTTGAATCCTCTTTATCTCACACCTGCTAACAGACCTACTAGTGCCAGTCAGCTAGTTATTGTGCACCAGATCCAGAAGGGATTTTAGCACTGACACATTAGACTCCTACCAACTCCTGTATCTTATTATCCCTGAGATTTCTGGTGACCAACTTGAAGCCAAAATGTGCAAGAATGGAAAATAGCTCAGAAAAACCAGCTCTGAGGAACTTGGTGAATATTTTACTTTTACAGGTGATTTACCTGTAATTTTATGCCTTGACTAGGATGTGAGAAAGATGACACATGCTTTGTTTTCTGGCGTGGTCATCCCAGAGCTAGCAGGAAACCTAACTGCAGGCACATGGGGCAGGGGAGGGGAGGCAGGTCGTTTCCCTACCAGGACTTACACAATATAGGGAACTCGGAAAAAGGGCCTCAGTCTTTATTCCATCATAGTTGCTCCTAAGATGTTCATTCTGTACGCCAACTTGGTCTATTTGAATATGAATACTCCCTTACACAAAACTTGGTCATGGTTCCAAAGGCTATGGTACCTGACATCCTTGTGTTGTCACATCATGGGCCATCCAGTTGACCACTCATCGGCTACAGCATGGGAATGAGGTCCAAGTCTTCTATCTGTACCTGAAACACACAATGTCTCCCTTTCTTTTTCCCAAATTCCCCCTCTACAGAACTCAATCTCTTTCATCCAAGTTCAGGCCATTAATCCCTATTTTCCAAGCACTAGCTTCCTACTAAACAAAGATCTAAGCATGAGGTTGGGGGTGTGAGTGGGGAGTTACTTTCAGGGTCTCTTCTGAAAAGCAAGGAAGCTACTAAAATCATTCCCACAAAGCAAGGGAGGATGATCACAGGGACATGATTCTTCTTAGAAGGGAGGTAGGATGAAGAAAATTTCCCTTTTATCCTGTGTATTCTCCTACTGCAGCAAGAACAAGGTAACATTAATATCTCAATGAATCATCCTGCCACAGACAAGTAGGTGACTTGTAGGTTATTGAGGTTCAGTGAAGACTTGTGAGATATACAAACACTATCAATGATTGAATCAAGTTTGGGAGTGTAGAACCAGAGAATGATTGAGCAATGATTTGCAGATGAATGCTCAGTCCTGGAAGATTCAGGCAATACCTACTGGGACAGTAATCCTGGCGTTTGGTATCAGGAGAGCAACATATCCAGGGAGAGAGAATTAGTCAGTCTTAAGTGCACAGGAACAATAAATAGTATTTCTGTTGTCAGGAGTGCCCACATATGTGTGCATAAAATACTTAACTGGTAACCCTTCTGTGATGCTGCAAAAAAGACAATCTTTCTCACAGTTGCTACAGCAAAGAGGTGCTGGATTTTTAACTCCAGGAATTAACCTATGTAAATGACTTCTGGGTAGCAGGATTTTTTTTTTTTTTTTTCAGTCCAGAAGTTGCTCTTTTCTTGCCAACATTCTGGGTGATTTATACAACTGTTCTTACTGAAGAGTGCAGAGAGAAGGAATTTTGCAGCAGAACATAATTGTGGGATTGGAGACAAGAGATGTCCCCTGAAGTTGTAATAATTGTATAGAAGCAAAGTGAAAAGATCAGTTGAGCCAAGACAAGCACATTTATTTTAGCTATAACAGTATACTGATGAGATAGAATTAACTGTTAACACCTCAGCTACCTGGTTCTTATTACTGTCTATTATTTATAAATAATAACTACTCTATGCCTATTCAGTTTATATTACAATAAAATAAAGAAAAAATAGTGCACATAAACAGTTGCAGTTTTGCTAAGTGCATATGATAGATTGTAAAAATGGCTACGAATTTGTCCCTTCTCTGTATCCACATCTCTGATGAGGCCTTCCCGTACTGACTCTGGGCTAGGCCATAGTAGGGTCTCATGACTCAAAATCTTAAAAAACAAAAACAAAGAACACCCATCTTCATATGTTTGAGAAAGAAGAGGAAAGCATAAAAATGATGATGAAGAGAGAAAAGAAAGATATAAAAACATCCTAGTTGAACTTTTTTTTTTTTAAGATTTTATTTATTTGTTCATGAGAAATACACATAGACAGAGAGGCAGAGACAGAGGCAGAGGGAGAAGCAGGCTCCATGCAGGGAGCCCAGTGTGCAGGACTCCAAGATCACACCCTGGGACAAAGGCAGATGCTCAACTGCTGAGCCACCCAGGCATCCCTCTAGTTGAACTTCTAAAAATAAAAAATATGATATCAAAAGTGAAAATTACATTGAATGGAATTAATGGTTAATTGCAACTCTGCAGGACAAACAATGAATTTAAAGATATCACAGTACAAAATATCTAAAATGAAATAGGAAAAAAAATAGTAATGAGTAAATCAGTGCTTTTTGGGACACTATCAAGTAGTTTAATGTACATGTACTGGAGCCCCAGAAGGAGAAAACAAGAAGAGACAGAAAAATATTTGAGTAAAAAAAATGTCCAAATTTGATAAACACTATAAGCTGACAGGTCTAGGAAGGTCAATGTACCTCAAGTAAAAGACACAGAAGAAAACCACACAAGACAAAGTGCAATCAAATTGCTGAAGTCCAGTGATGAAGACAAAATCTTAAGTCAGCTACAGATAAAAGACACAGTACATAAAGAGGGACAAAAACAGAAAGGATAATAGACTTCTTTTTTTGTGTGTGTGTAATAATAGACTTCTTGTTAAAAACCATGAAAGTCAGAAGACAATGGACTAATGTCTTTATAGTATGAAAGGGAAAAAAATATCTAACTTAGGATTTCATAACCAGCAAAAATATTTTTCAAAAGAAAAGACATTTTTTAAAAGATTTTATTTATTTATTCATGATAGACATAGAGAGAGAGAGAGAGAGAGAGGCAGAGACACAGGCAGACAGAGAAGCAGGCTCCATGCCAGGAGCCTGACGTGAGACTCGATCTGGGACCCCCATATCACGCCCTGGGCCAAAGGCAGGCGCCAAACCACTGAGCCACCCAGGGATCCCCAGAAAAGACATTTTAAGGGGTGCCTGGGTGGCTCAATTGGATAAGTGTCTGCCTTTGGCACAGGTCATGATCCAGGGTCTTAGGAACAAGCCCCCCATCTCATCTGGCTCCCTGCTCAGTGGGGAGCCTGCCTGCTTCTCCCTCTCTCCGTCTGCTTCTCCCCCTGCTGTGTTCTCTCTCTCTCTCTGTCAAATCAATCAATCAATCAATCTTAAAAGAAAGAAAAGACATTTTCATAAGACAGAAAAACAAAAGCAGAACAGATTTATCACCAGCAGCCTATACCACAAGAAATGTAAAAGGAAGGTCTTCAAAAAGATGGAAAATGAGGGCAGCCCTGGTGGCGCAGCGGTCTAGCGCCGCCTTCAGCCCAGGGTGTGATCCTGGAGACCCCGGATCAAGTCCCGAGTCCCAGGTCGGGCTCCCTGTATGGAGCCTGCTTCTCCCTCTGCCTGTATCTCTGCCTCTCTCTCTCTGTGTCTCTATGAGTAAGTAAATACAATCTTTAAAAATAAAATAAAATAAAAATAAAAGTCTTTACAAAAAAAGAAGGAAAATGAAATTACATGGGAATTTGGATCTACAGAGGAATGAAAAGAACTGGAAATGGCAAACATGAGCAGATATAAAAAATTTGTCATTAAAAAATTTAAAAGATGATTATTTAAAAATAATTACAATATCTTTTATTAATAATATATGCAGAAATAAACTATACCAGCATAGCAGAATGGATTAAAGGGGAGAAATTGAAGCATATTGTGTAAGATTCTCACAATATACATGAAGGCATAATGTATTATTCGAAACTAGATTATGATAAATTACCGATGTTGTTTTAAATTTGAAAATAAAATATTCAGGCTTTGGCCATGGTAAAAAGTAGCTACCAGAACTGCCTTTAAAGTTGTGTGATCAACCCTTAACTCACCTCAGTGAAAGTGTTTTTGCAAGTCAACAAATCAATGTCAGCCCTTCACTACTGAAGTGAATCTATCCAGGATGCACTCACTTGCATAAACATACCACTGAGTGTCAACCAATCAACAGTAACTTCACCTGAGTCCTCACACTTTCACTTACATTTTTCAAAGTCCATCAATTCCCGAATTCCACGCTTCCTAAAACTAAATATAAAATCAGTAACTTGCTCTGCTCTGAAATACTGTGCCTGATTATCAAAGCTCTTCCTTTATATTGCCTTTTAATTTCAGGTATTAAGTGGTGGTTGATGAGGAGAACAAAGGCAAAAGAAATGTAGATAAAATTAAATTTCCTTACAACTAGGAGCCCACTAATAAATATCTCGGCCTTTTGGCTAAGATCAAGTGTAATAAATATCTGACACAGGTAGAGTATGACATTCCTCAAGGAACTCACAACTGCCTTAATGTTATGTTTTGCTAGAGGCAAATAGCAACTTTATCTTGACAATAGCCAGACCCCCAGGATTCATTAACATATGAAAATCCCTTTAGAAACTTCCTTTATCTCTAATCTCCCAACATAAAAGCATATAATCTATAGCTCTTCACAGTCCCAGTGCAGCTCTTTTTGCCTACTGGTCCTATTCCTGTGCTTTAATAAAAACACCTTTTTTGCACCAAAAACATCTCAAGAATTCTTTCTTGACCAGCCTACATCACGTAAGTGGTCTTCTCTTCCCTTGACAACCCCTAGAACAACCTGCAAAACAAAGAAGTATAGCTAATAAACCAAAAGATAAGGAGCACCTGGGTGGCTCAGTTGGTTAAGCATCTGTCTTTGGCTCAGGTCATGATCCCAGAGTACTGGGATCAAACTCCCAATCAGGCTCCCTGCTCAGCAGGGAGTCTGCTTCTTCCTTTCCTTCTGCCTCTCCCCCTGCTCCTTCTCTTTCTCTCTTGATCATTTTCTCTCTCTCAAATAAAATAAAACCTTAAAAAAAAAAAGTGAAGATAAATGGAATCATAAAATGTACTCAATTATTCCAAAAGCAGACAGGAAGAGAAAAAAAGAAACAGAACAGAGGGGACAAATAGAAAGCAAATAGCAAGATGGTAGGTATAAAAAGCCAACCATATCAAAAATCACATTAAATGTAAAGAGTGTAAACAATCCAACTAAAAGGCAGGGATTATAAAAAATAAAGTCCCAATTTTATGTTGTCTTTAAGAAACTAATTTTAAATATACAGATAAATTTAAAATAAAAGAGTACATATAGATATACCATGTAAATACTAATTTAAAGAAAGCTGGGGTGATTGTATTAATATCAAATAAAGTAAATTTCAGAACACGGAATATTACCATGTGATGTGGAGAAAAAAGGCAAAAAGAAATGTAGATAAAATTAAATTTCCTAAAAAAAAATTAAATTTCCTTATAACCTGCAGCCCAATGACAAATACTTGAGGCAGGAAGAGTATAACACTCCTCTAGGAACTCCCAATCTTAATGTTATGCATTGTTAGAAGGAAAAACATCCTTAGCTTGACAAAGCCAGGCCTCCAGGATTCTGTAAATCACCTTCAGCATATTAAAAATCCTTTGGGAAACTTCTTTTGTCTTTACCTCCCCCAATTGCAAAGTATATAATCAATTGCTTCTCACAGTCCCAGGGTAGCTCTTTCTGCCCACAAGTCCTTTCCCCATGCTATAATAAAAACAGTTTTTGCACCAAAGACATCTAAAAAATTCTTTCTTGGCCATTAGCTCACAGACCCAAACTTCAAATCACATCACCATGGATAAAGATAAATGGATCAATTTATCAAGAGAACATACAATACTAAATATGAACATATATAATAACAAAGATCCAAAATATATGATGCTAAAACTGATAGAAATGAAAGGGGAAATAGAAATCCATAATTATAATCAGCGATTTCAATATTCCTCTCTCAGAGTTGATAATAAAAGTAGACAAAATTAGTAAGGATATAGAAGACTTTACATGGTTATCTATGTGGAAAATCCTAAGGACTCTCCAAAAAACTACTAAAACATAAATGGGTTTAGCACAGTTACATGATAGGAAGTAAATATCAATTGCATAAACAACTTGAAAAATCATTTGCATTTCTATAGAAAATTCATTTTCTTTATTTGTGGATTCTATAGTTGCAAATTTGTTTACTCACTATAATTTATTTGTAACCCCCAAATCAATGCTTATAGTCCTTTTGTGTTCACTTGTGGACATGCAGAAGAGCATAGAAATTTTGAATTATCCAATGCTTACATTCCCAGATGAACTTGAACAAAATGATACTCTGCTTCCTTGTTCCAGCCCTTATATCGAAAATGAGTATCCTTTCTGCATTCCAGTGTCACTCTTTTTTTTGCATTTTCGTGCTTTTTGTTGATGAATTTGCTATTTCAGATGACACCCAAGTATGGTGCTGAAGTCCTGAATGGTGTTCCAAAGTGCAAGGAAGCTGTGATGTGCCTTATTTGGTTTGGTTCATTTAGGCATGAGTTTTAGTGCTGTTGGCTGTGAGTTCAATGTTAATGAGACTACAGTGTATATTAAATCAGATGTCTTTAAACAGAAATACACAAAAAACAAGATTATGTATTGATCAGTTGATAAAAATGCTGTGAATAGAGACAAGTATTTAATTCTGTATTTCCTCTAGGAGCAAAGGTTCAGTATTCCAAATTTAGTGTTTGTTGTGATCTTATAAGACATAACTACAGCAGAGGCACTCAGATGGCTCACTCAGTTAAGTGTCTGACTTTTGATCTCAGCTCAGGTTTTGATCTCAGGGTTGTGAGTTCAAGCCCTGAGTTTGGTGCCATGCTGGATGTGGCGACTACTTAAAAATAAATAAATAAATAAATAAATAAATAAATAAATAAATAAATCATAACTACTGCAAAAAAAGAGAATCAACAGTATCTGTAACAACTAGAAATATCAATAAAAACACCATTTTCAATAGCATCCTTAATTATGTAATACTAAGGATTAAATTCAATAAAACATATACTAGACCTGTACACTGAAAACATCCATATTATTTTATTGTGGAAAATTGAAGTCCTACATAAATTGAGAGCTATACCATGTTCATTAATTGCATGATTCAATATCCTTAAGATGTCAAATTATAGCAGGGTTTTTTTTTTTTTTTTTAAGATTTTATTTATTTATTCATTGAGAGAAACACACACAGAGAGAGGCAGAGACATAGGCAGAGGGAGAATCAGGCTCCATGCAGGGAGCCAGGTGTGGGACTCAATCCCGGCATTCCAGGATCACGCCCTGAGCTGAAGGCAGACGCCCAACCGCTGAGCCACCCAGGCATCCCAGCTGGCTTCTTTTTTGTAGAAATTGACAAGCTGATTCTAAAATGTATATGGAAACACAAAAGACTTAGTATAGACAAATCAATTTGGGAAATAAAGAACAACGTTGGAGGACTTATGGAGTGTGATTTTAAGACTTATTGTAAAAGTAAATGATCAAGGGCAGCCCCGGTGGCGCAGCGGTTGGCGCCGCCTGCAGCCCAGGGCGTGATCCTGAAGACCCTGGATCGAGTCCCGCGTCGGGCTCCCTGCATGGAGCCTGCTTGTCTTTCTGCCTCTCTCTCTCTCTCTCTCTCTCTGTGTATAAATAAATAAAATCTTAAAAAAAAAAAATGATCAAGGTAATGTGATTTTGGCATAAAGATGGAAAAACAGGCCAACAGAATAGGATCTAAAAATATGTCTTAATATATATACATAGTCAACTTGATAAGGAAGCTGAAGGTTAGCTGAAGACAAAGCACAAACTGACACCCTGCAACCTTCCTCCACTCCCCACATTCCTGGGTGAGGTATGTGAGACAATTCTCCTGGAAGCTCCCAACTGTCTTACTGTTAATGCCTTGCTAGAGGGGAAAACAACCTTAACTGGACAATGGCAAGGTCTCCAGTATCTTCTAGGTCCTCTTTAGCATATGAAAGTTCTTTTGAAAACCTCACTTTTCCTTACCTCCCAAGTATATAATCAGCCACCCCTTACAATCCCAATACAGCAGCTCTTTCTGCCCACAGGTACTGTCCCCCTGCTTTAATAAAACCACCATTGTGCACCAAAGATGTCTCAAGAATTCTTTCTTGGCTCTCAGCTCTGGACCTCACCCCACTAAACTTCACCTACATTCAAAACTACATTGCACTCACTCTTGAGAGCTTTTTCTGTATCCTTGTTTAACTTTTTTTTTAAAGATTAAAAAAAAAAAATTATTCATGATAGAGAGAGAGAGAGAGGCAGAGACACAGGCAGAGGGAGAAGCAGGCTCCATGCAGGGAGCCCGACATAGGACTCAATCCCGGGTCTCCAGGATCATGCCCTGGGTCAAAAGCAGGCGCTGAACCACTGAGCCACCCAGGGATCCCCTGTATCCTTGCTTAATAAAACTCTATTGCTTTACTAGCTCTTTATCCCTGGAAGATTAATTCTTCAGACTCTGTGAGACGAGAAACTTGCTCTCTCACTTCAAACTAATTCTTGACAAAAATGCCAAGATGATAATTAGAAAATATAATCTTTATTTTTTTTTTTCAAGTTTTGTTTATTTGAGAGAGAGAGAGAGAGAACATGCATGCATGTGGGAGAGAGAAAGGGGAGGGGCAGAGGAAGAGAGAAAATCTCAAGCAGACTCCCTGCTGAGCGCAGAGCCCAGCTAGGGGCTCAGTCTCACCACGCTGAGATCATGACTTGAGCCAACCTGAGCCAAAATGAGTTGGACCTTAACTGACTGAGCCACCCAGGTGCCCCTAGAAAATATCAACTTTATTACAAATGTGCTAGAAGAATTAGATATTTATATGCAAAAAAGAATTCCTCAGTTATGACTTGGAGTCATTGTATGAATGGACAATTGGAAACAAGACTCAAGGTTTTTGGAGCCTTACAAGATAATGGCTGGAAGGGGCCTATTCCTATTATAACTCAACTCTGGGGTGCATTTTTGATACTTCGTGTTCTGGGGATGACATATTTCTGAAGACTGATGTTCTTAAGTATATAATGTGCACTTATTTGAGTTGAAAAACTGCCTCTCTGGCATTGAAACACTAACCTCACCTACATATGTCTAATGTACTTATTTTAATTGAGAATATAGGAGAGACCTCTGACTCTATTTGAAAATGCTTACCCTTTGACTAGAGACCTGTAGATAGAGCAGGAGTTGTGTTGAAGGTACAAAAGAAAGGTGTATTTCACATATCACCAGGGATAATTCTGGGTTTAGCACATCAGCTTGTTTAATGGTCTGTTAAGACACTAGCCATAATCTTCAAATACTTTGCCTAAAGTAATCTTTAAATACTTGGCCTAAAAAAAATAAAATAAAATAAAAACAAATACTTGGCCTAAATTTTTCTTGTTCACTTTTTTCAGTCCTTAGACATGTTTTTTTTTGATATTTTTTATTGTGGTAAAATATATGTAATATAAAGTCTATAATTTTAACCATTTTAAAATGTGCAATTCAGTGGCATTAATTACATTTACAATGTTGTGCAACCATCACTATTATTTATTCCCAAAACTTTCTTATCATTTCAGCCTGAAACTCTCTAGCCATTAAGCAATAATTCCTTATTCTACCTCTGGCTATTCTACCTCTGGCTATTCCTTATTCTACCAATGGCTATTGATATTGCAATCCCTAGTAATTTCTAATCTATTTTCTGTCTCTATGAATTTGCTTTTTCTGAGTATTTCATGTAAGTGAAATCATTCAATATTTATCCTTTTGTCTGGCTTATTTCACATAGCATCATGTCTTCAAGATTTGCATATGTTGTAGCATGTTTCAGAACTTCATTCCTTTTTTTTTTAAAGATTTATTTATTTATATTTAGAGACCGAGAGAGAGCACGGGGTGGGGGGCAGAGGAAGTACATAAAGATATACCGTGTAATTATCTTTTTAGCAAATCTCTTTGCTAGAGAGTGTGTCTCAAGTAGATTCTGCACTCAATGTGGAGTCAGATGTGGGGCTTGATCTCATAACCCTGAGAGATCTCATGACCTGAGCCAAAACCAATAGCTGAATGCTTAAGCAACTGCAATTCAGATGCCTCAGAACTTCATTCCTTTTTAGGCTAAATAATATTTCATGGTATCTCTTGTTTATTCATTTGTTGAATTGTGAATAATGCTATAATGAACACTGGTATACAAATATTTGTTTGAGTCCATACTGATGCAAAAACGTGGTGTGAAAATATGTTTTTATTATAGCACTGGGACAAGACCAGGGGCAGAAAGAGTTGCATTACAAGTGTGAGGAGTAACTGATTATATAAGATTTCCTATCTTTTTTTTTTTTTTAAGATTTTATTTATTTATTCATAGAGACACACACACACAGAGGCAGAGACACAGGCAGAGGGAGAAGCAGGCTCCATGCAGGAAGCCCGATGTGAAACTCGATGTGGGACTCGATGTGGGACTCGATGTGGGACTCGATGTGGGACTCGATGTGGGACTCGATCCCTGGTCCCCAGGATCACACCCCGGGCTGCAGGTGGTGCTAAACCGCTGTGCCACCGGGGCTGCCCTAATATTTCCCGTCTTATGAGGGGTAGGTGATGTTAGGGCTCTAGGAAATGGAGTTGATAGGTTTTTGGACATTTGGCTATTGATAAGATTACTTTTTTTTTTTTTAATCATTTTTTTTAAATTTTTTTTTTAAATTTTTATTTATTTATGATAGTCACAGAGAGAGAGAGAGAGAGGCAGAGACATAGGCAGAGGGAGAAGCAGGCTCCATGCACCGGGAGCCTGATGTGGGATTCGATCCCGGGTCTCCAGGATCGCGCCCTGGGCCAAAGGCAGGCGCCAAACCGCTGCGCCACCCAGGGATCCCTGATAAGATTACTTTTTCTTGTGACAGTTGCAAACTGGTGGAGACTCATGTCCTGCATAACTATAATTTCTATCGGTTAACCATTTGTTTCTCCATTTCCTTTGTTCTAGGGCAGCCAGGAGTGCCTAAGGAAGTTACACATATCCCACCTGGTGTGGGAGTTTGCAGGGTGTTGGTTTGTGCTTTGCCCTCAGTTTGCTTTTTGTTCCCTCATCACCTACTTTCAGTTCCTTTGGGTACACACCTAGAAGTGGAGTTGCTGGATCATATAGTAACAGGATGATTTTTTAAAAACATAAATAATTCATGACCATTATGAAAGAATTAAAATTTATAGATAAGCCTGAAGAAAGAAAGAAAATTTGCCCGTCAGTAGCAAATTTTTTCCCCCAATCTTGTTCTGTGCTTCTTACTGGCATAGCATAATGGTTTTAAATATGAAGCTGGGTACATGTGGTACATGATCACTTTCTCTTGATGCCTTATACTTCAGCTACATGCTCAAAAATGAGATGGCTACTCTTCTAAGCAGGAAAGAAGTAGAAGGAAATCATGGCTAATAACTTCAGAGTAGGGTGAACAACTCCTTCCAGTTTGCCCAGGACTTTGCTGTTTTACACATTCTAAGAAATTCCCTCATTCCCAGGTAAAGTGGAAGGACAGTAAGTCACCCTATTAAGGTTTGCCAATAACCTATACTCTTTTATACAAAGACATTTTTGTTGTGGTTGATATTAAGCATAGTAAGTAAAAAACTGTGCTGGGTCTCAGTTTCTCATTTTGGTTTCTTTCTCTTTCCCATCCTTACCTTTGTGGAGTCAAATGACTAAAACCTGGTTTGCAGGAATAATTGTAAGGCAGAAACATACTTCACAAGAATCTAATCAGATGAATGGGAAAGGTTGCCTTAGGTGAGGTACTGTGCTGAACTCTGTAGGAAAAGAGCCAGTGATAGTGACTCTCAGGATTTCCAGATATGATCTTGGATTACAGTATGTACAGGCCACTGTAAGGGAATTACACAATCTGTGTCTATTATATAACACAGGCAACAGGGTCTGTGGCATGTACCCTGTAATCAAACGAATGAATATTTCTGCAGTGAAATATGTAAGAACTATAAATAGTTTTCCAGTCATTCAGGTCAGGTTTGCAGACAAATGAATAATGAAAAAACTTTCAGTTTTAAGAGCACTTCATATTTTGCAATTGTAGATAAGACTGCATAGTTTTCAGTGAATCATGTTAGTGTCTTTTGGGTTGAAGTCATGAAATATTAAAAAATTGACGAGAATTCAGAGGTCATGTTGTCTAACCATTTTTACCAGTAAGGAAATAATAACAATATTAAATGAGCACTTAAGATGCTAGTCCTGCATTATTTTCTTTAATCTTGCTTGGCCATCACATTAACAAATGTCAGCTCTAGCCTCCTCTAAAGGACCAGACCCAGATAATTCTTGAGCAAATCAAACAAGGTTGATTAATAAATGACTCAGAAGGAAATCTTTACCATGGTGGTAAAGATAGATGTCTAAGCATTTAGGGTTCCCCCAAAGGAATGGATAGGCAGCGGATGGCTGCTTAGTATGAATGACAGCACTAAAGGGACATTTAATTGATTCATGAAGGTAGTTCTTCCTGACTACTCTATTGAAAAATAATTTTCCAACAGACTTTTTCTTTAGCTTCTTTTATTTTCTATTAGAAACTCTGGTCATAATACTAACTATCCTTTATTAAGTGCCTACTATGTATCAGGAACATTATCATTTTTAACCCTTACAACACTCAAGGTGGATTTTATCACCATCATTAACAGATAAGGATGCTGAGGTTCTGAGAAGCTAAATACCTTGTCCAAGACTGCACAGAAGAGACATTCTGGGATTTTAATATGGCTTTGCTTTTCCTTTATGGTATAATCTTAAGGTTCCCCTTTAAGACAACTGCTCTATAGAAATCTCAACATGAACCTCGATAAATTGGAAACTTATTTACATTATAAAGCAATACCCACTTTACAAACACATTTCCTTAAAAAGCAGTATTTCTTTAAATCACAATTTCCTTGGCACATTTTGTCTGTGGGTCATTAGTTACTTGACAGAGACTCTGTGGGACCACAGCCAAATGCTGATTAATCAGAAATAAGGATAAAGAATTTCTTAAATAATAAAATAAATCACTGGGGAAGTACAGCTAAACGTATTTCATTTTCAATAAATACATGTATCTTGGAAGTGGATTGAGTTAGGCTGGAAAGATCTCCTTGCCTAAGTATTTAGGAGACATGTTTTAGGAACCATGTGTTGAAAAGAACTCTGTCGGATGTCTGCGAGGAGGGTCACTGAACTGAAAACTGGAGATAAAATTCTTATGAATGAAATGGACAGACACATAGATAGATGATAAATCAAGAAATACTGCTGAAATCCACCCAAAATATTGCCACAGTTATTTTTACTCAATCAGGCTCTTCAAACTTGAAGATTCAAGAGGTACATTGATTAGAACCAAGGAAGGTGATTTAACATTATAGAACAAAAATAAAGGATCAGCGGAGAGGCAATATAGTCCATACAAACATATTATGAGTATACAAAAATTAACTTTCTTGTGGAGGACCCTTGAGAATGAGAAGGTAAGAAGAGATGAAAATGATGTGAAGGGAAACTGAAAAGTAAACTTCTGCTTTAACAAAACTATAATTAGGTTAGAAGATGTGGAATTAGGTAAAGCCCAACCATTGAGACATTAGACTGATTCAGGGAAGCCATTCTTCCTAAATACTCCATTTAAAATAATTTCCCAGCTTTATTTTTTCACCTTTGTCAATCTCTTGTTTTCTGTTGTGTCATTGCTTTTCAAATCTAAGCATTTGGTTTTACCATCATATTCATCTTAAGCAGTCCTCTTTCCTTCTTTTTTTATAGACTTCTTTATGTTTTGATTGCTCTATACCTACAATATACAGGAGTAAGTTCATTCCTTTCATAATAGTAACAAAAACAATAATAATAGCATCAGCCATTTGTGAGCTTCTTTTTTTTGCTAGAGAGTGTTTTAAATGCTCCACAGGATTTATTCTCATTTAACCCACCAACAAGGAGAAAATGGAGGTTTAGAGGGATTTGATCTAATTAGGAAAGCCAGAAATTGAACATAAGGGTCACTTGATTTCAGAGTCTTTGCTCCTAACCATTGCATTGCTTTAACCTCCCTTTCTAGGTGTGACATCCTTGGTGATGGTAGGGCAGTAGTCCTGAGACCACAGTCCTAAGACCGCTGATCTGTGAAGAAGGGAGGGCTTTCCAAAAGACGTCAGGCTCTGTCATCTGATAACTGAGCAGTAACTGGTTCTTTTTTTTTTTTTTTTTTAAAGATTTTATTTATTTATTCGTGATAGTCACAGAGAGAGAGAGAGAGAGAGGCAGAGACACAGTCAGAGGGAGAAGCAGGCTCCATGCAGGGAGCCCGACGTGGGATTCGATCCCAGGTCTCCAGGATCGCGCCCTGGGTCAAAGGCAGGCGCCAAACCGCTGCGCCACCCAGGGGTTCTTTTATCTAGTTATTCATAACTCTTCAGTTTCTGATTTTTTTTTTTTTTTTTTAGTTTCTGATTATTCTTAGAAGATCTTTGGAGGAAGAGATAGACTGCTATAATTTTATTTTATATTAATTATTATTTATTTACTTGAGAGAGAGAGAGAACACAAACAGGGGGGTGAGGGGCAGAGGGAGAGGGAGAAGCAGATTTCCCAGTGAGCAGGGAGCCCAAGAGGGGCTCAATCCCAGGACCCTGAGATCATGACCTGAGCTATAAGCAGACTCTTAATCGACTGACCCACACACCCAGGTGCCCTAACTGCTATTATTTTAATTTCAAAGTTCAGTCAAGAAAGAGAACCAGTTAAAGATTAAATGATTGAGGCACCTGGCTAGCTTAGTTGGTAGAGCATATGACTCTTGATCTTGGGGTTATGAGTTCAAGCCCCGTGTTGGGAATAGAGCTTATATTAAAAAAATTTTAAAAGACTTGCTGGGGAAAGGATTTTGAAGGTATTGAGCTCCTCAGAACGAGGCTCTGTTGGAAAGAGAAAAACAAGTCAGAGGCGGGTAATTGCCCTTACTCTGGGGTCTAAACAGATTCCAAGTTAAAGCTCGAGGTACTCAACTCCCACAATTAGTTGTCTCTCCACTACTAATCTGCCTCAGTGACAGTGTGTTATCCAGACCTATCTTAGTGTACCTTGGGACTGCCTTTGGAAGGCTACTGCATAAACTTACATGCAGTAAATTGAGCTCCATGTTTCTATAATGGATGGAAAGAAAAGCAACAAAACAAACAACTCATTATGTTAAATCTGATTTTAATTCTCCTTAAAAAAATTAAGCAACTGGCATGATATTTTGGCAGCTTTTTGACGGCGCCCACATTTGATTTGATGAGATGCATGCTCCTATTTGAGTTGTGTCCAAAAGAGGGCAGACAGATGGAAGGCTTTTACAAAGGGAAAAAAATCCTGGTTAGTGTAAGCCTGGAATTCCTAATTTGCTTTTAATTTTTTTCTTTTAAAAAGCAATAAATAGGTCTTAACAGATGGGCTAACACTTGAGTTAGAAACATCCTTTGAAAAATTACAAGCAATGAATGCCTTTTACAGATGTAGAGAGTTCAAACACATGCAAATCATAGCAAACTACACAGGGTGAAACTAGAGAAACAGAAACTTTCTGAGAAAGGAGATTTAGAGAAATAAATATATACTCAGCTATAAAACAATTTGCTGTGGCCTTCCAGCATAGCTTTTCAAACTGTGAGTCATGACCTATTAATAGGTCATGAAATCATTTAATGGGTTGTGACCAGAATTTGAAACAAAAGGTTGGGATGTAGGGGAGGACAAAAGAGGAAATATTCAGAGTGCACCACATGTGGTAAAAATAAAGCCTGTTTCATGATGGTTTGTTTCCATTGCGCATTGTTTACTGGGTCATGATGTATTTTCAACTATAGGTCATGATTAAAAAAAATTTTTTTAAAGATGCTGGTCTAGCAGATGACTAATGCAACTCTATCACAATATGACTCCATTCATGAATAACCAAGCTTTGTAATGTATCATGTAGTGTTGAAACTTGAGTTGTGCTTCTGAGCATGCTGAAGCTCATGGAAATCCTAGCTGGCTTGAGGAGAGTTGGCCAGGGGTAGCCTATGAAAATGTCCTACCTGCCAGATATGTCTGGCAAGGATGCTGGGCAGACTTAGAAACCTGTACCTGTTTGCATGAGATTAGCACCCAGACAATGGGTGATCAATTGCCTTTCTTTTGTGGACCCAACTCAAAGGGATTCTACTTCTAGATCCGAGAGTGGCATGATTAGGTGTGTGATAAGAAGAAAGAGTCCCAGAAGCTAAGCATAGAGTAGAACAAAAAAGTGATAGTTGGTTTCCCTGTAAATGTTCTTAATGAAAAAAAAAAATAAAAATAAATGTTCTTAATGAAAATTAATAATAATGGTAGTCTAACCTTTATTGAGCATTTACTAGATGCTACTACTGTGTTAAGTGTTTTCCATAAATGATCTAGTAATGATCTTAGGAAATAAGCACTTATATCACCACGCTATAGATGAAGAAATATATGCTCAGAAATGTAAGGAAATTTGTCTAAAGTTACACAATTATTTGTGGTGAAACCAGAAGTTGAATATAGTTTTGCCACTAAAGCCTGAGCTTTCCTAATTCTATAAATAGCCTCAGTTACCTTGATTTACTGCATTCATGGCCTAGGCTTAAATGTGTTCTCTTTTACCAGAAGACGAGCAAAGACTTAGCTCTGTGAATTATCTGTGCTTGAGGCTCTTTTTAGGCCACTCTCCACATCTAGTCCATTAGCTTTCTGCTCAAAATATGAGATATGCCATGCCTATTCACTTCTCTCCATTTCCACTGCTTTCACCCTAATCCAAGTCATAGCATCTCTCACTGTAGGCTATAGAATATTCTCCTAACTGGTCTCCCCATCTGTCATTCATGCTATCATTTGATTCATTCTACATATGGCAGCTAGAAGAATCTTTTAAAAACATAAAAAAAAATGCCATCACTCTTTTGCCTGAAACCCTCCACTGGTTCTCCTTTGAAATTGGTATAAAATCTAAACTTCTGGCATGCCTCATCTCCTATTGTCCTCCCTTAGCTCTGACTTGGCTGAGCCTCAGGTCTTATAGATGTTCTTTGTCTGGGAAGTGCTTTGCCCAGATCTCAGCAAGGTTGATTCCTTTCCTGCACAAGACTTTCAGATACTATGTAGATGAGGATGTGTTCTCTGACCCATCTACCTCATGATACTGACTATCCATTTAGATGGGGGGATTTAGATTCCCTGTACCAGTTGTCTTTGATTTACTTTCTCTGTAGCACTGTTTTGAGATATTTTATTTGTTCAATATTTGTCTAGGCACCAAAGCAGTGAGACTTGTTGTATCTCCAGCATTTATTTTTTATTTATTTATTTTTTAGATTTTATTTATTTATTTATTCATAAGAGACACACAGAGAGAGAGAGAGAGAGAGAGGCAGAGACACAGGCAGAGGGAGAAGCAGGCTCCATGCAGGGAGCCTGATGTGGGACACGATCCTGGGTCTCCAGGATCAGGCCCTGGGCTGAAGGTGGCGCTAAACCGCTGAGCCACCTGGGCTGCCCAGTATCTCCAGCATTTAGAACAAGACCAACCTGACCATAGCAGGCACTCAAAAATATCTCTGAATGTGTAAATGAGTAGGATGGATGATGCATTGATGGATGGATGGATGGATAGATGGATGAATGAATGAGTTTGCTTCAGGATTTTCCAAAGGCTCACATTCTAAGGACTTCACACCTAGACAAACTATGAATAGAGTGAAGTTAGAATGTTCTTCTGGTCCTGTCAGTTGGATATGGCATTTTGAAGCCAAAGGATCTGAGTGTGGCTTCCTCAGTTACTGCCATGTTTGGTTCTCTTCCCCATAAAATCATTACCCTGATAGACTTGAAAGTCTTATAATGTGGTATCAGAAAACCAGAGTTCTGTGATCTTTGAATTTTGATTCCTTTATCTTTAAAATAAAGACAAGAATAAATCTACCTAGTAGGGATATTTTGAAGGTTAAATAAAGAGAAGATATGAAAAAATAAATATTTCCTGTTGTATTTACCAATCCTTTAAGGTACTTTGGAAAAATGAGGAGTGAACTTGGAGATGCTTTGTTAATTCCAAATTCAGAAAAGTGCCCTCCATCTGGGCTTCATCCTCAAGGGATCATTTCCCTTTATCTCTACATCCAGTTATCTATCAGTTTCTATCAATACTACTTCCTCTCTGCAAAGTGGAGATGCACTCATTTTACCCCTTAATATTTGAGGTCTGATCCAGGGCCCTATAGTTTGGTTAATGAATTGACATATCTGGAGCTCAGAAATTAAAAAAAAACAAAAACAAAAAACTGGTTTCCTTTTTTTCTTGAGGGAAATTCATTTGTACCTGTCCCCAGGACATCTTGCTTTTCAGTGCCATTCAGGGCTCTCCTATCCTGTGAAGGACAGGTGCTTTCTCGGGGTTGTCAGCCTTCCATTGTTTGGATGCAGAGTAAAATAAATCGTCCTACAGTTTCTCCCTTGCATTCCTCAAATGATTGATTTAGTTACTGAAACAGGATATGACTCCACCTGGGTACCTCTGTGATTCTACTCTCCTCCTAACTACTAACTGGCTGACGGGATCCCATGTTTTTACCAAACCCTTCTCACATGCTTAGAGTCTACCATCATAGTTTTATCCCAGAAGATGCTTGTTTATTGGCGTGCTCTTGTACTTTTGCTGGTGATAAACTTAGTTTATTATAATTTTTCAATAACCTTCATTTTCCCATTCTTTCTTCCTTCCCCATTTAATGATTTATCAGCTGGACTACTACAATGGCCACTAAGTGGTTTGTCTGCCCTTAATCTTGCAGCATCCATTCCAATTTGCTGCCATTGCTTTTATCCCATCCCTGGCCTGATTTTCACAGTGACAGGCAGGTCATCTGGGAAACACTTGAAAGCCAGAGCCATAGAGCCGGTGGGGTGTGGTTTCTACCTTTATTATCTATCTCAGCAGAGCTACTGTAAGTGTGCTAACTGTGAACCAAATAAGAGGGTATGGCTCCAGCAGACCTATTCCAGACTTGACTGTGTACTAGATGGCTGGTTAACCTGGGCAGCTCCCATCACGTCTCTGAGCCTTAGTGTGCTCATCTGAAACAATGAAAATAGTAATGGTTAAAATTTCCTTAGTATTTGCCATGTGCCAGGTACTACTTTACATATTTTATGTGGATCTACTTATCCTTCTAGTAACTCATCTGGATAAATATCACTACTATTGCCTGCATTCTACAATTGAGAAAAATGAGGCATGGAGAGCAAAAAGAATTGGTCTGAAGTCACACATCTATAAATTGTCGGGACTGTGATTCAAACCCAGGTAGTGGCTCCAAAGTCTGTACTTGGATACTGTAGAAAGAAAGAGTTAAATGAAAGGAGCTTCCAGGGTCTCTCTAGTTTTAAAAATACCCTAAGTTCATATGTCAGAGAAGACTGCTGGTTCTCCCAACAAACACAAGGAGCAGGAACAGAGCTATGCTAAGGTGTGACACTGAAGCCGGTCCAGTTCATCCTCAGGCAGGGAACATTGTCTAAATATAGAACCTCCCTTAACATTGGAAGGTCTGACTAAACTGGGTTAGTTGCTGGGCAAGGTGCTAGAGGCAGAGAAGGCTGAAAGGTGTGCCAGCTGCGCAATAGTGCTGTGTAACAATGTAGGGCAAGATTTCTCCCTGAGCTCTGCCCTCCTTGCATCATTGCTTTCATTGTATATCCTCTTGTGGGATTATATAATGCTGATTAAGGTAGATTACTTTATAAATCAATCTGCCTCTCAGAGAAACCAGGGAATTTTGCCAAACCCCTTCCCACCAGGATGACAATTTCATGCCTTTAGGGTTAATTCTCTTTGTGTTTGTTTGTCAGTTGCAGGAGAAACTCTGGCATGTATCTGATCCATGCACAGCTGGCCTGTCTTTGGGCATACATACCTTTCAACAACATTAACTTCCTCCCTGGCATGCTCTTTGAAAGATGTTTCTAGGCCCTTTAAATACTGTTGTGGGTTGAATTGTGTTCCCCAAAAAGATGTTCAAATTTGAACCTCCAGTACCTGTGTAAGTGGCCTTATTTGAAAATGGAATTTGGCTTGCATTTGCAGATGTAATCAAGTTATGATGAGGTCCTGCTGGATTAGGGTGGGCCCTAATCCAATGGCTGGTGTCCTTATGAAAAGAGGGAATTTAGATACAAACACATAGAGAGGGTTAGAAAGCCATGTGATGATGGAGGAGATTGGAGAGATGCTTCTACAAGCCAAGGAAAGCCAAAGATTGCAGGCAAACATGCTTGCAAGAGTTAAAGATTCTTTCCTTAAGCCTTCAGAGAGAGTGTGGCCTGCTGACCCCTTGATTTCAGACTTGTGGCCTCCAGAACTGTGAGATAATACATTTCTGTTGTTTTAAGCCACTGAATTTGTGATAATTATGACAGCTGTAGGAAATAAATGCAGAAACTTCTCTAGATCTTTTGCCAAAGATGTTTGAAGGATTTTGTAAGCATAATTCCACTGATCCCCACAACATAAACTGAATTGTCTGGAAGGACGAGTACTATGAACATAGATCTAGAACACAGGCCAGAAGACCTGAGATACTACAGCTCTAACTCTGCTTCTAACTAGCTCTGAATTTGGGAGCAAATCATTGAACCTTTATAATTTTTTAAATTAAACATGGGACTATTATAAAAAATATTGCCCTGTCTGCTTCATAAAGTTGTTATGAGGATCAGTAATGATTTACATTTACATAGCACTAGACTATTACGAAGTACATCCAGGTAAAAACTTATCTTATTTGTTCTTCCCAATCACCCTACAAGGTCACTAGTTTTTTTAATCTCATGTTGCCCATCAATGCAAAATTTAGGGAAGCTGTTTACTTGCTAAAGGCAACACAGCTAAAAAATACTAGTGGCAGGATTTTTTGTTCTCCACTCTCTATGCTTCACTCTAAAGTGTTTAGGAAAACATTTGGTCCATAGTGAATGGTCAATATATATGTATTTGTTGAATGAATAAAGGATGAATAAACCTTTGTTTTCTGCCACTTAACATGTAGTTCTTTCAGAACACTTCAACTAAAAGCAGATTAATGTATTAAAGTGTACAGGTCCATTTATTCATTTATGGATGCAAAAATATTTGTTGAATGTTTACCAAGTGCAGTAACATTGGCAAGTGGTGGAGGTGGTGAGAAAGGTCAGATCTGAAAATATTTTGAGGGTAGAAATGACAGAGTTTTGCAGTTGACTGGTTGTGCGGTGTGGGAGAAAATGATGTGTCAAGGATGACTTGAAGGTTTTTTATATGAGCAACTGGAAGAATGGATTTAAGAGTTATCAAGATGGTGAATTCTGTGGGAGAAGCAGGTTTGGGGCAAGAGTGGGAAACCAGTTTAGTTTTTGGAGTTTTAATACGAGGTTCATTGTAAACTTCTATTTTTTTTATTTTTTTAATTTTTTTTTAATTTTTATTTATTTATGATAGTCACAGAGAGAGAGAGAGAGAGAGGCAGAGACATAGGCAGAGGGAGAAGCAGGCTCCATGCACCGGGAGCCCGATGTGGGATTCGATCCTGGGTCTCCAGGATCGCGCCCTGGGCCAAAGGCAGGCGCCAAACCGCTGCGCCACCCAGGGATCCCTCATTGTAAACTTCTAAATAGAGATGTTGTGTACACAAATGGACATAGGAGTCAGATGTTGAGGGAAGAGGTCCAGCCAGTAAGGAAGGGGGAAAACCAAAAGGGATTGTTGATACAGAGGCTGAGGGAAGATGTTGTTTCAAGAAAATTTCAAAACCTATTACACAGAAAAGTGAGGAACAATTGCTAGAGCAATGGACTCAATTCACATACTGCTGACTGGTTGAGTTAAGTGAGACTAAGTTGTTTTCATTTAATATGATACTTTGGAAGCAATTAATGGGTAACCTTGACAAAACAGTTTAGGTGTAGGAGGAACCCAATCCTTTTTGTAGTGGATTCAGGAGAAAATGGTAGGAGAGGAAGCAGAGGCAGAAAATATAGACCTGTTGGAAGTGGTTTCCTGGAAAGGGAGCAGAAAAATAGCTGGAGAGTAATTTGATATCAAGGGAGAGAGAGGTTTGTTTGTTTGCTTGCTTATGAAGGAGGAAAACACTAGTGAATGTTAATGGTAGCAATCCTGTAGAAAGGATCACATTGATTATACAGGGGAGAGAAAGGAGATGGTTGAGGTGATGTCCTTGAGTCAGTGTGGGAGATGAGATGCACTGAACAAGAGAGGTTAGCTTTGCAAAGGATCACAGAGCGGATATATTGTCACAGGAGAGAAGGAGGGGCATATGGGCACCCATGCCAGTATTTGTTTGTTATACGAAGGAGAGCATGTGGAAGTTTTCTCTGAATGCTTCTCATTTCTCAGCATTGTAGGAAACAAGACCGTCAGCTAAGAGTGAGGGGGAAGAGCTGGAATTATGAAGAGGTGTGACATCCCAGGAGAGTGGGAGAGTGAACGGACTAAGGAGATGTAGTGGTAGGATTTCCAGGCAGCACTGCATAAAAATGAAAGGGATTAATTTGATGAGTAGAAACCAGGGGTTGGAATTTTACACATTTGTTGGCAACCTATCCATGGAAGCTATGCTGCAGGCCTTGGAATACAAAGAAGAATTCTGACCTCCAGGAATTTAAAATCAGGTGTAAATGATAAATAATAAGCATATGATAGATTCAAAAAATAATTTAAGACAATAGAAATATGTGTGACAAGGAAGCTTACTAAATTGCTGAATATATTTAAGGAGTTTAGAGGAAGAAGAGAGGTGATTTAGAGGTGATATGATGGTTGAGCCTAGTAAAACAGATAACTTCAGAGAGGGGCAAGTGAAGATAAAGGAAATAGTAAGAACAAAGACTAAAGCCTGGATAGAAAGTGGCAGAGAAATACCATTACTAAGTAGAGTTGCTAGATAAAATACACGATGCACATTTAGATTTGAATTTCAGATAAAAAACAAAGAACATTTCAGTAAAAATATGCCCCATGCATATTTTTCTGAGATCAAAGTTAACTGAATGTCCTGTAGTTTTATTTGCTAAATCTGGCAACCCTATCACCAAGGTTAGAGGAAACCAAAAGAATGTTAATTGAACTAAGAGAAGAGAGAATTAGATAGAATGTAAAGATGGAATATAAAAGGTGTTGGGTGGTGGCAGATGCCTCAACGAAACTATGGAAATGAGATTTTGTCATTAGGGTACCCTTGATGGCATTAGGATACCCTTGATAGCAGTGAAGGCAGAGGCCCAACATAATAGATAAGCACCACTTTGGAGAGAGGTTTGATAATAAGAAAGGAGAGAAATATATGATCTAAGGTCAAATGGGCTAATAGCCGCCAGGATGCTATCTGTAGGTAGATAATGTGTGAACAATCAAGATCCTGTGTTTAAGACCCTCTCTAGGTGCCAGAGATAGGCTCAAAAGTGAAATCCCAGCTTAGCTAGCTTAGTACCCTGGGGATCAGGCATCTTCTGTTGGGGATCAGAACAAGTCAAGGAGACACATCATCATTAATGAAATATGAGAGGGAAAAAAGATGGAAATGCTACTGTCAGCAAAATGCTCATTTTAATTTGATTGTAGACCAAATTTGGATGCTCCCAGATGGAAATCAGACTGTGAACTTTAGGTTATAAATCACATAATAGAACATATTCTTTGCCCAGGAGACCCTATACTGGATTTGATTTTATTACAATTGGGTAGAAGAAAGCCACAAAGAAATTCCACAAAAGCCAAACACGGATGTGCAAAAAAAGATGCCATAATTGTTCCTGCCCAGCCACCAGAGGTAGGAGCTTGGTCGTTGAGGACAGCAAGTCCAAGGGCTGTAGACTCTCAATGGGTAGAGGGTTAGAATGACAGTGACATATGCTTCTCCAGCCACGGTTTATCCTTAGATGCCTCAAAGTTCTATCATATCATTATAGGATATTTATTGCTGAAATACCTGCCCCCAGGAAGAAAAGGTGGCAGCTTTTGGAAGGGGTTTTTATAAATGAAGGTCAACAGAGTGACCTTTGACAGTAACTGCTAATGGATTAGGGTCAGGAACAGCTCAGTGTTCACAGACCTTAAAAATACTGTCATCTATCTTTCCCCCTGAATGGAGTGTTCATCTTGCCAGTTCCTATAGTTAATTAGATTGTTAACTATCTATTTATAGCAGCAAACACTTCACTGGCATGTACCAAATGCTGATTATTAATCAGGGGCTTCTACTGACTCAGGGTGGAACAAAATGTAATTATTCAAATTAGATTTAGGCCAAGGTCCAATGACCTCACAGGCAACATCCTTATTTTGCAAGCATTAGTTTCTGTAAGCTACATCTCTGGAAGATGTAGAGATTCCAATCTTTAGGAACCTTGGGGTTAATAGTGATACTGAGTTTAGGCACCTCCCAACATCCTTAAAGGACTGCGTTCTCTGCTATATTTGTACCTATGCACCTGCCAGCTCATGACTCAAAATCAGCCTTACCCAGTAAATCATTATACTAAGTAGTTATGGATGTAGAATTTTAATAGTAAATCAATGAGAGTTAATTTTCATGGATGCTATTAGGGAAGATGCTCACCAAGCCTGTCTCCTATCATATATCACATTATTTTATACTTTGAGAGAAAAGCTAAATTCTTATGTAGGTGATTTAAAAAAAAAAAAAAAAAAAGACAGAGTTTGGAATGGCCCAACCTTCTCTACTATATTTGACGGAGCTTCCTCCCCAACATTTACTATTTAGGCCTTTAGTGGGAAAGAAGAAAAGCCTCAGGGTAAGCAGGGTGGAGGAAGTAGAGAGGAGAGGAGCTCTCACATTCTGCTACATCTGGGCCTCATGGCTTTTCAAGTGAAAGTGTGCCGACCAAGTAAAAATGATCTTTCCTTTTCTTCAGTGAAATCAGGTATTTGGTACTTGAGGGTATTTCCATTTTCATATGATGACCTAAGAAACCTGGAAAGTGCTTGTAACTTCTTGGTGGGGTAATTAGGGGAATAAGTATTATTTTAACATAGTATATATATATTTTTTAAATTGACATGTACTTCATATAATATAAGATTCATCATTTTCCAGTATACACTTGAGTGGTTTTCAGTATATTCATTATGTTGTGCAACCATCACTACTATCTAATTCCAGTACATTTCTGTCACCTTAGCAGCGGGTCCCAAAGATCCCCTCCCTTCATTTCCTAGCAACCACTAATCTATTTTCTGTCTCTGTGGATTTGCCTATTCTGCTCATTTCATACAAATGCAATCATATCACATATGGCCCTTTATGTCTGCTTCTCTCATTTAGCATAATGCTTTCAAAGTTCATCCATGTTGTAGCATGTCTAAATATTTCATTACTTTTTACAACTAAATAATATTCTAGTTTGTGAATATACTACAATATACTCATCTGTCTGCTGAGGGACATTTGGATTGTTTCTACTTTTTGGCTATCATCAATACTGCTGCTACAAACACTTATCTGCAAATTTTTGTGGAAACATACGCTTTTAATTCTCTTGAATATATACCTACAAGTAAAATTGCTGGGTCCTACAGATATTCCATGTTTAAGTTTTTGGGGAAGTGCCATAGTATTTTCCGTGGTGGTTACATCATTTCACATTCCTACCAGCCATGTGTGATGAAGCCCATTCCTTTTCAATTTCAAATTTCTGGGAGAAGTGTCTGGTTACTCCATCTCTACTTCACGTTGGATTCCCTTTGGGGCAGACTGTTCAATATGGCTCAGGATGAGGTAGGCAGTGGAATGTGGGAGTAAAATGGTCACACGGTGGAGCCATGCAGTGTGGCTCTAATTGTGTGCCACATGGTAGGCTAATTGTGGTATAGTTCTCAGATAAGACAGGGTAGTCTGGTACTTTCGGTATTTCTTCTTTCCTATCTAATCCCCACCTCATCCCTAGCATACCACTTTTAGAATAGTCCTGAATCTTGGAAGTGGTCAGTTGGTGACAATATGTTTTTTTTTATATTGAACTAAGCTTTGAACTTTTAAGACATGGTACAAAACTCCTTAGTGGCTAGTGAAAGGTAATATGTTCACTTAGGATGGTTATTTCTTCTATCAAATCTGTGAGGCAAATGAAAACTCTAACCCAATGTGGAACTGTTAACCAATGTGTGCTACATCATGAAGTGAGTTAGCAACCATCCTGGAATTAGCATTTGGAACATCAGTGCTGCTGATTGGATTCCCAGGCCACTTGTGGGTTGAAACCATAATTATTGTCCTTCCTTGTTCTTTTGGGACCCAAATTCCCATTCTTTATTCATGCCACTGGGGAATTTGTAGACAAAATCTCACTTATACTTTCCAAAATGAGTTGCTTTATAAAAATCCCAGAATGCAGTCAAGCCCATCTGTTTCCTCTCCTACATTAACTTATTTGTTACAGTAAAACCCCAGACAGTCCTCAGAGAGATGCAGTTATAGGAAAGAAAACTGATTATGAGGGAAAGATTTTAGGGTCATTGAGATTTATTCCTCTTATATGCAAAGTCTGTGTAATGTGTGCAATAGCCCGAGATCACCTTGGCATAAGGCATAGCTCACGTTTGAGCAGCTAATCATGCAGGCTGCACATGAGGGGAATAGTAAGCAAAGGATTCCCACCACAGAAGGTTTAACAATCAGGAGCTTAAGATATTGCAATGGAAATGAGGCTGGTTGTGCAGCATTTTAACTGAACGTTACTCTGGATCTTGTCTCCTAGTATTAAGACTCTTAAAAAGTATTGATTTGTGTCCAATGGGGAAAAAGATTTAACATTTGCCTTGTTTTCTGTGAAAGTCAAAATAAATGTACACCATCAAACTTGAACCTGAGTTAGACTCTCTGTATGTGTGACATAGAGATACTAAATAGTAGATGTAGAAATCGCAACATGAAAGGTAAATAATAGATAGCAAGCCTTTCAAATAATTTTTATTTACTCTATATTATTTATAATAATTTACAATCATTTTTTGTTTTATATGTGGGGTTAAGGGGCCAGGGGTCTTCATTTCTATTTCCTAGATAAGGCTCTCTCTGAAAGGTGGAGTTAGGTAGCTGAGTGCCCACATCCCCATGGCATAGCAATTCAAATATTATGTGAACCTACTTCCTAGCTCATGGACTGTGGGCACTGTTGCTTCTGCCCCACTCCTGCCTCCAAGAGGACTTCCAGACACAGTAGGTGGCACTGATGGGTGGTCCCCACCTGGCTCTTTATTGAAACCTTGCATTGTCCACAGAATGAATGAGATAGTTGATGCCTCAGTCAGGGTGGACAGCTAACAGGTCAATAGAAAATCAATCCCAAATTGCTGTTATAGCAGCTAATTATAGCTTTTGGCTTCGATGTACAGCTACAGCACTTTGTAATTCAGCAAATGCATGCTGCAGGACTGCTCCATTAGATGTAGCTGTAACCAGAAATCAGGTGATCTGGAGCCGAGTTCCAGCTGGAGCTCTGTGACCTTGGGAGGATTTCTTAAGACTCCTGAGACCGTATCTTCATCTGACAGGGCAGTGGAATGCGTGTTAGACTTTCCTAACCAGGATCCACTAGGATAATGCATGTGAAAGCATTTTGAGATGAAAAGAAAAAGTATTGCTAATACACAAAGTTAGATAAGTGGGAATTCCCTTAGGGACATTTCCCTTTCTAGGTTGGAAAAAGTAGGAGAAGAGAGAACTAATGTTCTTTTGAAATAGGTATCATCTACTTTTATGTTGGGTAACCCCATCAAGGTAGGCGTTATTCCCATTTTGCTGATGAGTTGACTGAGGCTCAGAGAAGATAGATGACTTGCTTAAAGCTACTCAGTTGCTCAGTACTCAGCAGAGGCAAGACTGGAAGTGTGTCTGATTTCAAAGCTGTGTCTAAGATATGTGATCCCTGCCTCACTGTACTTCTACACTAGCAGACCATCCCTTCTCCCTTGCTTCTGCCATTTAATGGTTATATGACTTCAGGCAAATTAATCCCTTTGAACCTGGTCCCTCATCTGTAAAAACAGAATTAATACCTCTCATCCTGCAGGCTTATGTGAACACGAAATAAAATTAATCTACCAACAGTGCCTGGTGAGGTGTGGGCACAGAGAAGATGCACCTGCAGTCATCAGCCTCATCCCTGCTGCCCACTCTACAGTGCTCCCAAAGTTCAGTCTGTGCCTTGAGACTTCCTTTCTCCCTTCAGCAAGAAGAATGAGAAAATGTCACTGCACATTATCTTTCCATTTTTACTGACTTCAGAAAAATTTTGAGAAACACCCTTAGATATTTTCTAAGCTAAGCACATAGCATTTTCTTTGGGAAAAAACCTGCTCTTTAGTTGAGGGATGGAGTGTGCCTTGAGCTATTGCTCAGTAAACTATCAGGGCAGAGGTTTTTGATGTTATTGGTCATTTTACCTGTATTTCACTAATAGCTTAAAGCCATGGCACCGCTATTCTTCCCAGTGCCCATTACTAATCTCATTTAATATTTATCAATAAATGATAAAGTTTATGAGATAACATTGTTCCACTTTAAGTTGGTGATTTGAAATCTACACATCTAACTCTCCTTCTTTCCACTTCAGTTCCATTTGAAATGGCCAAAGAAATAATAGAAAATATCCATGGTAGAGCTTGAAAACAGAAAATGGAGCAATCTCAAGCCAGAAACTTTAAGAAATTTTTATAGGATACAGTTTATATAAAACTAGATTTAGGGTTTTACAATATAGTAATGAGGAACTCTTATTTTATTAATTGTTTTTTAAAGCTTTGATGGGAGTTGAGTTGTATCTCCCAAAATGATATATTTGAGTCCTAACCCCCAGACCTACAAATGTGACCTTATTTGAAAAAAGGGTCTTTTTTGATGTGGTCAAGCTCAGATGAAGTCATAATAGATTATGGTGGGCTCTAATCCAATAATTGGTGCATTTATAAGAAGAAGGATATTTGGAACAGAATATATAGGAAAGAAGGTCATGAAATAATGGAGGCAGAGATTGGAGTGGTGCAGTTGCTAGCCAAGAAATGCCAAGGATTGCTGGCAACCAGCAGAAGCTAAAGAAAGGCAAAGAAGGATTTTTCCGGAGACTCTTCAGAGGGAGCATAGCCCTATCAAAACCTTGATTTTAGACTTCCAGCCTCCAGAACCGTGAGAGAATAAACTTCTATTATTTTAAGTCAGTTAGTTTATGACAATTTGCTACAACAGCCCTAGGAAACGAATACAAGCTTGACTGAAAACTTTAAAAATGGATTGGGGAAGTACTGACCCAGATGCAATTTAACACATATGAAGGAGAGATTCACCTGGACGGTAAGCAGGTTGATTCCCTCAGCAGAGTCCCAAATAATCCCCAGGCTCAGACCAACAGGTCCTCAAGAAAATGTGAGTCGTGTTTGAACTCTACAAATGATCTTGGGCAGTTGGATCTTGACCTCCCCCTTATTGTCATCTGCCATATGAAGTAAAACGGAGGCATCATCAGACCAAGTTTGTATGAGGGAAAGCTATGCCAGTCAGAGAGGAGGCTGGCTTTGGTGACCACACCAAACACAGAAAAGCATCTACTAAGCTCAATGGACTAAGCAAATAAATTTTCTTGCACATGCTCTTTCCTAACTTCTGGGTACAACCTAGGCAGTCAATCTTGAGTAAAGAAAAGAAAAGCTACAAAAATATAAAAATTTCCCTTCCTCCTTTGTCTGAAACTGAGCAGTATGAATAGAGATCTATACAGTTTCTGTTAAGCCATTTTTCAAATTCCCAGACTGGGAAAATGTAGACATTCATTGGTTAAATTCAAATTTTTGTCAAACACTTACTATGTGCCAGGCATTAAGCTAGGATTAAGGTTTTATTCAGAGGTTTTGCATCATATGCAAAGATCTGGAGGCAAGACAAAAGAGAATCTGCAAGCAATCAAGGAGCTGCACGAATGATACATATCATTTTGGGAGATAGGGAAAAAACCCTGGGTCTGAGAAATTATTCAACAATTATTCAAATTATTCAAACAAGGAAGAGAGAGCAATCAGGAGAAATGACTCCTCTTAATGGACTTATTTCAAGAAATCAGAAAAAGAAAAGACTTAGGTGAATCACCAATTCCTTTTAATATCTCAGTATAAGACTAGAGAGGGCACTCTATTTATGAAAACTAAACAATCTGAGGTTAGAAAATATTGCCATAAGATCAGAAATATAATCTTTAAATTAAAATTTTAAATAAAGGCAACATAGAGAAAATTGAATCCTGCAGTAAATTAAATTGGGGAATTAAATGATTAGGTTGAGAAATTCTCCTAGAATGCAAAGGAAAATATACAAATTTAATAATAAAGCATATAAAGGAAAGATGTACAGGGGATAAATCCAACAAATCCAATATAGGTATAAAAAAATACCAAAGAAAGCAATTACAGAAATGGTAGCAATAAAGAAATTATAGGAAAAAAGTACTAAACTTAAAGAAACATTTCAGTTTTAGACAGAAAGAACCTACTAGGAATCATGTAAAATTAGTGTTCAGACTCCTATACTAGAACTCAATGCAGATTCCTTCCCACACTCAGGAAAAACAACAAACATAACAAATTATCTAGAAAGGGGGAAAGGGGAACATACTACTTTTCCATCACACTAATTACTGGAAGACAGGAAATAACATACAGAATTTTAAGGGAAAAGATTATTGTCCAAAATTTCTTATTTGGTTTATGTGTGAAGGCAATCTATTCTCAGATACTCAAGAACTCATGGAACATTCCTCTTCTGGAGAAAAATTCCTTGAAGAAGTCCTATAGCATTTCAAGAAAAAAAAAAAAATCAAAATAAGTAATTCAAATTGGAGGCAGCCAGAGCGTCACAGAACTTTTTGCAAGAAATGAAACCAGTCAGTGGCGCCTGGATGGCTCCCTAACTTAAGGAAGCCTCTGCCTTCGGCTCTGGCTATGGTGTTGATCCCAGGGTCCTGGGATGGAGCCCTGAATCCATCAGCCTCCCTGCTTAGCAGTCTGCTTCTCCCCCTCCACCACTTGTGCTCTCTTCTACTGCATGTATTCTCTCTCTAAAAAAAATTAAAATTAAAATTAAAATTAAAATTAAAAATAACAAAAATTTTAAACTCTTTAAAAAAGAAGCCAGTCACATTTACTATTAGTGTGTAAATAACTGCTGTTAACATATGAAATTTAGTAAAAATATTAAACGTGATGATAATCTGGACCTAAAAAGATGACTTATTTAGATAAAAATTTGGGAATATGGGGGAAGAAGGAGGAAATGAATAGAAGCTCTTTGAGTATATAAATTTTGTCTGATTTGTTTACTATTCTATCCCCAGGCTTAGAATAGTGCCTGGTGTATTGTAGGTATTTAAGGAATGAATGAAAAGTCTGATAAATGTCTATAATCAGTTAGAATTTATAACTCACATGCATCAAAAATAAAAAGACTATTGGAGAGAAAAATGAAACAAAAACAGAATTTATGGCAATTTGAAGAAAATAAGAGCCAAATGCCTCTCCCCAAAAGATGCTCCATCTAATGGATAATCAGGAAAATTGCAGATTAAAATAGCAAGACATACCAATTTGCATCCATCAATCTAATTGCCAAAGATCAGTATGTTTAACAATACCATGTGTTGATGATCATATGGGGAAACAGGTTTTGGAGGACTTGAAATTATTAGTAATATTTTGGAGAATTTGGGAATATCAAGCAAAGTTAAAGATGTGCATGCCCTCATTCAGCAATTCCACTACTAGGTACGTACCTTAAAGAAGCTCTTGTAAATGTGCCTCCATGAACTCCTGCAAGGATGTTCATGAGGTATTGCTTATAAAAGTGAAAAATTGGAAACAACTGAAATGTTCATCAAGAAGGAATAGAGAAATGTATTGTGATTAATTCATACAATTGAATGACACATATCAGGTAAAATTTGTGAACTACATTTATATTTTAACCAAATATCAAAAACTTAGTTAGTGAAAGAGCAAATTCCAGAATGGCATGTATAGCCTGCTAGCATTTGTGTATATTTAACCAGCACTCAAAGCTACACCCACATTACTACGAATTGTGTATGCCTACATAGACAGTAAGAAGCAAGAACTAAATGGAAAGATGCCAAATTCACAATAGTGATTACCCCTGGGGAAGAAGAGCAGAAGAGTTTTGAGACTGTGGATTGCGATAAAGGACTTCAGTTTCATAATGTTTTCGCTTTTTATTTGAAAAAATCTGAAGCAAAGTGACAGAATGTTAACATTTGTTAATTCTGAATAGTGGATACATGGGTGTTTGATATATTATTCTTGTACTTTATTTTTAAAACCTTTCACACTCCCCCAAAAGTGCAATAAATATCTAACCTCATGTGCTTGCAACAGTGATTACATCCGAAGACTGATAAGTTTCTAGTGGGAGAGAGTGGATCCATGTAACTTCTGTAATGATTAATAAAGCAAAAGAAGGGCAGCCCGGGAGGCTCAGCGGTTTAGCGCCGCCTTCCGCCCAGGGCCTGATCCTGGAGACCCAGGATTGAGTCCTGTGTTGGGCTCCCTGCATGGAGCCTGCTTCTCCCTCTGCCTGAGCCTCTCTCTCTCTCTGTCTCTCATGAATAAATAAATAAAATCTTTAAAATAAATAAATAAAATTAAAAAGCAATAGAAAACTTTATGTGTGTGCTGTGTATATGCATTTTTTTTGAGAGGATGCAACTCTATCCCTTACACATTTGGAAATATGTAGAAGGAGACTTTGATTTGCACAATATTTGAATAGTGCTACTAGCATTTAGTACCTGTGGCCAAAGATGCTAATATCTTGCAATTTGCAGGTCTATACCTACACAAAAAGAATCGGCTAGTCCCCCATGCCAGTCACATCCTTTTGGGAAATATTGAGTTAGGCAGTGCATTCTACTGAGAATAATAGATAATCTATTAGTAGTTTAACGAATAATCTTTTTTTCTCTTTTGTAACAGGAAGTCTGGAGGTTGCTGATTATTTTAAATGGTTCAAGGGTGTTGGGGCTCATTGTACTCTGTTCTATTTGTTATTTCCTGATAGTTTTACAATGGCTGCTAAAGCTCCAGCCATCAAATCCACTGTCCAGACAGGAATAAAGAAGGGCTAGAGAAGGAAAAAGGAGGCCCTGTACTAAATACCAAATACAGGTATTTGGAAAACAACGTTTTCCCCCAAATATTTAGTATATTTCTATTTGTCTCATGGTACCACATGGGCTTACTTGCTGCAGGAGAGCTAAGTTTTTGGCTTTGTAGCCTTTATACTAGAGGAAGGCAAGGACAAAGGGGTTTGGAATGGGTGTTAAGAAAGTCAACCTACAGTATTTGCTGCAAAAATGAATAGGTTAAATTTCATACTAAAATAAAGAGTGGGTATATCAACTCTCATTCAAGAAAATAGAAACTACTCTAAATTTTTACCAGAGAGGGAATTTAATGCAAAAAATTGGTTACACAGGAGATGGAAAAGTAAACTTAAACAGGGGACAGTGAGGTAGCCCAGAGATGAGCAGCCTCAGGAAGCTGCTGTCCACTCCCGGTAGGACAAAGGGAGAAGGCAGATGTATTAGTTTCACTTGGCAGCAGCCAGGACCAGCATGGGATTCGGCAGAAGCTGGAGCCAGAGAGGAGCTGTAGCTATTGCAGAAAACAACACATGAGAGGCAGGAGGAGAGGAATACCCTGGCTTATCTCTTTTTCCCACTGGTTTCTACTATTGGCCAGACCCAGCTGGGTGCTAGCTCATAGGGTATAGGGGCCCGATGGTGACGCAGAGAAAGAGAAATAAATCGAAGGGAAACCAGGTCCAGGATCAAACACACTGAGTTGAAATACAAGATACTTTTCTATGTTAAAGTAAAGGAAGGTATAGACAGTAAAAGTAAATCAGGGATGACAACATTAATACCAGATGATGTGGAATTCAAAGCTCAGGCCATTAAATGAGACAAAGGGTTTTCCTTTCTTTCTTGCTTTTTTTTATTGCTGAAAGGTGCAATCCATAACAAACATAAAGGAATCATTGAAACTTTAAGTGCTAAACAGCATGGCATCAAATATATTTATCAAAACCTCTTAGAAATACAACAAGAACCATAATCATAGAGGGGACTTTAATCCCTGTGATAGATCAAGCAGACAAAAGTAAATAAGCACATTCACAAGAATTCATATTAAGACATATGGCAGCAGCCAAACCTGAAATCAGAGATATTCCCAGCTGTAAGTGCTTTTATTAATAAATGAGAAAAATGAAAATAAATAGATTCAATTATGGCTTCAACTCAAGAGAACATAAAAAACAAATATAACTTTAGGAAAGTGAAAGAAAGGAATCAATAAAAACAAAAACAGAAATCAATATATTTAAAAGAAAAGTGGAATCAATAGAGACTATTTCAAAAAGATCAATGAAAGAGACATACACTTGGACTTAACACACAAAAAGGTGAGAAAAGACCCAAATACATGGCATTAAGAATAAGAAAGTTAATACAATCACAGATACAGAGATCAAACACATTGTAAGAGCCATACTCTGTATGATTTAATCCTAACACATTTGACAATCTCAATGATAGGAATGGTTTTATAGGGAAATACAAACATGACAAAATTGAAAGAGGTCTTGTTATGCTTCTGAGGCCCTGCAGTTATGCTCAGTCATGGAAACAGTAGTCTTCTGTATGACATCTATGATGATGGAATACTGAACTGTCTCCCCTATCTGACCATAAGCTTCCTAAGGTCACAGACTACATCTTACTTGATTTTTTCATCTTCAATATGTAACTAAAGGATATATTGCAGATGCTCAGAGACGTTTGTTGAAAAAATTTCTTTCCTCCCTCCCTTCCTTTCTTTCTCTCCTTGCTCTTCCTTCCCTCCCTCTTTCCTTCTTCAACACCCATCGAATAATCAAGAAGCAAGATCCATTTAGCTTAGAAAAAAGGACGCCATATTTATGTCATTCTTTAGGTCCTTTAGATGGTCTATTCTCTATAGATCCTGTGCCCTGTGAAGGAGGCATGTGCAGGCAGGCTCCCCTGTGGGGTCCATAGAGTGTTCCTCTGTAAGCAGCACTGCTTATCAGGAGCTGCCCGGAGCTGGTGACTCAGAGAATGGCCCAGCAGGCCCTGGCTGTTGCTAGGAAACCACAGTTCCCTGGTGGAACCCAGCACAACACTTGCAGGTTGTCCCTGATAACTTAGAGGAAAGGAAACGCTGTCAGGAAAGGTAGAAGGAAAAAAAAAAAACTAAAATGAAGAAAGTAATTTTCCTGCCCAGCACTAATGACATGTATCTATGGGGATTAAAGACAAAAATAGTCAAAAGAGAGGTTGGCATCATTAACAAATACAATTTTTGCTCTTGCTACTTTTGATGTTGTTGAAATGTGCTGCAAGATCATGGCCAAAAAGATGTCTGTTTTGTAGACAGTCTCAGACTTTTCTGGAACTTTGGCCATGGAAAGGACTGGGGAAGTGACAAAGGGCTCTCCCCTTTCGTCCCTGTCCAAACCTTGAGTGGAACTTGTTCCGCTACCTGGTCAGCCTGCTTTTGAGAGTGGATGCTTCCTTTGGCTTCCAGCACACCTTTGACCAACTGCAAGTCAGCGTTGCCAAAGCACACCCAGACAGGAAACAGAGTGATAGAACCCTACAGTGTGGTTCTCACAGTTGACTGTGTGTCAGAATCACCTGGAGGGTTACTTAAACACAGATTGCTGGACCCTACTCCCAGACTTTCTGTTTCAGGAGGTCTAGGTGGGGGATGAGAGTGTGCATTTCTTCTAAGTTTCCAGGTGATGCTCATGCTGCAGGTCTAGAGACCGCTTTGGGAAGCTCTGTCCTAGACTATTACATCTTGCAAGGAATTGTCAATTCACTTAACTGATGAAGAAATAGAGGTTCAAAGAAGTGTATTGGGTGGCCCAAGGTCACTTAGGTGCTGCTAGTGGGTTCAAACTCAGGCTTTCTGAATCGAACGCCAGTGCTTTCTCCACTACAAAATGCTCTCCAAGCAGTGTGCCTCTTTAAAAATTCTCCAAAAGACTCCAGATGGCCACCAACAGGGGTGGTCCTATCAAACGAATGCCAAGTTGCTAAATCCAACCCTGATAGCGACAGCTTTGAATATGAAGCCAGAGACGGTTTGCAAAAGCCTTTGTGTTCTTCACAGCGTTGTCTCTCATCTTTCTAAATACTGCAGATAGAAAAGGAAGCATGTTGAGGAGGAGCAGACACAGCTAAGCAGGGCTCCGATTTGTGTCCAAAGAGGCACACCTCCAGAGCCATGCTGCCAAACTAGGGCTGCTGGTGGGAAGCCCCGTTGACTTTGGACTCAAACAACAGTTTTGGTCCTCTTGCCTGGCCCCTCCTTGCCCTGACCCCCCCCTCCCTGGCCTCAGTGTGTGCAGAGGTGGCTTCGGAGATATATTTGAAACTTAAAAAATATACATTCTTTCCATTTTTGCTTGAATGTAGGCTTCATCATTCACTGTGGCTAATTGTAAGCTACAGGATACACAGAGAAAAACAAAATCAAGTAAACAATATATTATTAACAAGGCCTGGCTAAAGCAAAACTAGGGTAAGTATAGAGTTTGTCTTTGGTTCCTCGGGTCTCCTTTTTGATGCTCTCATGACTCTACAAGGCCCCAATTCTTCCCTGCCCGTCTTTTTATTTATTTATTTATTTATTTATTTTTTAATTTTTTTTTTCCGTCTTTATTTCTAGTCAAATTTTACTTCTTTACTTTACTTCTTTACCTTCTGCTAAACTCCGCTAAGGTGTGAGATGAAAGAAATTTAAGGAGTTCTTGCTCATAGGTCTTCTAATTTTAGTAGAGGACATTTGAAGACTAAATACCCTCCAAGTGCTTAAAAAAAATGAAGCTCTAATGATGAAATTTTGGGAGAACTGGGAGGTAGTAGAGGGTCACTAAGAACCAGGACCTTACCCAGAAATCTTTATGTCGTACATCATGGGTGGCCACTAATTTGTCTTCTGCTAAGGCTAAGATTTACCTTGTGTATTGTTGACAATCCTGGTGGAGGCTTATGCCTTAGGAACTGTCATTTGTATTTGTCTGCGTCTGCGGTTATCACAAGAAATTTGTGTCCACTAGATAGCATTCAGATAGAGCTGGTGGAACAAATTCTTATTTCTACAGCTTAATGATGAACTAGAGAGCTCCTCCTAACCCACCAGGATTCTAGCTTTGTTCATTTTGTCTCTGCCTCATAGGGTGAACTATGTTTGTGACTACTACTGGGTGAAAGCAGAAAGAGCAGGCATTTTACTTGTGTAGCGCTATATAGTGTTCAACGTACTTTGTGTACGTTCTTTCCTTTTCCTCACTTCTTGAACTTGTAGAAATGATCGTTTCCATTTTGCTTCTGAGGAAAGAGGTTCAAATACATCAGCTAGGAAGTAGCAGAGCTAAAACTTGAACCTAGACCTTTGATTTCTAATTCTAAATAGACCATATTTCATCCCCAAACAGTAAATTAGAGATGTATTGTAGAAGAGGCTGTGGTTGGCTAACTGCAGGGAGGCCCTTTTAGGATGGACTGTAGTTGGGAAGGGACTCTGGCCAACATATGAAAATATTGAAAAGGGGAAACGTTATGGTGCCAGCCTTCCTTCTGGTGATCCCAGTGGATGTCATGATTTGTGTGTCAAGTCCAGAGTAGTGGAGGCAGACAACACTATAAGGGTGGTCTATGACTTTCAGAAAGGCAGGAGGTAAGAATATGTGGGTTGGGTTGGCAGAGAGGAAAGATGGTGCTTAAAATAGAGGAGAGGGTTCTCCCAGTTACCTCTGAGATTCTGTGCATGCAGCCAAAACAAGTCCTGAGAAGGTGAGGAAGCTCCTCAAAATCACATTTCTACTGGGACTGCAAAATGACTGTGGGCAAGTGGAAGAGCTTGTGCTGACTGAGGTCCCTGAGGAATTATCTCTATGTTGTCTGTTCACTTACTGCTGTATACAAGTGTTACACGGTGCTGTATTTCATTAATACTGTTCTGGTGTAGAGTGCTTGTCCTGTATTTCAGATGTTCCCAGGGACGCTGGGAGAAGGAATGATGCTAACCAGCAATATTCCATGCACTTAATCACTTCTGGGAAATTAATGTAGCAGTAGTGTTGACTCAGAACCTAAGGGAAAAACGAGGGCATTTTACGTGTGTAGATTAGAGGATTAGCAGGCACAAAGGTACCAAGATGGAATGAGCTTAGTCTGTGGGAAAGAATAAAAGCCCCTGCCTTGTCAAAGTGGAGAATCTGGGAAGAGAAAGCAAGGTTGGACAGATAACTTCAGGCTGGATTAGAGGGCTTGGTGTGTCACACTGAAGAGGGTTTGCCTTGATTATGGGCTTCATAAAGTTTTTAAGAGAGTATCATTTTAAGATTAGTCCAGCAATGTATGGGATGGTTTAGAGTGGAAAGAGCTTGTGGGCAGGAGAAAGGATATTAGGCTATTGGAGTTATTTTTATAGGAAGTAATTTAGGGCTGACCTTGTTTGGAAATGGAGAGGAAGGACAGCTATGAAAGACACTAAGATGAGTTCCTTTTACTTGCCAAGGAGAAAGTCAATTGTTGGCTGAACACATTGTCCCCAGTGGGATCATGTGGCAAGGAGTGGGGTTTCCTGCTATTCTCTTAACCTTACATCCTTGCCGTTTGTTTTCCTAGTGTGGTCTCCTGTTGTCTTAATGGAGCAGTGGAGTTCTGCTCATTAAAATCGTGCAGCACAATACAAGTATCACAATACAGGTATCACAATACAAGTAACTGATTTTATAGTATTTCAAACTTGCCATGTTGATAAATTAGGCACTGCACTATTTTATACAATCTGGAGTCTCAGACTTAGAGAATTTTGAAAATTAGCAAATCTGTGGCAAATGGCAGCACCTGCTGGCAAATATGATATTACAGGCTAACTCTAGTAGACAATGTAATGGCCCAGAAAAAGAGGAACAAGGGGAACGAAGCTGCTTGAGATGGAAAGGTTGAGGAGGGGAATCCAGAAGCTTGGGAGAGATTAATATATTTCAGGGAAATACAAGAAAAACAATCAGTGACAGCAAGATAACCCCAAAGTTTGGAGGAGCCAATCAGAATGTGTCTATCATATAAATGTGATGGTATCACATAAGGTTTCTGACCTCATAGGATATTCTACATTTAAAATGATAAATTCTAAAGATTCAAATGCTGCGATAATCTCTTTTAGGGTAACATGGCAACCAGCATTCAGGAGTCTGACAACACCCTCCAAGACTTCAACAACAATAATTTTGTGTTTAATGCATTTGAGAATTATTTTCTTAGGAATTGTTCTCCCTGTGAAAATACTTTTTAATATATTAGAAATTGGTATGTGTGTGAGGAGGTGGGATATGGCTGCACTTTACGGATCTTGTTACTAGAATTCATACATCCTATAAAGTCAGATTTTCCAGACTCATACATGGTTCAAAGAAGATGATGACAAAAGTCCTTATAAGGTATGGTCATAGATTTTCAGGGAGACTGGTATGTAAAAAAACTTATTTGTTTACCTCTCACCTTTTATTTGCAGAAATAATTTAAGACTACTTTAAGCAAACTGTAAAGAACGAAATTTTCCCTTAAAGAACCTGGTTGGGAAAATAGGAGTAGTTTTAAGAATTAATGAATGATAAGAGATTATTTATCAGAATGTAGTAAAGAGCATATTTCTGGAACTCAAGTGCCTGGGTCAGCATCCTGACTGTGTAGTTCTTTAGCTTGGAAACTTGGGTAAGTTGCATAAGCTCTCACTGTCTGATTTGTAAAACAGGACAATAATAATACCTGCCTCATAGGGTTGTTGTGAGTTTAAAATAGCATAATATATGTTAAGCACTATACAGAGCCTGGCATTAGTAAGCACTATATGTGTTAGCTACTATTATTATGGAAAGTGGTAAATGAACGACATACTCAGTAATCTCTGTGGGAGTTAGCTTTTGGGAAATAGTGATAAAAATAAAGAAATAGGGTTGAAAAGAAAAAAAAAACACAGAAGGATGAACTGGGGAGGCCTACTGGGAGGGTGGTGGTAGTTCATGTAACCTGAGTTTTTTAAAAGAAGTAGGATTTATATGAAAGAAGAGGCAGACAGAATGACCAGAATAATAGGGCATGTAGCCTGTTACAGGGATGAAGAGAGGCTGATCTGATTGAAGCAGTGTGGGCACAGAGGGAAGTATTTGAAGCCCTACGCTGGGATGATCATGGAGCCTAGTATTCAAGGCTGAGGAATCAGAACTTTATTCTGAAGACTTGGGAGCCACAGATGAGGTTTGCATGGGGGTGTGTGGCCCACTAGGAAAGTTAATCTGTGCTGGAAGGGTGAAGGATGCTACAAAGCCAGGGGTCTGGTGAGGAGTTGTAGGGGATGAAAATAATTTTCTCCCTACCCTTTTGAGTTCCTAACTGAGATGCCTGCAATAAAATGTGGATTGACAAGAGAAAAACAGATAAAGCTCATTAACAGGTATGCCTCATGTACACATGACACATACCCAGAAAAACTGAGTAATTCTCTGAGGTGGCTTAGAATTCAAGATTACACACCACCTTAATAGGGAGAGGTGGTGGTGGGTGTTTATGTAGGCCTCTTAGGGGAGAGTAAAGGGAGATGAATGGGCCCTTAGAAGAATAGATGGGAGGTATGATGGTTTGTGATCAAGTTTGTCTGGGTATGGTATGGACTTCTAGTCTCATCTCCTATGATAATAGTTCATCTTCCATGCTTGCTGTAACTCTTGGGGAAAGAATTGATGATGAGTGAACTCCTTCTGGAGGATGACAGGAGTTCAGAGTAATCTTCTCCTTGCATTTGCTGGTTTTCAAGTGTCTATAGCTCAAAATAATCAACATACCACAGTGGCGGATTTGGGGTCGCATTTTCTCCTACTCTTCAGGGTCAACTGAGTGTGGGACCAGAAGTGCAATAATGAGAGTCTGGACAAAGGGAAAGGCAGATGGAAGGGTGATGATGAGATAGACCTCATTAAGGAGGACCTGATGACATTGAAAGCAGGTGCCAAGGGAGGGGCTATTTGAAGCCAGAGACACTGGGATAGTTGAGGTATCAAGTGCTCTCACACTGAGCAGGGAGCCTCCAATGCAGGGCTCAGTCCCAGGACCTGAGATCATGACCTGAACTGAAGGCAGGTGCTTAACCAACAGAGTCACTCGGGCACCCCAAAGTGCCAAGTTGCTCTTAAGAGGAGGCTGGGGTTGTATAGATGATCTTCTAGACATGCTGAGGTTAAGGTGGCAGGAAAAAATGAATACTCATAATAATGTCTGTGGCAGCTTATATCAAGACAAATATCCTCAGCAGTACTAGGTTAGAAGGTTTCTTTGAGTATGTGGGTACATCCCTAGACAGAAATCCAAATAATTTTCTCAACTTTTCATTTGTAATACATGTAATGTTGTTATAGGACTAGTGGTTTCACTGCTTTTAGGCTGATTTGTAGTAGTATTTGTCTGTAAAATTTTCATCATTATTAGCACTAAGTGTGGCTCATGCATTCTGGATAATTCACAGTCAGCCTTTTATGCTGACTTTCTATCTGAGGACCTCCATGTCTCTCTTTCTAACTCAGCATTAATATTAATGATGACCACTAGAGCAGAAAATCAGATCGCCAGGCCAAATCAGATCTGCTCCTTTAAGAGCTCACAGTTTACCCAAATGTGAAGGTCTGGGGGCGCTTTTGTCCTTCAGGTGAAGTCTGGTAAGTGATGAGAAGAACCCCTTTCCTCGAGTGAAAGGCTGATGCCATTAGGGATGGCTCACTCTTTGCAACCTCATTTAGCAGCATGCTAAACAGTGGCTCATTAAGCTATAAGCATCTGTGTAGTGGCACCAGAGGCTTCTGAGGGCACTGGGCTGAGATGGTGGCTTCACTGTTTAGCTTCTGAGTCTAGGACATTTAGAGCTCCGGAGGAAGAACAAACAGAGTAGCAAGCGCAGTGAAATTGAACGTGGCCAGATTTGCCCTAACATTGAATTAATGCTATAGGCTCTGAGATTCAGAAATAGTAACAGCATTACACATAAAACAAGATGGGGTAAATTTTGCAGGGGATCATTTGTTTTCCCATTTCAAGGCTTGAATGGTCAGATGTAATAGGGATAGGAAGTAAAATAGAAATAAAAATTGTAATCTATAGCTTGGCCCAGCTGCTATTGTGCTTAGGTATTTTGATATGTCTTAAGTTTTTAACTCCAATTTTCTTTTTTTTCTCTGTGGCATTGTGGATGCGTTCAAAATTTTCTTAAGGTTATAAGATTTCTCCTATGCGTAATCTGCTCACTTGTTCTCCTTCCGCTCGGAAGTCAGCAATGCCCCCAGTGGCAGTGAACACAAATAGCTCAATATGCTTTGAGTCATAGTTTCCATTTTTATGACTTTTGCTTGTTTTATAGGCTAATTTTAGGCCTGACTTATTTTTTCCTCTTAGTGCTATATTAATAAAATTCACAATGCCTTGAATGCAGCAAAAAGTCAAATGTTCATTGAATGGCTGTTTCGTAATCATAGTGTGCACAAAAGAACTCTACAAACCCTACTTTGGTGATGCTATTGCACAAGCAGTGTAGGCATAAAAGAAACGCACACCTGGATTCCAAGTCTAGGTCACTATGGGCAAGTCAGCTGAATTGTCTATATTCCAGTTCCTCATCTGCTAAATGGGAATGTATGACCTTCACAGAATCATTGTGAAGAATGAAGAGTTAACATATAAAAAGTTCCTGCCAGAACACCAAGCACATAAATAAGCCCTTACAAAGTACTTGTCAGACAAATCAATAACTCCAATGCAAAATTTAACAAGACAAGGACAGTTTCCCAGATACAGTGAAGTTTCCTAAGTGTCATGCCAAAGACCTAACATCCATCAGGGTGCTAGCTTTGTGTTATAATCCACTCTTTCTGTACACATTTTTTATTTTCCAGATTTGTGCTAAAAGGGAACTTGGATATCTTCTAAGATGATTTTAAAATTTTCCTAAAGGTACATTGAAAGGGATTTACTCTCTGCTTTTAATAATGTCAATCAAGAGCAAAATGGACCCTATAATGCCATGAGACCCTCAGATTGCTTAAAATAATGAATAAGCACAAAAAAGAAAGTGTGAACTGATCTGTATGAAAACTTTAGTCTCTCAGAGTTTGCACTTTCCATGATACTGTGGTATTATGGCCTGAAGAGAGGCCCACTGCCTCCCTGGGAGCCATCAGAGATATATTCATGTTCTCCTATACTACCCAGACCATTTGCAGACATCTCTAACCACCATGAAGAAAGCCTGTGTAATGGACTTATTTTTGTTTTAGGGCTTGACTAATTTTTCTTCACATCGTACTGAAGTAGAATTATTTCTGGGAAAGAAGAAGTGAAACTTGGTGTTATTAGACAATTTGGCCTTTCCTATCAATTATCTATAACTCAAGAAATCAGAGAAGCAAGGCAGGCTCAGAATTAATGACCAACCACTCAACAGATCAAGTGAAAATGGAAGCCCACAGGTTTTTGATCAAATGTTCTCTAAACTTGATGTTAGCAGTGGAAACAGACTGTGGTCCTCAGGGAGGCTGACTCAATGGTCTTCAGACCAGTGCATCCAAAATGCACCTACTTCCCTCCCCTATTTTTTTAAGCCATGGCTTACTTCTCACTCACACCCTTTCTTGGTGCCCAAATCTTAATTTGTATTGCCTCTCAAAGAGAGATGTGTACTATTTCACAACATCAAACATGCACACTGAAAGCTGCCTTATTAGGTAACTGTTTTAAGTTTTATGACAAATTGCCTCCCTTTTAGCAGGCACCTGGGATGTCTGTTTTCTCTTTGCGACTCAGAACTCCTGGAGAGGGTTATGAGATGGGATCTGATACACTTGTGACTTAACTCACATATGACAATGGGGAACCCCTGCAGATGGCAGCAGCACTTCAAATTTCGCCAGCCAGGAAGGGCCTGTGCTTCACACAACCAAAAATCAAAAGACGTTGGCAGAATCCTTATCCTTGTCCCCGTGCCCCCACCATTTCCAACCACTACTCCTGATTCCAGCTTTACCTCTTTGAGTCCTGCACAGCGTAGAACATGGACAGTAGGAAGTGAAGCCCAAGAAATGTCTGTCTAGTCCCCTTTATCAAAGAGGAAGGGAATTTGAAAACCTTTCAATGCCCCCAGCTCCTCCATTTCCCTCTCAAACGTGGGTTTTTCTCTCCCACTTGAGTGAAACTGAAGGAATCGAAATGGAGATTGTAGATCATACCCTGATTTAAAAAAAAATGATATTACTCTCTGCTGGCTAGTTATACTATTAGCCAAAGAGGGAGCAAACTATTCCTTTTGCCTTCTATTGCTAGAAATACCCATTAAAGAAAATTAATGTTTATTCTATAATTTCTGAGAACTATGTGCAATGCCTTTACATAAGAGGTGTCCATAAATATGAATCTGAGTCTTTCACATCCGATTTGAAAAGCCGTATTGTATATATAATCTTTGTGGAGTTGAAAATATAAAACATGTCTAGGCTGATATTCACACTTCTATTTATAATTATTTAGAACTTAGATCTTTAAATTGCAGAGGCAATACAATCTTATATAAAAAGTCCAACAATTCAAAAATATATATAGAAAAAGTTAATAATCCCCTCTGCCCTATCCTACTTCCTGAGGTAACTGTTAAATATGTTTATGAATATCCTTAAGTATCTTAAATATGCTTATAAAAATCCTACCAAAAAGGTAGGATCTTACTGTACACATTACTGCAACTTTCTCTGGATCAATAAGTAACAGCTGCACAGTATTCCATAGAACGGAAGTAACATAATTTATTCAACCATAGCTCCTGTGATGGACATTTGTGATCTTTCCGGTTTTATCATTACCACAAATAATGCTGAAATTTCATGTACAACCTTATATATTGATATTTTTGTTTCTGTAGGCCAGTCCTCAAAGTGGAATGTCATATAGAGAGTTTTGTGTACTGTAAATTTTTAGTGAATACTGTCACTTTGCCTTCATATTTGGTTGTTCGTTTGCCTACATCTTTGCCAGTACTTGATGTTATCAATTTTTAATTTTTTTTTTGCCAATCTGCTGGATAGAAAATGGTATCTTTCTTGAATTTGCATTTCCCTGGCAAGATTGTGTGGCATAACATCTAAAGGTGTGGAGCTAGAGTCCAACTGCCTGGCTGTGTTGCATACTACCTGTGTGAATTTAGCAAGTTACATAGCTTCTCTGTGATTAAGTTTCATCATTCCCATTGAAAATAGGAAATATAATAGTACCTGTCAAATGAGTTTATTATTGGGATTAGTTAATATTTGTAAAAATTTTACAAAGGCACCTGGTGCTTAGAGCAGCAGTGCCTGACACCTAATAAACACTATGTGAGGGCAGCCCTAGTGGCTCAGCGGTTTAGCGCCACCTTCAGTCCAGGGCGTGATCCTGGAGACCCGGGATGAGTCCTGTGTGGGGCTCCCTGCATGGAGCCTGCTTCTCCCTCTGCCTGTGTCTCTGCCTCTCTCTCTCTCTCTCTCTCTCTCTGTGTCTCTCATGAATAAATAAAATCTTAAAAAAAAAAAAAACAACCACTATGTGAGTTAAATAAATGCTAGTGATGTTGAATATCTTTTTATATCTTATTAACCATTCATATTTTTTCTGCTAAATATGAATGTTAAAATGTTTAATTTTTAGTGTAAAAACTGGATGGATTTTTTTTTTCACTTTTGAAATCAGGTTACTCCTAGGGAAAAGCACAGCAATCTGTGCCCCACATCCCTTCTCCAAGAAATATTCCATTGCTTGGAAATGCCAGATGCCAGATGCTGAGAAGAATTTTGCTGGAAGGTTTTTGTTTTTGTTTTTGTTTGAGAGAGAGAGTGAGCAGGGGGTGGAGTGAGAGGAGCAGAAGGAGAGGGAGAGAGAGAATTTCAAACAGACTCCATGCGGAGTGTGGAGCCCAACACGGGCTCAATCCCATGACCCTGAGATCATGACCTGAACCGAAGTCAGAGTTGGATGTTTAACTTACTGAGTCACCCAGGTGCCCCTGGAATGTTTGAATTAGAAGGAAAATGGAAGAGTTTTGAAAAATAGACAAGAAATTTTCTAGATACAAGAACATTTCAGGATTAGCCCCCTCCTAAAATAAACGGTAATTTAAACTTCTCTTTCCTAAAAGGTGGGACCTAAGATTACTTGGATAGAGATGTGAATCCATTAGGGCTTTTCAGAGAGAGTGATAGAGGAAAGAGGGGGGGTTGGGGGGGGAGAAGGCAGTTGAAAGCAACTTAATTGCCAAAGGTACAATTTTACAAATGAAAAATTGTTGTTTGATATCTTGGATTTCAGAATAGCTTGAACTTTCTTGTTAAGATTACTAACCACATACCTATTTTCTCAACTGGTTATTTTTCACTTGGATTTGTCCTCTACAGGAAATCTTGTATTATTTATCAGTCATATAAATCTAAAACCATCCTGCAACAGGCTTGCTTAAATGTCAGAGACAACTATTTCTTGTGTTCTTCCTCTTAGCTTCATGCTCTTTTTATGTTTTCTGTACATCTTCAGTGTGATGGAAAGACACTTCCATCTTTCATCAGGCATTGGTTTTAGTCTGTTTTGGTTAAATTCACATTTGAGCAGTCTGATTCCATTTCTGAATTACTGAGGGGTGGGGAGGGTGGGCCTGCAAGGTGGCAAGAGGGAGGAAGAAGGAGACTTTCTGAACCTCATTCATTGGCATCTGTGCACTATCGTTCAGCAACATCACACGGACTTTTATTGAACCTTAGAAATGATGGCAGGCAGTGAGAATGTTTATGGAAAAACACCCTTTCACAATCACAATTTCAAACCTTCTGATTTCCATTTTTCCAGCTCATTCCCTCTAGTCCTTGGACTCCCATAGCTGTTCCACCTCACCTCCAATCCATTGACCCGATCACCTTTGCGCTGATCATTACCTCCCTTCATGTCTTTACTGCTCGTCTCAATTTCCTTTTGTACATCTTCAGTTTCCCTTCCCCTTTCTGCCTCTACCACCCTACTCTGAATTAGTTACCACAAAACCCAAGTGGATTGAGTGGCCAGCCAATCTTGAAGCATTTCCCAGAATTTGTTTCCTCTCCTAGATCATCATCTTATCCCTTCTCCTCTCCCCTCCAACCTCCAATGCCCCTCCCTATTCCTTGCTCTCAGCTCATGACCTGATTTCTTATTTCACTGAGAGGAAACAAGCAACCAGAAGAGAAATTCCACATGCTCTCACCACCAAAAGTCATAACCTAGCTGAATCCGTGTCCCACAGATCAGCTTTTAACTGTTGTTGCAGTGGGGACTAACTATCTCTGTACCCCCATAGCTCAGCCCTGGCACGTGTGTGCTCGGTTCTGCACATTCCCCAACCTTGCTTCCTCAAGGACAGTACTTCTGCAATTTCATATTCTCTCTCGCATGATCAGTCTCCTCCTCCTTACTTAATCATTACCATCAGCATACAAGTGTGCAATATTTCATCTTTAAAACACTTTCAATATAGGTGTTAATCATAAGCTTTTGTAAACAAATTGCTGTCTGGTCATTTTAATAAGAGAAAACATTATGTGACGAGGTACAAAACATGAAGCTGGCTCCTTTCCCTTAGTGAAGCAGAAAACATTTTTTCAAAGCCCCAAATTAGTGACACAGTAAATAGACATTCTATACAGTATGCTAAAGCAAACCTGTTAATTGTCATATTTAAAACTGGAAAGACTCCAACATAAAGCAGAAACAGGAGTTATTATCAGGTTTTTGTGGAGGAATTAATGAAATGAATGTTTGTGGGCCACAAACTCCTAGTAAACTTACAAAGCCATATCGCTTTGATACAGATAATATTAAAATTAGTTTAGGAGTGGTATGCCTTAGACTCTCCCACTTCCAAGAAAGTACCAAGGAGATAATATGCAATTCTTAAACATGAAACTGTTTAGAGCATTAATAAACTGTGCACATATTGCCTAAGGAATTGGAACACTTCTGTTTCTCCAAATGGTTGAATTGTATTTCCCAGCACTGAAAGGATTTGTCACCTGTGAGTATACAGAGGGCAGGTGTATGGTGCCAGATTGGCTCTGTCAGCCCAGGTCAGTAGGCTCATTGGTGTCTCTCATCTCACACTGCTGGAGTTTCTGGTCCCATGATTCCTGGAGCAATTGGCTGACCTGTAAATGGCTGCCTGCCCTGCGACTGACTATATTCTGTTGGACTTCCAGTCTTCCCAGCTGCACCTTCATCTGTGTCACATCCTCTGCCCTCGTCACTGAGTACTGCAAGGACATGCCTGCCATCTTGTGTTGGCTCTGCAGCCCTAAGTATCTGAGCGGCAGCAATATTTGCAATTTCAGTTCCATAATGCCTGTTTCTATCCAGAAATAAGATCTCTGCTGAAAATAAGACAAACTATTGTTTTAGATGTCTGATTTTCCAGAAGTCATAGGTTGTAGCACCCTTGGTGCTCAGTCACACAGTGTCCACCTAAAACCCCTAGGGCAAAGAATTGGCATGCAGAGGTATATCTCATCCCAGAGATAGTAGCATTTTGGAGGGATAGAGTCAAACTTAGTGTCACACTGAGCACACCTTGGATATTCCTTGGCAACTCACTGTGGCTCTTCCATACCAACCTGGGTGTTAAAGCTCTGTGCCTGCATTCCAGGCAAGTACCAGCTTCTCAGTGTCAAATGCATGGCTACTGTTAAAAAACAAAATTCAAGGAGTACCTGGTGTCTCAGTCGGTTAAGTGTCTGACTCTTGATCACAAATCAAGTCTTGATCTCAGGATTGTGAGTTCAAGTCCTCTGTGCTGGGCTCCACACTGGGCATGAAGCCTGCTTAAAAACAAAACAAAACAAAACAAAAAACAAACAAAATCCCACTAAACCCAAAATTCGACTGAATATATTTGAGGATCTAATTGGATCTATTAAATGATTCATGAATGGGGCAGCATCCCATCTAGCAAATAGAGGGGAGCTCTGAGGAGTTGTACAAAATAAAAGGTTTTTATAAGAAGAATGGTGGGGTAAGAAAGTTAAAAGCAAAAGAAAACTATTGTTTCAGGGAAGATTACCTTCCCTCAGAAGGAAGGGCAGAGGGTCTTATTATAAAAATTTCCTCACCCTTTCCTTGCAGGGAGGGGGATGATGAAGACCCATATGACAGATTACCTCATTGGTACCTATCAGAAAATTCCTGATTGGCAGGTTAAGACTTACATTTCTGGGGGTGGGTAGAAGCTGCAATTAGGTCCTATGCCCTGGTTTGGTGACATGGCCTGGGCCATGTAATGCCACTTTGGGCCTATGGTTTTCTTTTTAACTCCACTGTGGGGACTGGATGCCACTTCACTCACATGTCATGGCTGCTGACCACTATCTTGTCTTTAAAAAATACCTCCTTGGACCCCAAATTACCCTCCCATTTATATACTCCCCATTATAGTAAAAGTCAAAAAGTAATTGTTTATGTTCTTGTTCTCACTAGTTTATCTTCTCCCATTTTTTCTGGAACCCACTCCAATCTGACATTTCTTCTCTCATGCTTGCCTCCATTGTCAAATCCGGTGCTATTAGTTGCAACCGACACAGTTGATACTCTTTCCTTCTTATGATGCTTTCTTCTCTTGATTTCTAGAACACCATGCTTCTTGGTTTTCCTTCTGGTCCTTTCTCTGGCTCCTGTCCCTCTTTCTGATCTCTTTAACATCACAATGCCCCAGGGCCTAATCCCAGGGCCACTTTTCTCTCTTTTCACACTAATTTTCTATGTGATCTCAGCTAGCCCCACTCACAGGGATCACGGATAAAATACAGGATTCCCAGTTAAATTTGATTTCAGATACGCAACCAATAATAGGCTGCCCTGTAACTTTCCGTTCTAAATCCGGGAACCTTACCCTAATGACTCCCAAGTTTTTATCACTAGCCCAAATCTCTCTCCTGAACTTTTTACAGGTAGCGAAACTGAACCTGCATATTTAAGATTTATGTATTTATTTGAGACAGAGGAAGGGAGAGAGCATCCTTATGTGCCAGCAGGGGGAGGGGCAGAGAGAGAGGGAGAGGGAGAATCTTAAGCAGACTCTACACTGAGCTCAAGCCCATTATGAGGCTTGATTTCACCACCCTGAGATTATGACTCAGGCCAAAATCAAGAGTGGAACTCTTAACCAACTGAGCCAACCAGGCATTCCCAATCTTGCATATTTAATAGCCCCTAGATCTCCACTTCGATTTCTAACAGGCGGTTCAAACTTACCATGTCCAAAACAAATCTTGATTCTCTTTCCTCCCATCAGATTTACTCCTCTTGTAGGCTTCCTCCTCTCAGGCACTGGCATCTCCGTTCTTCTAATCAGTGTACTTGTCTTTCACCCCCTTTGCTCATTTGCTGCACACCCCGTCCATTAGCAACCCCTAGAATATAATGAGAATTCTCATTTCTATCACCTGCCCTGCTACCTTGCAGATCCCAGCAGCCTCCTAATTGTTCTGCTTCTACTCCTGCTCCCCTCCTCCAATATACACTCCACGGAGAAATCCATTAAAGATATAAACCAGGTCATATTACTCCTCTGCACTAAAGCCTATAACGTCTTCTCTTCTCTGAGTAGAATGCAAACTGCATACCCCCTGACCCTCTGCACCTCTCTGACCTCACGGGCCATCACCAGCACCCTTGCTCCTGGAACCGAAACAACATGAGTTTGCCCCTCCATGAGTCAGAAAGTGCACCAGATTGAGTAGTCGCCAATGAAAGCTTTATTTGCAGCAGATAAGGAGATCACAGGAAATGGCTTCCAAAGCTGTGACTCCCCTGAGCAGGAGGGTATGGGTTCCTTTTATTTAGAGTTAGGATGATTATTTAGTTAGGAAGCCTTATCATATGCAGAGGAGGTCGCAGCGTGTGTTATGTAAATAAGGCTCCTGCTCCTCCTGGGGCGGAGATTTTAGTATTTTAATGACCTAGAGGTGGTTGTCAGTCATTCTAGAGGCTAGCCATGGTCTGTCTGCGCAGGCGCGAGGCAGGAGTTAAGTTCTAACTGGTCCTTGTGACTGAGCGGGCTGGAGGTCTTGTCAGGGCCGCAGCTTTTCCTGGAGGGACGGTTTTCCCTTTCCCCTCGCCTGAGTTAAGAGGTAAGCTGGAAAGAAGAGCTTAAGGAAAAATGTGGGACAAAGGTGGGTGAGCACAAGCAGGTGGGCAGTAGAGTGCCCCCTGGCCTCTGGGGTTTCACGATTGTTCCTTCTGGTGGGGATCTACTAGTACCCCATGTACCTGATGACTGGTGGCCTCCCTGTGTTCAAGCCTCAGCGTCAGTGTCCCTAATGAGAAAGACGGAACAACCACCCTGTTGGACACCTCCCGCCAGCAAGCTCTTGTCGGGGCCAAGGGCAGCCTGCCCCAAAATGTGCCACTCTGGTGTATTGATTACTTTAGATGAAAGTTACTTAAGAGACAACCTATGCAAGGATACTCAGACCCTTTTCTGTCCCCTGAAAGCAGGGACTACATCTTCCATGTGAAAGGCACCGTCTCTGTACCAGGAGGTAGCCATCCTTATTCCCAGAGATGGGAAATTTAGAGCCTGGAAGGCTGCATAAACAACCCTCCTTACTTTTTACTAAATTACTACCCCAGCCCAAATTCTGTTTAGAGTTCCTTACTAACTGAAGCTCCCAAAATTAAAGTTCTTTTTTTTTTCTTTTTGGTCCTGTCAATTCTTCACAGATTTATTATTTCTCAGTGAAGAATATAAAAACGGCCCACTTTGGTTATTTCTTGAGGTCTCCATGTCATTACTGGGCCTCCGTATATACATAATAAAACTTTGGCTTTTTTTTCTCCTGTTAATCTGTCTCATGTGAATTTAATTCTTAGTCCCACTGGATTACCTTGAGGATAGAGAAGAATTTTTCCTTCCTTTCACTCTGCTCCTTAGGCCTGCTTTATTTTCCTTCATACTACTCAGTACCGCTCCTGGCATTTTATTTATCATTGTCTGTTTCCACCCTCTCCCACAATTAGAATGTAAACTCTGTGAGAGCAGGGCGTTGATTTTTGTCACTGCTGGATATCTGGGGCCGGGAACAGTGCCCATGACCATCATTGCAATCAGTATTTGTTGAGTTGCATATCATCTGTCCATAATGAATAAAAGAGAAGAGCTTTCTTATGGAGGTTGTGATGAAAGAAATAATCATCTTTATTTTGTTCTATAGCTTAATCCCATTTATAAGCAAGGCGTCTCTCTTTTTGCCGGTCCAACTTTTCAGCTCTGCAAAATGTGTGTGGGAATGCTAGCTGTTCATTCCCCTAACAAATCGCTGAAAACCTTCTGTTATTTATAAGGATTCAAGCAAAGGGGAGGGATGCATTTTTCACTACAGTAATTTAAGGGATCAAGGATTGGGAAGCCTCAAATCAAAATTAAGCACAAAAAGTTGAGTATTTGCCCTTGTAGTCTTTTCAGAAAGTATAAGTGCCCCTGGAATGATGCATTGTCTTAGAATAGAGGTATTACTTTAGGGTTTACAAAGAGCTTTTCTTTCCTGTCATCACCTCTGCTTCACAAATGAGGAAAGGAACCTCAGAAGGATTACAAGGTAAATTAGAGGTGGAGCTACCACCTGAGTTTAGGTTATCAGCTTCAGTTTAGCTCAATAAAACAAAGAAAGAAGGCTTTGAAAACTGGTCTTGACAGAATCACCTAAGTACTGTGAGTTGGGGAACATGTCTTTCCCATAAAAATTATGGATAGGACTCAGGAAAATAACACTATCTAAAAAAAAAAAATTGAGAATTTTCATAGAAAGTTTGACAGAACCAATTCAAAGACACTTTTATCTTGGCTTCCATTTGCTTATGTGTATCTATTAACCTAGAGTTTATACATTTTCCCCATATTTTTTATTCAAGAGTGAACTGTTTGTATACATTGCTCAATCTTTAGTGGATTTTGAGACTTTAGAAGCCTATGATCCAAAATATGCTTGTTTTAGTCTCTTTTGGCTGCTATAACAAAATACCATAGACTGAGTGCTTATAAACAGCAACCATTTATTTCTTACAGTTCTGGAGGCTGGGAAGTCCAAGATCAAGATTCGGTATCTAGTGAGGGCTGATTTCTTAGTGCCGTGTCTTCACACAGCAGAAGGGCAAAGGAGTTCTCTGGAGCCCCTTTTATAAAGGCATATAAATCCCATTCATGAGGGCTCCACCATCATCACCTAATCTCCCACAGGTCCCACTACCAAACACCATCACATTAGGTTCAATATATGAATTTGGGAGGGACACAGACATTCAGTATATAGCAATGTTTACATTATTTTTTAAAGATGTAATTGCTGTTAACTGACAACAATTTTTTAAAAAGATTTTATTTATTTACTCATGAGAGACCTAGAGAGAGGCAAAGACTTAGGCAGAGGGAGGAGAAGCAGGCTTCATGCAGGAGCCCAATGCGAGACTCGATGCCGGAACTCTGGGATCACGTCCTGAGCTGAAGGCAGACACTCAACTGCTGAGCCACCCAGGCATCTCATTAAGTCACAAAATTAAAAAATAAAAATTACAGTGAGGTACTTTGTGGATCCTTGAGGGTCCCAAGATCTTATTGTCAAGCATACCTATTTACTACTTCCCCTTCATGGTAGAAAATAATTTGTTCTATATGATAGGTCATTGGCTTGTAGCCTGTTATTAAATTTTTTATAAGTGGAAAAGGGCTAGCACTTTGCCTGCTGATATCTTGTCTTCACTCTTTGCCATTGGAAAAAAAATGTCATCCTAAAGTCAGTTTTCAAAGTAGACCTGCCATGTTTACTATTTCTGGCTACTATCATCCTTCTGGCTCCTTCTAAGGAAAGAGTACAAGCAGCAAATGTGATGTGAGCACCCTCTGAAGCAGGCTGGTCAGAAATGTAAGGTGAAGTGAGAATCCAGCTTGCCCAACACAGTTTTTCTGCTGGCAACTGCTTCTTCCCCCTTCTACATGACTTTAACTTTCTACCTTACACAGCGTGATCCCAGAGTCCTGGGATCGAGTCTCACGTTGGGTTCCTTGCATGGAGCCTGCTTCTCCCTCTGCCTGTGTCTCTGCCTCTCTCTCTCTCTCTCTCTCTCTGTATGTCTCTCATGAATAAATAAATAAAATCGTTTTAAAAAAATAAATAAATTTCTACCTGCAGGAAATGTTGGGGAGAAATGAGCTTGTTTAGGGCTTTTCAGAGAGCAAAAAGCCCTTATGGAGAGAGTGGAGATCCAACAGCTAAGTAAATAGCAGAGTTTGGGGGCAGCCCCGGTGGCGCAGCAATTTGGCGCCGCCTGCAGCCTGGGGTGTGATCCTGGGGACCTGGGATCGAGTCCCACGTCGGGCTTCCTGCATGGAGCCTGCTTCTCCCTCTCTCTCTGCCTGTGTCTCTGCCTCTTTCTCTCTGTGTCTATGAATCAATAAATAAAATATTAAAAAAAAATAGCAGAGTTTGGCTAAAGAAGAACTGAATGGACATTTATGCCAAGGCGGAGGAGAAGGGTAGGATAATGTTTATGAAGAATCACATAATGAGGAGCTGAAGGGGAAATGTTTCTGGGGAAAGACTTGTTGGGGTTCTAGCGTATTTCCTTTCTGAAGGATTCAGGCAGGATGTGGACAAGAGACTTTGCTTGCTTAGTTCTCTTACCGACAGTAACAATCCTATTCCTCCATTGCCAAAAAAACTTCACTTGAATCTCTCTGTCCATCCTAGGGACCCTCATGAGTGAATGGTGGCAGCCAGAAGGATTGGTTAGGTGATGTATGAGTGACAAGTAGATGGATAGAATCCAGGGAGTGCTTGCACTGGAGGGCATGGTGACTGCTGTCCTATCTGTAGTGTGTATGAAAGGCTAGAGAGTTTTCAGGAGCACAGGGTTTCCAGGAAACTGCCTGCCTGTCCAAAGAGAGGCGGAGGCTTATTTTTTGCCTCCAGACTATCATAGGACATCAGCGAGGTTGTTCAAAATTTGCCCTTAACAATAAAAAATACCTCAGACTTGCATAAAGCTTACTATATTCCAGGTAGTACTCATACACGTTTTACATATATTCAGTCATTCAATCCTTAGGACAGCCCATAGGGAGGCAATCTTATTGTGCATGTTTTATAGAGGAGGAAGCTGAGACAGAGAGGTTCAGCCATTTACTGCAAGGTCAAATAGCTAGAAACTGGCAAAGGTGAGGTTGAACCCAGGCAGTTTGACTCCAGAGTCTGTGGTCCTTTCAGCATACTACACAGTCTCACTGCCCATGTTTCAGGAGTGGCTGGTTGATGAGACAGCTGTCTAGGTACAGAGTCACTGACTTGAGCTAGATAACAGAGACTGGAGGTGGCAGCAGTGTGCATAGTGGGAAGACAGCAGCGCGAGTTAAAGAAATAAATACTTAGTGGTAATGGTAGGATGAGTGTTGCACCAGAAAAGAGGGCATCTAAATGGGGTGAAGGTACTCTTTGCATGCTACTTATGGGTTCTCTGTGCAGATACACATGGGAATAACACAAACAAAGGAATCACAGTTAGCTATTTGTAGTTTATTGTATGATTTTCTTTAGGCCCAAAGTAAATGAGTTAGTGCTCATTTTTATGGTGGGATTTTTGATAGGAAAATCTGTAATGGGTTATAATCAGAGTTCAAAATTATCACATTTTGTATGTAGTTAACTACATCACTGCAGGTTATTGAATGTTCTGATTTTGAAAAGGAACTAGATGTTTTCAGTGTCCTGTGCTTCAGAAAAGAACAAGTTAGTCCCAGGTTATTTCCAGTTAGATTTTATGATGTTATGTATCTCCCTGCCATTTGATAAGTTCCAAGATCAAAAACGAAATAAATGATTGAGATCCTGTTACTCTAACAAAATACATATTATATGGTCAGCTTATATCCAATCAGAAGCTTAGACTTCCAGATCAGGCCACGAGCCATGTCGTAACTCTAACATTTTCAAAACCAGTTTAGGATTAGCCAAGGCTGATCATCTATATGAGTGAAACTAAGGACCAGAAATGAAGCTTGGTGCTTCTTTAGGGAAATGACAGTTGCCTCCTCTTCCTCTGCTTCCTTCTCCTCTTTCCTTTCATCATTAACACCAACAAACATTTGTATGGTGCTTTACAGTTGACAAATCATGGCACATGATGTTGTATTTGCTTTGCATTTTCTTCACTGTTTCCTACTTTCCATCAAAAGCTAATACAAAATTATAGAAAGTTGAAATTGTTCCTTTGTCTTTTAAAACTGTGACAGGGACATATACAACTACCAACTCTTACTTATCTAAGATAATTAAACAATGGTTAAAAATATGACAGCAGGGATCCCTGGGTGGCGCAGCGGTTTAGCGCCTGCCTTTGGCCTAGGGCGTGATCCTGGAGACCCGGGATCGAATCCCACGTCAGGCTCCCGGTGCATGGAGCCTGCTTCTCCCTCTGCCTGTGTCTCTGCCTCTCTCTCTCTCTGTGTGACCATCATAAATAAATAAAAATTAAAAAAAAAATGACAGCAATAATTAGGTCAGTTGACTTGGACAACTAAAGTATGGATATGGCCTTTGAATATTAAAATAAATAGCAAAACTAGGCTTTGTTAGACTCAGAGATAGGAGGATAATTCCAAGTATGTAGTCTTTTTTATATTAAGTTACTTGATATCAGAAAATGTCTTAGAAGTACCTAGAGCAGATTGCAATAGTGAATAAAGAGAAAGATATCAGGAATTAAGTAATAAAATTTTACAAATTTGGCCTGAAAATTTTGGGGAATAAATGGCCTTGGTGATTAACAACTGAGATTGGGAATATGGTGACTATCTATTTTATTTTCAGTTCTAAAGTTATATACTCAGATATTATTTCTTGATTTGGCATGCTGGGCAGATTGTCAGCCCTCTATGTGTCTCGTGTGCAAATAGCATTCTCTAACCTGACTTCTAAAGGAATGTTACTGCTGAGGGCCAGCTGATAGGAATGCTTATGAAAAACGGCCAAGAGCACAGTGCTGTGTAAATGCTAACCACCAATGATAATGATACAGAGTGGGAGGAAAGGCATGTTACCTCCCTTGCCCAACTTTGCTGTATAGAGCTTGACCTCCAGGAAAGTCATTTTGTTTGTGGGTGTGTGAGCAAGCAGGCATGCATTTGAATCATCATAGAATATAGATTTAATCATTTTCAAGATGTGTTTTTATTTTAAGAGTCTTTAGATGTCAAGTCAGTAACATTCAAATTTATAAAATGAAGGCATTTTTCTGCACAAACTTTTTTCTCTTGTGTCTGAACTTGGATATACAGAGAGATGGAAACAGTTTTTCTTGTCATTAACCAACTTTAAAGGCAACTTCAGTTTAATAGGCTGTAGCTGAGTGCTCCCAGCCCAGTCAGCCTCTCTCTGCTTGAGCGCAGGCAAGAGTAATTCACTCTCAGTGGGAAGCAGAAAGGGCATGTACTATTTTCTTAAGAAACCAAAGTAAGCGCTGTGTGTCTGACAAGCAGTGACATCCCCCACCCTACCCCAGTGGTGGCCGTGTCGCAAGTCTGTTGAGAACATTTCCCACTGTTGTCACTGAAGTGTGTGGATTTATCTCATGGAGGGACTACTCTCTGGAACAGTCTTCCAGGTGTGACTGCCCGCCCCCTCCCGCAGTAAGCTCTCATCCTAATTTTGCATTCAGCTGTTACTTCCTGGAAAAGGGTCAGAAACCACAAGGAAGAGCAAGGCTAATTGTAGCCAAGCCCCAAATATTGTAGGAGCTGAGGATCCAGTTTCTTCATGAAAAGACTTCATTTGAGAGAATACAGTTCTCACCTGAAACCTTAATTGGACTCTATGATTTTTGGTTCTCTCAAGTTCTGCAACATTTGGTTTTGTTCTATGAAAAATACTAGGAAATCGCACAGTAGAGAAGCATCCCATTTCTTAAATGCTTTTAAAATTAAGATAAGACTTGTCTGACAAAGGCATCATGATGCTTGGCAATGTCCGAGACTGATTTCTATTTTTCTGCTCTTATTGGAAAATACATCTGGGTTCATAACCTTGAGTCTGTTAAAGTCATCATCTGTTGTCTCACAAAGATCTTTTAGGGAGAAACTTTCATCTATTTCTTTCTACTTGGCACTTGGCCTTGGAGACGATGTGGAGAAAGCAATGCATGAACTTTAACTGCAGTACCAAGTCTGCTATGAGTCAGTGTCCAGCCTGATCCTTCATAGCCTGCATTCTGCTTTGTAAGAAAATGCAGTGGGAAGTTTTTCTGCCAGTCATGGTTTTGTCCTTCGCCAGGAATAGATATGGCCTCTGGCATTTCCTTTCTGCCCATTTCTCTTCTGTGACCAGGGCAAACTCCATCTGTTTATGCCCCAGCATTCCAAAGTAACTAAAACAAAGTGCACTTCTTCCAATTTTTGGAGTACCTACTATGGGCAAGGCGGTCTTTTGGGGGCTGATCCCACCACTCTCCCCTGTAGCCTGGTGGGGAAAGCGAGAAAACATCTGTAAATACAGCTGCATGTTTTTGCTCCTGGGGCCTCAGTGTCTTTTCTCTTATCACTATCTCAGTGCTTGATGTCTTCTGAATGTAAGCCCACAGAACAGAGTTTGGATATAGTTGTATGTTGTGTATTATCATTGCTGGCATTCCATGTGTTACTTTTTACCAATAGTAAGTAAGAACTATAAATCTGTTTTTGGTGCTAGTAAGAGTCTTGCTAAGAAAAGAAGGAATAAGGAAGTAGAGATTTTCTTAGGAGTCTCAAAAGGCCATAAAGCTTTCAGAGATCTTGATTTCCCTGGCATTTATCATTTTCTCCCTTCCCCATTTTGGGTATTTTTTGATTTACACCAATAAGCAGGACTGAAGACTATCTCCTGGGTGCGGATAGAAGACATGGTTGCTAACACACGCTGCATGGAGTTCCAGCTTTGATAAAGGGGTCTTTGATGAGTCCTTTGATCTTGCTCAAGTTTTAAGGATCTGTTTGCAGACACCTGACAATGAGCAAAGTCAGCAGAAACAGCTTTCAGACTTCATTTCTCTCCCACTCAGGGAAGCCATCAACCATGCCCTTTTATCTCTTCCACTAAAGCCAGATTGTGTCTCTGGCTTGAACTTGCTGAATTGGTAGTGGGCCTCTTAAACTTCCTCACTTTCTGCATATTTTACTCAAATGAAACAGCCTGGGGAGGCGTGAAAGGGGATGAGTGGGCAGTTTCTAATGAAGCCTGGCTCTTATTCCTGCCCATGTCTGTGTCTGTCCTAGGATAAAGCATCCTGATGCTGAGCATCACCAAGACACAGAGGATGACGTGAACAGTTAGGACACAGGACTGCTAGGCTATGGATGGTGCAGGTAGGATTAGTGGCAGAAAAAGAGAAGTGACTCACTTGGAGGGTAAGGAAATAAGGGCTTGTTCTGAGGTTCAGAAATTAAGCATATCTGCATGAAAATCATTTCTGGGTTAAATTGAAAAGGAAAATGAGCACAGATTTGGATATATTTGGGTATAGTATAAACTTCTTACTCAAAATAGTCTTTTTGGAACATCTTACTCATCCTGCTAAGTCATAGGACTTAATGACGTTGAGGGAGTTGAATTAGCAGGACATTTCCTGGAAAAGGAGCACACGAGATCATGCATTGTCAGATAAGGTGTTTGGTTTCTGTTTTTTAAAGAGTACATTTTAAAGAGACAATTTTTGATATAGGTGTCAGAAGAAAGGTAACATTTTGGCAGCCCAGAGCACTTGATGACTATCTAAATGATACAGGGAATTTGCACCACAGATAGGGGAGAAATGAGAGTTTACTCTGGAGAGGGTTGGTCGGGGAAGGCTTTATGGAAGAGGGAATGATAATAGCTATCAGGTGCCTATTGTGGGCATTTCTTTCTACATCCACTGTTTCATGATCTTCTTGAAATAGAGGTACATTTACCTCCATTTTACAGATCATGAAACACAGCATCAGAGAGGCAAAGTAATTTGTCTAAGGTTTTCTAGTTCATCACGGGTAGAGCTGGGGTTTGAACTGGGGCAATTTGTTCCAGTCTTTTATGCCTCATTGCCTTTGCTTAGGCCAGACCTGAAAGATGGATATGATTTAGTTGTAGGGTAGAGCAGCTTAGGACCAGCATCTGACCTAAGGGAGGAGAGTGACCAAGGTGAGGGAGGGATGAGTGAACACTGTTCCTCATCCTGCATGTTGTCTGTGGTAATGGAGAGTGGAAAGGAGACCAGCTTAACGTTGTGTTCAGCCTAGATTCATGAACCCAAGTCTCCTGACACCAAATAAAGTACTCTTTTCATGATGTCTTAATATATTTTACTCCAGAGTTGGGCAAAAAGATAGTAGGTTTTAAAATGCAAAGGCATACCACTTTGTGCATGAATTTGTTAATATATAAAAGAATTGGGGAGGACAGTTCGAAAGCCCAGGATACTAAACTGAGTCTTTGAAGAGAGGTAAGGAGAGATTGAGGACAACAGTGGCTGTTCCCTGTTTTTATACTAGGTCGTGTGTGTGTGTGTGTGTGTGTGTGTGTGTGTGTGTTTGAATCTGTTACTGTGCATTGGGGCACAACCAGAGGCTCCCAGAAATACTTCCTGTCCTGTTTGACTGTGTGCCCACTTACTCTCTAAGAGCAGAACTAATTGTTTCAACTTTTTATCTTGTCATTGGCAAGGCTTACTATTATTTTCAGTTACTCAATTCCTAAACAGCTCATATCTCGCTGTTTCTCTCTCTAGAGGCACCAGGTTGGCTAATCCAGGTTCTGAATGGGACCCACCATAGCAAAAAATATTTAAGATGATCTTGGCTGAGGTAAAATTTTGTCACCCTCTCCAAGCTTGGTATCTATGTGTCTTGTTCTGAATGTCTGATTCATGAGCCTCTCTCATTCCTAAGCACTTGATTGCTTGGGACTCCTTTCAACTCTGAATAACTGGTAGCTCCCACAAACTTTCTAGGTAGATCCCGGAGAGACATCTGCCTTCTTAGTCTTATTGAGTCCCTTCAGTAGACATCTACTGTTTCTACCTGCTCTGGATCCTTTCTTCTATTGGTAATAATAACTTCCCATACTGCAAGACTTCCAATCTCTTAGCATGTGCGTGTGTGGGTGCACTTGTGCATGCATGCACATAGCACATGAAAAGGTAGTCCAACCAAATACTCTCTTCAGGAATTTAAATTTTAAACAGATTGATCCAAGAATAGAAAGTGGTTCGAGGAATGACTTCAGGTGACTGCGCATTAGTCTTGCTATTAAGATTGCCCCGGTTGCTTTTATTTCTGATTGTTTTAAGGTCTAATGTTCAGCTTTTCTTTAATTTTTGTGAATTTGCCCATGTGCTTCCTCAAATTTCTTTTTTACTGTTCAAATGAGCTCTCATCAGTTTCTGTTGTTTGCAACCAAAGAACTTTAATCAATATAGATCCTTGGGGTGCCTGGGTGGCTCAGTTGATTCAGCTTCTGACTTGATTTTGGCTTAGGTCATGATCTCAGGGTTATGAGATCAAGCCTTAAGAATCTGCCTAAGATTCTCTTTCTCTCTCTACTCCTCCCCCACTCTCTTTCTCTTTCTCCCTCTCAAAAAAAAAAAAAAAAAAAAAAAAAAAATATATATATATATATATATATATATATATATATAAACCCTTACTTATTTGAAATTACAACTGCCAAAAGCAGGGTAGTTGGTCAGTAACATGACAAAGCCTTTTCTGTTTGAGTGCTAAGACTCCTCACTGAGTGTTGGCATGAAATTTTTCCTTTTGTGCTTACTTGAGTCTGGACTGACAGACTTCCCTATGCTCTGGCATTCTGGTTACTTCAGCCTACAGTTCGCCTTCTTTGGACTTTCCATTCTAAGGACAGCTTCCTTAAGCTGCCTCTGGTCTACCACCTGCTTTGGTACTAAAAAGTTTATATTTTCTGTCTCTGGTAGTTTCTCTAAAAGTCTCCTTGTTTCTCTACAAATTCCATGGGATGCCCAGAGTTTCCATTCTTCTTTCCTGGAGATTCACTATTTCAGGAACTCTTCTTTCCCAGGTCCATAGCCTCTAGGCTACGAGGTGAGTTTGGGATTGAGGCAAACCTGATTTAGCATCTCACTCCCAGTACTTATGTATGACTTTACCTAATCTCCTTGAGTCTTTCTTCTTTCTTTTCTTTTCTTTTCTTTTCTTTTCTTTTCTTTTCTTTTCTTTTCTTTTCTTTTCTTTTCTTTTCTTTCTTTTCTTTTCTTTCTTTTTTCTTTCTTTCTTTCTTTCTTTCTTTCTTTCTTTCTTTCTTTCTTTCTTTCTTTCTTCTCTTTCTTTCTTCTTTCTTCTTTCTTTTAATAAATGCTCTTCATGGCTGTAGAAATTCAGACTGCTGTCCATGTATTGGTATTGGTGTGTACTGAAGACAGAGGTTTCTGGGCAATAGAGTGTGGATAATGTGGTGCAAACTGTTAGTCTCTTGAGAAAAATGACTCTGTATGGACTCTAGGGATGATAAATTTACTAGATTTACTAAATTTAGTGTCATTTTTTAAAAAAGATTTTATTTATTTATCCATGAGAGACAGAGAGAGAGAGAGACAGACAGACAGACTGACATAGGCAGAGGGATAAGCAGGCTCCATGCAGGGAGCCTGATGTGGGACTTGATCCCAGGACTCCAGGATCACACTCCGGGCTGAAGGCGGCGTGAAACCGCTGAGCCACCCAGGGATCCCCACTAGTGTCATTTTATATAGGAAATGTCACAAATAAAGAAACACAGGCCCAGAGAAGTTCAGTCACTTGACTAATAGCTAATTGGTTACAAAACCATATGTAAAATTCATCCCTTCTGAAAAGTACTATCTGTGCTAAAAGTTGTCCTGGAGGCTTTGCCTACATGTTTTTTAGTTTATTTTTGTTGTTGATCCAGTAACTCTAGTGCCAGGTTCACTAGAAAGATTATTTCACCTGAGATGGGAATGATAGTAAAGGCCTGAATCCAGAGAGAGACAGGTCCCTATTTCGTTTGGTTTATTGAATCAGGAAAGTACAAGCTCTGTAGCTCAGAGTGTGAGCTCTCTCTAGTGATTTTTCAGGGCAACCCTGGTGTTAGGGCTTCCATATCCAGCCAATACGGATAGTTCACAGTGTTGGCCTGTGTCTCCTCAGGGAATTGACACCCATGAGGGTGATCTGGTCACACTGGCCCTGCACACTTGATTTGGTTGAGAGGTACACATAGCCCCAAAGAGCCAAGCTGCCCTGCCAGCTTCTCATCACTTTACTAGTCTAGGCAGGCTTCCCCCAGGCAGGGGGAGGACTACTGAGTTACATCAGACATAAATGAATCAATACAAACTAATTCTTTCACAAAAGAAAACCTAATTAGTCACACTGCTGTCCAAATCAACTGCTTCTCTCTCTCAGCAGCTGACACATTCCAATTCCTGCATACAACTTTATTTTAATTCCCATTAATGAAAACTACATATCTATTTTGTTATTGCCAAGTTTAAGCCTTGCCAAATTTGTTTTTTAAAATACAACCAATACTGGAAACTTAACTATGGTCTTAGAAGGGTTTTCACAGTTTAGAAGAAAATCAGGCCTTATGTTAGGAAATAGAATAAGTTCACAGTAGGTGATGATCTAATCAGAGGTGAGTTCTCACTTGGCTGCCTTTGTAAGAGAGAGATGCAGAACTGAGGGATGACCGCATGGCACCCCCTGGAAGGTGTTGCAACCCAGTTCCAGTCTCTAGGAAGAATGAGCATTTCCCACAGGCCTTTCCTACTGATAGATGTTTCGTATCACTGCAAGAGCCCCAGTGAAATCAAAGGCCCCTTGTTAAGGGGAAACTTGATTTTTCATTCACTCATCATACATCATTCTTCCTAGTGTCCCTGGCAACCAAAGAGACTGCTGCCTCCTAAGGCCAATGTAGAGCATCCGTTACCACATTGGCAAGTTGGATTCTGTGTGTAGACTAGCTGTTGAGGTGGTGCTGTGGTTGGTTGAATGTGAGTGGGTGAGCTTTCAAATTCTCACTAGCTGTTTGACCTTGGATAAGCTCTAAGCTCCCTCTCCTGTAGAAATGGGGCTGATACTGTATTTTCTTAGATTTAGGATACCACCATTCTTTTTTGTACAACTAAGGAAGAAAAATTGCTGCTAATTAAACTATGACACAACAGTGATTGTAAAATTCAGCCTATTTATTTATTTATTTATTTATTTATTTATTTATGAAAGTGAGTGAGAGCAAGTGCAAGTGTGTGCACACTGGGACAGGGGCAGAGGGAGAGGGAGAAGATCTCAAGCAGACTTCTTGCTGAACATAGTTGATGAGGCTTGATCCTACAACCCTGAGAGCATGACCTGAGCCAAGATCAAGGTTACCTGACTGAGTTACTCAGGTGCCCGCAAATTCACCCATTTTAGAGATGTTAAAATGTAAAAAAAAAAAAAGATTACAGTTGAAGAAATAGGATAGCACTTACTTCATGGTACTGATAAAGTACCATGGGATAATTCAGATAAATGGTTAGCATTTTGTCTGTCATGCAGTAAGCCCTAATAAATGATTACTACTATTTTACTCCCAGAAGGTAGAAGTTTGGGTAATTTCAGCAAATCATTTAACTTTCTGTGGTTTATTCTCTTCATTTTTAAAATGAATAGGAGCTATACCATCTTGCCACCTAGAATTGGGAGGAAAAATTAATTGAAAAATATTTTGCAGGCCTTAGTAGCTCTAAATATGAGGCACTATCAACTCCTGCTATTTATCTTCTGTAAGCTGATAAAGAAATATATTCTTTTTTAAATGCACGTATTAATTTAGTTGGAGTTCCAAGACCAATTTAAACTTTGAACTTGGAGTGTGAAAAGAACTTTACATTTTTTCTTTGTCCTACTCAACATGATTCTGATTGTTCATAGATTATTCTGTTTTATACCAAGAGGGTAAAAGTTACCTTAGTATAATATCTCCAGGGCAGCCCCCGTGGCGCAGTGGTTTAGCACCGCCTGCAGCCCTGGGTGTGATCCTGGAGACCCAGGATCGAGTCCTGCATTGGGCTTCCTGCGTGGAGCCTGCTTCTCCCTCTGCCTGTGTCTCTGCCTCTCTCTTCGCTCTCTCTGAATGAATAAATAAATAAATCTTAAAAAAAAAAAGTATAGTATTTCCATGTTGGGCACACCTAAATAAATAATACCTGGTTGCAAATTTTTTAAAAATTTTATTTATTTATTCATGAGAGACTGAGAGAGAGAGAGAGAGAGAGGCAGAGACATAGGCAGAGGGAGAAGCAGGCTCCATGCAGGGAGCCCGACATGGAACTTGATCCCGGGACTCCAGGATCACGCCCTGGTTGAAGGCAGCGCTAAACCGCTGAGCCAACCTAGCCGCCCGCAAATTTTTCATGTTTCTGAACTCTCACAAATTTTAGAAGAGTGGTAGAGTTGACTTTCATTATATTCATTAGATGAGAAAGGAAAAATAGTTCCAGGTTATTGTAAATAATCACTAAAGAGAAAGGAAGTTCATTTTGAAATATTATTCAAACACTAGTCACATGGAGCCTTACTGTCAGATCCCAGTTTGAGTAGCAAGGAGCTAGACCAATAGGGTCAGCTGTTATGTGAGAGAAGTTTAGTTTAATTCAACTTTCAGTTACTTAGTCTTTAGTATGAAGAAGCATGGTGTTAGGTACAAGTGTTGCAAAGTAATTTAGGACAAAATTCTTGCACTCCTAGAATTTATAGTTTGATAAGAAATGAGAACATAGAATGATAAATACTATAAAAATGACATGGGACTACCAAGGAAACAGTGACTAACTCTGCCTGGCTAAACACAGGAAGGCTTTAAAGGTTGTATAGGAATTTACAAAATGAAGAGATTGGGAAAGAGTAATTCCTGCAAAGAGAACAGTGTTTGCAAAAGCTATGGGTGTGAAGAAGTATGGCTTTTTTTTTTTTTTTTAAGATTTTTATTTATTTATTCATGAGAGACACAGAGAGAGAGAGAGAGAGAGAGAGAGAGAGGCAGAGACACAGAGGGAGAAGCAGGCTCCATGCACCGGGAGCCCGACGTGGGACTCGATCCCGGGTCTCCAGGATCATGCCCTGGGCCAAAGGCAGGCACCAAACCGCTGCGCCACCCAGGGATCCCAGAAGTATGGCTTTTATGTAGCTTTAGCATGACTACATTGCAATGTACTCTGTGTGTGTGTGTGTGTGTGTGCACACATGCGTGTGCATGCATACTGGGTAGAGTCAGTTGTGGTGGCCAGATACTGGCAAAGAAAGTTGAGATAAGACGGTAAAGACCTTTAAGTGGCTATGTGAAGCAGTGTAGACTTTATCCCGCAGGCAAAAAAGGTATAGGTTCCAGAAGGGTTTGGTGGCAGATGCAGTGGGCCATAATGACACATTGGCTCTAGGGTGCTGAACATCACAGAGGAACTTGGAATGATTTCGGGTGTCAAACTTGGACTTCTGTGATCAGAGGGGTGGCATTTACTGATAAGGAACATAGGAGGGGTAGCCACTGTGAGAAAAAAAGCATAAGGCTGAGACCCAGAAGACCTGCAGTTTGGTGTGAGCTTTTCAAAGACTACCTCTGAAAATAATTAGATCCGGTTACTGTATTGCATAACATACTATACTCCTCCATACCTCATGTTCCTCACATTCATGGAAGGAAGACAGAGTAACAGACCGAGATGATCTAAGAGTCAGGGTGCATGAGTTCAATTCCTGACAGTTACTAGCTTTGTGGTTTGAGGGCAAGGTCCCTAACCTGGGTTTCCTGAGAAGTGATAATAACAGCTGTATTTGACACATAGTAAGTCCTCGATAAATGTTCCTTGTTACCTTTCTTTTTCTTTTTTTTTTTCCTTGTTACCTTTCTTATTCTTATTACTTTTACTATCTCTACAAAAAAATTCTGGATTTCCAAATGGATTCTATGGCATTTTTGGTGAGAAGAATAATATTAATAGATACATTTATCCTTTAATTCGAGGCAGCATAGCATAGTGGTAAAGAGCAAAAATTCAGAACCAGAGCATTTAAAGTTGAGTCTGCATCTGCCACCCACTAGCTGGGTGACATCAGGCAAGTTATTAACTTTTCTGAGCCTCATTTTACTCAGCTGTAAAACAAAGGTAATGAGAGCATCTATCTCACAGGTTGTGAGGATTCAATGAGATAAAACACATTAAGTGCTTTGATGAGTACCTGACACATATCAATGCTTATATAAGAGTTTATTATTATAATCATTTTACTTTTTAAATTGTAAACTGCTGGGGATTGGGGTACTCCACGGGAAAGGTAGCTGCTTTTCCAGGTCGGTGATTTTGTTCAGACGGCAGAGCAGTCTTCAGAGAGACAGTCCTGTGTTTAGTCAGGTCATAATTGACGAGTCTTGTAGGCCAGTGAAGCTGTGGACCACGGCTAGCCTCTGAAATGGCTTCTCTGAATTAAATGGGATGTCTTTCTCCTCCAGATTCTGTGTGGGAGGCTTATGCATTTGGTTTGGTAATGAGTTTGCTTTTTGAGCCAAAGAAGGGAAGAGAATAAAAGAAGAGAGAAGGCGTGAGAGGCAATCATAGAAACCTGGAGGCTTAGATCCTCCAAAATGGAAAAGGAGCCTGCATTTCTGCAGAAACAAGAGAGAAACAACTAACAATCTCAAAGCTCATTATGATTTAACTTTGAGATAGCACAGAATGACAGTAATGTGACTACCGAAGCCTGTTTTAACTGTAGGTAGGACAAAGGAGTGGAAATGGAGTGTATTAGTAGGAGCGTAAAGATAACCTCCTCGCTTACAGGCTGTGCATATATTAGTGCATGGATGTTCTGTTAAAAGCCACTAAATCTCTCTAAAGTGGGCTTTTCCCTTTCTATGGCAAATGATTGAAAAATCTTTGTTGTGTATTTACTTGAACAAATTTTTGGAACCTTTTAAGATGCTTGCTCTGTTGTTAGAAGGCTACAAACTCATGATGGATAGTGTCAACAGATAGGAGATAGTGATGAATTCAGAGGGCACATTGCCTTGCATAGCTGAAAAGAGTACAGTATGAATTCATCTAATTTTTTTCTGCAGAGGAACATTTCTCTTTGTTAGAGTATAGTAGAATATTGAAAAGATAGAAGAATCTGAGTGCTCCTTTTTCCCCACCGACAGACACTGTCATTTCCTTTGCTTTTCCATGTGTCTGTTATTACTATGATCATCACTATTATTGTCTTTCTTCAACTTTTCACATCTGAGAAGTGAAAATTGTCATCGGTGTCATTTTGTGAGACAGAGTCTGAATGAAAGAGCTGGACATTGGTGTTTGTCTAGACTAATTGCATAAATTTGGAACTTTGTAACTTGATCTTGTGTATCAGAAGCCCATATCCATAATTATTTACTTAAATCTTTTATTTTATTTTTTTAAGATTTTATTTATTTATTTATGAGAGACACAGAGAGAAGGCAGAGATATAGGCAGAGGGAGAAGCAGCCTCCTCACAGGGAGCCCGATGTAGGACTCGATCCCAGAACTCCGGGATCACACCCTGAGCCAAAGGCAGAAGCTCAACCACTGAGCCACCCATGCATTCCTACTTAAATCTTTTAATATACATTGTCCTAAGAGAGGTTTTGAATATTTTCATTGGATCAGAAGAATTTTTAAAATTTGAAGCCAACTGAATAGACTCACTAAAATGTGCTTGCAGATGGTATCAAGGGGGTAATTACACAATGGCAAAGCAGAGTTTCAGGTCTGTAAATGTCTTTTAGTCATATTTGTTGAATTCAAATGAGGGTATGTAGCTCTCCTGAAATGCAAAGGAAGAAGATGCTTTCCCCTCCAGTTGGGGCACTTACTGTCTTTTGGCATCATGACTTTAAATGTACAATAAACAGAAGATGGTATAGATCAGGTGAGCAGGGTTGATGCCTCTCATTGCCTCTTTGTGATCTTGGGCAAGTCACATAAATCCTTATAGGCTGAAGTTTCTTCGTGTGAAAAATGAGCAGGTTAGAAAAGATATTTTCTAATATCCCTTTCAGCTCTAGAAGTATATGGTTCCAAGTGAATGCAAATTAACATGGTGTGAACAAAATGCTTTTTTCACTTACTCAGCAATACTAAGAACATCCTAGGAGCTAAGTACTCTAATGGGGCTGTGGATGCAAAAGATAGGAACATTTGGTCCTGCTTTCAAGAGGCTCACAAACTAGCAATTACAATGCACTATGCTCAGTGTGCCCTGCTCCTCCTTACCCCACTCCCAGACTAAACTGATGGTGATCTGGAAGAGAGCAGGGCTAGCCCCAAGGTTGGGTTGGCCAGCCATCAAGCTGTGGTGGTGACATCTGTGATAGGCTCCAAAACATAAGCAAAAGTTTATCAGGTACAGAAGAGGGAAGGATGCTTCTAGCAAAAGGAGTAGCAATGACAAGGCATACCCTGTGTTAAAGGGTTACCTCAAACATGGACATATCAATAGTGGAAAATAATGGAGACCAGAGGAATTATTTGGGACTTGATTATGAAGAGCCTTGAAAGTGATGGTAAGATCTTTTGACTTTATCCCAACAGCTTTGGGAAACCATGAAGAATATATGTGACCAGATTGCTTTCAGAAAGCTCACTTAGGTGGCACTGTGGAGTCTGAATAAAGGGAGGAGGAGGGGAAAGGAAGCTCTTAGGAGACTATTTTGATGGTCCATAGGGACAATGATGAGAGCTATATATGGGGCTGTGACAGTGTGAATAGGGAGGAAGGGACACAGATGAGAGATGGCTCAGAGGCTGAATCAATAGAATCTATTCAACATGTTTTTATTTGGGGCCCACTATGTGTCAGCCAATACGAACCATGAAGAGAATATATGCACTGCTGAAATGCTGAGGAGTAGTCAGAGTGGAATGGAGGGAAGTGGTACTAGTTTAGGTGGGCTTCCTGGAAGAGGTGAAGTCTGATACGGGTTTTCAAGGAAGGAAAAGAGACATGAATTTGTAGAAGGAGGCAAGAGAATATTTTAAAGTCTGGCCAAGGGCTTTTGAGAAGGCTTTGGAGATGCCCAGTGGGTCTGCTTGATTAGTGAAGAGAGTCTTCTGTGAATGTGGAGAAAAAGATGGGGATATAAGAGGCATTTGGGTAAGAAGACTGAGCAAAAGAAACATCTCAATTTGATTTGCTAAGCCACACAGAACCACTGTGGATTTTTAGGAGAGGAGTTATGTGGCATAATAGAAAAGAGATGGAATCAATGCTTGCAGACCTGAATTAAGCCACTATTAGCAGGGTCAACATTCAAGTCAATCAAGGTCTTCAAAGCTCATATTTGTGCAGTTAGAATGGGAGAAAAGAAGTGTTTAGATGGAAACCCAGCTAAGAGACAATGATGGTAGTAAGGGAAAAAATGCATGTGAACCAGACGTTATATAGACACTGGAGAATATGAGGAAAAAGAAATGGCAGGAAAATGGACTGCCTAGCCCACTGGGTACCTGGGAGCAAGAATATTGTTCAGAAAAATCTGGATACTTGCCATTACTTCCTACCCTCTCATCTCACCTCACTTCTACCTCTGGATGTGGAACCAAAAGGTTGATGGGTACCCAGGAATATTTCCTATCAAAGACATGAACTGTTTGCATACATCTTTGAATAGTGATGCAAGTCCCAGGTATGAAACGATTAGGCTTAGGCAGCATCATGACACCTAGACCCTCAGGTTCTAGGCATCATAGGAAACTGCTAGCAATGGCTTCCTCTGCTTCTGCTCTGGGTGGCTGCCCTGCTGCTCCTGGTGGCATTCTTTCATTATTTTTTTCTGACTTTTTATGTGTAATACCATTAATTGTATAATTATTTGTCTTTATACAATATTTTCCCTTTTTAAAAAAGTTTTATTTATTTATTTTAGACAGAGTGAGAGAGTGTGTGTGCATGTGCAAGCAGGGGGAGGGGCAGAAGGAGAAGGAGTCTCTTGCAGGGCTTGATCTCACAATCTCATGACCCTGAGATTGTGACCTGAACTGAAATCAAGAGTTGGATGCTTATCCGACTGAGCCACCGAGGTGCCCCTTATTTTCCCATTTTTAAAGTTTGTGCGAAGCACAACTCATGAACTATGTTTTAAGGCATCAGTACTACTTAAATCCTTGAAAGTAAGTGGTTTAACTTTTTTCTTTTTTTAAGTAGATGCCATGCCCCATTTGGAGCCCAATGTGAGGCTCGAACTCATGACCCTGAGATGGAGATCTTAGCTGAGATCAAGAGTTGGACACTTAACTGACTGAGCCACCCAGGCACCTTGAAAGTGGTTTAATATTCTGGTTCATCTCCTTTTATGTATCTTTTATTATGAGTTACATAACATTTCCGTAAAGTTCTTGGGACCAATAAATTTGGTAATTTGTTTACTTAAAATACAGTGATAGACTATATATTTCAAAGGAATTTACACAATAGCAATACCATCTAGGAATAATACTAGTTATTATAATAATACAGTGATATGACTCTGACCTCTTTTTAATGTCTCCACTCTTAATATGGTAAACAAATTTGGCAATTGATCTTGACAGTTGGTCTTGGCAAAGAAAGTCTGTTGAGAATTTTTCATCATGATTTTAGTTGCCACAACAAAGTGAAAGAATGAATCTCTTAACTCTAGTAGGTATGTGATATTAATTAAGACCACTACCTCATGACTTTCATTTCAGTGCTTTTAAGCTTCCAGCATTCTTGGCCGAATATATCAAGCATATATAACCTTACAGATTAAATGGATGTGATTTCTCCCTGCCAATTTAAACTTGACTGAATGATTCATCAGCCTGTGCCTTCAATGGGTTTATAGTCTAATAGGAAAGTGAACAAATAAACAAATACATTACAATATGACAAATGGTCTTTATTTCTGCAGACTAGTAAGATAGTGCTAGGAATCTGAAACAACAGAGCCAACTATACCCTAATTTTAGGATCTTAACAGTTGAGTTTCTTTCTGTTTCCTCCTAAAACACTGTGTTGACTCCTGACAAGTGGAGTGCCCTAGTCACCCAGCAGACTATGTTCTCAGCTGGGTGGGACTTGAAATAAGAAGTATGATTTTTCTTGCTGCCTCCAAAAGTAACCCTCGATTTTCCTGCCTAGAGTTTCACTGCATGACCAGCTTTTTATTTTCTTGTCTTTTTCTGTCCTGGCCCTTTTTGGCTGCTGGTCTCATGGAAGCTGATTGATGTAAATAACCTTTGTCTTCTGTAGATTCTCACCTGGAAGTCAAGGACCAAGCTAGAGGCTGAAAGCATGGGCTCTGCCATTAGTCATATAGGAAAATTAAGGCAAGTCATTTATTCTTTTGGGTGTAAGTGCTCACCAATTAAAAAGGGACTATCTGCCCTTTTTCCTCAAAAGGCTAACATGAAGACAAAATACTACTTGGGAAGACATTTTTGCAAAGTAGAGAGTCACTAAATACAGTACACTATTTAATTATCAATCTTTCTATAGCTTTTCCTATCCTCCAGTGTCTACTAGCCATTTTTAGTTTCATCATCTGCCTTAAAGCATTTCCCTTAAATTCTTTCAATTTTAGCCACACTACTGGTAGGCGACTGTAATTCATGTTCTTGCTGAGGGACACCTGAAGTCAGCTTTCACTCCTAACCAGGTATCCAAAGCTAGATTTATATTTCTTTTTAAAGAAAAAAGAGAAATGAAAGCCTCAAAGAAAGGTTGTCTGGCAACCGGATAAAGGAAGGAATTTCTTTCAGGCTTTCCAAGAAGACAGAATGGGAGTCTTGAAATATAAATTACTTTTTAATGGTGTCTTGAAAAGGTGTTATTCTCAACCATCTGCCTCTTTTACCCCCTTCCTGAATATGGCCTATACATGCAATGAAACCATTGTGCATCTTTAAATTGAATAAAAGTAAAGATATTTTAGGAGATGGAAGGACTTTAGAGATTTTTTGGTTTATCCATCTATTTTCTGAAGTAGGGAAGTGGGATTTAGAATAGGTAAAAGATTTCCCCTTGATCTGTAGCTTTTCAGTGCTAAGACCAAACCCAGTTCCTCACTCTCAGCCCAGAGTTCTCACCCCTAGCCAGAGGTGAGATATGAGCCCAAATAACTACACTTGAGGCAGAGAATGGCATTGTAAGTATAGTACTGAGTTTCAGTTCCCTCCTCCCTGCTGGTGGAAAGGGTAGCAGAAGAGTCAAAGATCCCAGGCCAGGTGGACATCACTGTCAAACATCTCAAGATGATACTTGAGATGTTTACTTTGGAGGCAGACCATCTGCTGTGTTGAATTTGAACTGTGCCTATTTCACAGAGGTGGGGCAGTTGGTTTGTGTCCTTTCTTTGTTGCAGTGATTATGATCTTTCTGCTCTTGTTTAGGCCCTCCCTCATGGTCTGTCTCAGTGGAAAGCCTGGTAGCCTTCCTGGAGTGTCAGGTTATAGAGAATGAGAGTCCCAGGAGGAGGGATAACATCCTTCTGGTCAAATCCTATTACAGCGAACTCCCCATGACTATATAGGTGCCTTGGTGCTAACACAAATCAGCCTCCCTGAGTTATGTAGGCCAGTGCCTGGGGCTTGGAAATAGCTGTTTCACATGATCTCACTGGGATAGAACATCCTCTCCCTACCCTCCTATTCTCATAGAAATGAATTTCAATAAGTCCAGAGGGAGGAGAGTCCCCCTAGGGGGCACAAGCTTGCCTCTACTTTGCCTCTGCCTTTCTGTCCCATGCCTGGGTGATACAGTGCATAGCTCTCCATCATTTGCAGTGTAAGACCCACCACATGGTACCTTACCTTGGTGCCTCCTAGGGTCTCTTCTTCAGTGGACTTGGTGGCCAGTGGGGTCTTTCATGGAGTCTTGAGGGTTTCACCTCTACAGTGGATTTTCAGGGAATTATTTACAGTTAGTTACACAACTTCCAGGTAGGGTGAGGCAGTGATTCCCAGGCTGGGGGAATTGAAGTGTTAGGAAGTTCTATGTGTGGGGGATTGTGGGCACACAGAACCATGGAGTCCTGAAGCTGGAAGAGAAATTAGGATTCTGAGTTGCTGAAGATGGGTTTGGGTGCGAGACACCTTGGGGCCTGACTGCAGTGCAGGACCAAGGGGGAGGCAAAGACTTGGTTGGCAGAGGAAAACATATTTGCTCAAGGAGATGGAGCAACGTGAGACTTGGGAAGACTGGAGAAAAGAGGGCAGTTCTTAGTGGCCCTGACTGGTGAAGTGACTTGGCTAAGGACATGAATGGCTCTCTTTTCTCTGCCACTAATCTGCTTTCCAGAGCAGCTGGTTTGAGGAGGTGAAGAGAACTAATATTCATTAAATGAATCAGAATGAAGCCAGATGTTTGCAGCTGGAGTAGGGCTGTGTGGCTCCTGCCACCTGCTGCTGCCAGTTTGTTCCCAGGTCGACCATCTGACCTTCTGCCCACAAAATGAAGCAGTGAAACACTCCTTCTGCCAGCAAAACAAGGGCAAGTGTTTTCCTCCCACTGTTCCTTCATGCGAGTAGCATATCTGGGGACTGTTGGTATTTTAAAGTGCCACTTATTCATGTCATCTGCCCTCTGAATCCTGAGCCAGTTGAGAACTAAGAATAGGAGTCCACAGGGGTCATTCTAGTCCTGGGAAGATGGGGCTCAGATGCCAGGGTGACATGGACTTCATAGTCTTCCTCATCTGAACTGAACATAGGACCCCATCACAGCCAGGGCAGTTGGATTCCACAGAGGAAAGGGTAAACTTTAAGGGACAGAGAAGTCTGGAGTGTGGAAACTCCTGAGGCCTGTGGACAGGCTGGATCCAGAAGAGAGCCAGCAAGAGCTAGCCATGTGCTCAGGACATTTTCCTGAATCAGTAGATGGGGGTTGAAGAAAATGGAGAAGATGGGGGAGAGGGCACATGTTCTCATTTTAAGACGTGCTGCAGACATGGCAGGAAAAAACAGCTCCTCCACACTCACCCTTTCTGTCTCAGTGACACCGACTTTTCTCCACACCTCCAACCACGGTTCTCACTTGCTGTCCTCCTAGAGTTTGTCTTCTGTTAATGCTGCATGTCCCTTCAGCCCACACAGTGTGGAATAAGGTAGATTTCTCAGCAAATCTGTGTTCAGGCCTTGGCTTACATCTCAGTGAAATATGAACAATTCAATTGAGCAAGTGTTCCTAGGTGGGTCTTCTCTGAGATGAGGATTATGGAACCAGGGGTGTATTTGGGAAGTAATGCCAAGAAACACTCTTTGAGGAAGGGGAAAGAGAGGCAGCCAAGCAAAGGGGTGTTATACACACCCCCATGGGCAACTGGATTTTATGCCCCTGGGGAACTCTACAGCCAGTATGGACTCTTCCAGCTGGAGTCAGGGAGTGGGGCATTTATTTACCACATTTCATCAGTCATCATTTGAGGCTGCTTTTCTAGCACTTCCAGCCTGTGATGCACATGATATGCAACTTGTGCTTTTTGGAGTTAATCCAATCTTGCAGTTAGGTGTCAGCCACTTACCAGGTCCCTGTGGTGTATCTCTGTGTTTTTTGTTGCTTTTGTCACAGTGGTTTTCCATGCTCCCTCTCAGGTATGATGTACTGCTGCAGTCTCTGATGGTCCCACCCCATGTGCTGACAACCCCTGTCCCTAAGCCCCACCCCACTCCGCACTCCTGCAAAAGAGCAGTCATATACGAGAAACCAACAGCCCCCAACAAAGCTCCATAACCAACTCCATAACTGGATGTCTTAATAGAACCCGTGAAGAGAGAATGGCAGGTTCGGAAGATCCACATAATGCTAGCTGCTGCCAAATTGCTAACCTCACTTCAGGTATTAACTAATTCAGAGTGAATTGGCTTCTGACAAGTTTCTTCCTCTCTGAGTTTGGGATAAATCCTGTCTGCTTTCTAGATGATCATTCAAAATGCTGGCACAGGCACCGGGACCACCCCTTGAGGTGCCTGCAGCCCACCTTCTGAGGCTACTCTGGTTCTTTCTGGGATGAACAGGAAAATGAATCATGAGAAGCATCCTGAGAAGGCTGCATACCAACCAGAGCCATCACCTGAGCTTCCTGATTTCTGGCCTGTTCCCTGTTCTTAGATATCTATGCTTTCCCTGGACAACAGGGGAGACCCCCCGGCCCGTCGTAGGTATCTTGTCTCGTGCTTCTGCAGTGCAGGGCCCAACAACTAGTAACTTACCTGCTACATCTTAGGGCTGATTCTCTGGTAGACTTTGTGGCCAGTGGAGTCCTTCCCAGAGACTTGAGGGTCTTCCTTTGCAGAGGTGAGACAACAGATTTTCTGGGGATTATTGCAAATTCTGCTGAATTTATTTACTTATTTGAGAGAGAGAGAGTGCATGAGCAGGAGGGGCAGAGAGAGAGGGAGAGAGAGAATCTCAAGAAGACTCTGTGCTGAGTGTGGAGCCCTACTCGAGGCTTGATCTCACAAGCCTAAGATCATGACCTGAGCTGCAACCAAGAGTTGGATGCTCAATCTGCTGCACCCCTGAGGTGCCCCAAATTCTGCTAAATTTAGAGACAAACTTGTGAGAAAACATTTTCTAAGTTATAGGCCAAGCATCTTTAAGGATAGACAAGAAATAGTTCTCCCATTTCTTGATGCAAGTGAACTAGTTTTGGGGGTTCAAATTTCAATATACATAATTCAAGTGCACAAAACTAGAGCTTTATTTCTCTTTAACTGAACTTAACACTTGTTATGGATTGAATTTTGTCCTCTGAGAGAGATAATGTTAGAGTTCTAATTCCCAGTACCTCAGAATATGACCTTATATGGAGATAGATCCTTTATAGAGGTAATCAAGTTTAAGTGAGTTCATTTGGAATGACCCTAATCAAATACAATGAATGTCCTTACACCAAGGGAAAATTTGGACACAGACATGGGCATAGGGAGAACACCACATAAAGAGAGAAGCAGAGGTCAGTCAGGGTGATGCTTCCATAAACCAAGGAAGGCCAAAGATTGCCAGCAAACCTCCAGAAGCTACGGGGAGGCATGGAGTGGTTTTTTTCTGGGCCCTTGGGAGAAGCAACCCTGTCAACATCTTGATCTTGGACTTCGAGCCTCAAGAATTGAAAGAGAATTGTCAAATAGTAAATTTCTGTTGTTTAAGCCACCCAGTTTGTGGTGTTTAGTTACAACAGCCCTAACAAACTCACACAATGCTCAAATCGCTTTCAGTGATGGTGGTAGACTTGATCTTGCCAATTCAAAGCATATTTGGGAATCTTCAGCTGAACACAGTTTCTTTGGAATAAAGACACAGGGAATTCAGACTTGTCTCTCCCTCCTGCCCTTCTCTCTGGGCTGTGGGCCTAAGCAGAGGTGTCTACTTTCTCTGGATTCTGCTGAGACGTCTCTGTTTGCTGTATTGACTTTAAATGCTCTGTGTCTATTGCGGACGTGTTCACTCCTCACGTTCCTTCTTTATCAGGTCATTGGATCCAACCTGTTTACTTGGCTTCGATATCCTCATCTTAATTGAAAGCTTAGTCAGTCCTGGCTATTCATTTTCAGCCTCATCTACACCTGTCTGAACACCATGGGGGTAAGGTAGGGTTAAGCAGGGATGGACGGACCTTTCAGATGTCCTGAGCCCATCCCTGGGGCACAGGCTATCAGGGCAGGGAGGTGGTACTACCAGGACACATGCCTGCCACCTCAGACCTATCCTACTGCCACGTTGCCTCCTCTCTGGCTGCCCATGTGTCAAGGGACCTTCTCTGAGGCCAAGGTGTGTGAGCTCTGCAGCATTACTTAACAACTGGAAATCTTCTGAAAGCCCATCAGCGGGAAGAGGATTAATAAATGAAAAAGGCTGCAAATTATACAATACTCTGTAGCTATTAAAAAGTGTGAGGGAGATCTCCTTACCCTGATACAGGAAGATCTCCAAGACATCATATTTTAGCATAATACATACAGGGTGATTCCATTTCTGTGGAAAGAAAACTATGTATGTATTTATAGATGCAAATGCACAGAAAATCCCAGGTAGACACATACCTAAGTATTAACAGTGTTACCAACAAGAGATGCACGGATTGGTAGAGGGGGCAGGTATGCAAAAGGAGATGTTCACTTTTTCCTCAAAATCTTTTTGTATCATATAAAATATTAACGGTACTATATTAATGAATATGAAATTTTGACAAGTAAAAAGATAACCCCCCCCACCCCCCAATAGCATGAGTCACACTGAGGATGGCCTGCCTCTTTTCTTGGTGCCTCTACCTTCACGGCCTTTTTTAAATCCGGAAAGGATCAGCATACTTGTTGGCTTTAACCGAATCCTCTCTTTCACTCAGATGTTGGTAGAGCAAAACTTTAATGAATAAATAAAGGACCAGAAAATACAGCTCCCAGCCGCCCTCCAGACCACAGCCTATGCTGTCACAGAGGCCTTTGGCAATCCAAAAGGAATAAAGTTGAATCAAGTAACAAGGGGAAATCAATATGTTATTCATGTGAAACCTGCCCTAATGCCCTCTATTACGTGACTCACCACACAGAGGATCGATCCATTTCTCTTCTGGTGGAATATGGGGGCCTCTAAAATTTTCATTTATATATATTAATTTTTAAGAAGAGAACTTCATGAAGCAATCTCCTCTCTCTATAAAAACTGGTAGATTAATAGCAGAGTTTCAGAGCCCCTCACGTTCGACTCAGCTCCAGTCCTGCATGCTAAGTAAACATTCTTGGAGGAATGTTCTTGGGTCAGGACAAGGATAATAATGGTCATTAATAACCATCACTGGTTACATGGTTCTTCTTCCCCTGAGCTCTTCTAACCTACTGTTTATAAACGCTCTTTAATGTGCCAAGTGCACCGGCCCTCCCGGGGGCAGACGCACACTCGGAGGGAGGGGAACGGCTGCTGTCATTATGAGCCCGGGCCTGTGCAGACAGTGTTCTCAGGTCGCTTCTCCCACTCGGGGGCAGAGGGTTAATGGTCACTGTGCAAGACTGCTTAGGACAGAGAGTGGTGGAATTTAATTACTGGTGATTGGGGATGGCCCCGTGTGTGTGTCTTTATGAACAGGATGAGCTGAAGTAATCTTCCAGTCTGCATGCTAACTACCTTCTGGAAGCTATTGTTATTTTTAAGGCCCTAAGGAAATTATGTCATTATATTGTGAGTCTAAAATGTCCTCTATTAAGTGTCTCTGTTGCCCTTACCTGATTCTTATTGCTCTGAAGTCGTCCTGATCCAGCTGCAACTAAATTAACCTCCTTATTTCGTCCCGGAGAACCTAGATTATTTCTGTTTGTGTAACCACCGTCCCCAGTGTGGATCCCTGTCCTCATTTGTTCCCTGCCTTCCCTCCCCAGCAGCCCTCTCCCCAACTGGTAGATTCCTCATGGGTACAAGTGATAATTCTCTCTTTCCAAACAAGTTGGGACAGAGTTTCTGTTTTCTGCTTTTTGAAGATGTGACTGACACCTTAAAATGCAGATTCTTGTACTTTTATTTTCTTATCTTTGAGTAGGTGACTGAGTCATTAAAAGTCAGAAAGAACAAATAGGATTGATAGTGAATGTTATAATTATGGCTGGAACTTGAAATGGTATTTGCAAGCTATTAATATGATTTTTCATTCTGATTTGTGTGTGTTCCAGTAATGTATATCTACATTTATTTTCCCAGTAGGTAAATTCTTTATTCCCTGGGACCCCTGGAAAATTATGTTGCTCTTTTAACATGTAGGTGAATATTCTGCACATATACACATCCTCTTGTGGATCTCATAGGTAGACATTTTTTCTATAAAGGCAGGAGCTAAAATGTAAAAGCACGACACCTGACACGTGATTAGTGAATTATTTTTCTTAAGCCAAATGAATGCCTAAACAAATCATCTCCCTAAAGTGAAGTGAGAGCTCCTCAAGCTGTGCCTGGGAATATTAATAAATGGAAGCGATGCCTCTGCCCACGGCTTGTCATTCCAGTGTCCCCCAACTCTGTAGGCAACCAAGACTGGTGTTGGAGATCCTTTAGGAGGTTGAAGCCTGCCATCTAGTGGCTACTCATTAGAATGACCCGACATTTGGTAAAGTTCAAGAATGGCAACCGTTGGAATTTACCAGAGACATTATTGGCATGCACTCACAAGTGCCATCGGAATAGGTACCAAAAACTTTAAAGTTTGAAAATTACCACCAGGGCATCTTTGAAATTTTGCCTTTAGGAAGAAGGTGAGACGGTGGATTCTGGAGAGGGAAGATCCCTCTGGGGGGATTCAGGTTTCTCATTTAAAATCTGTAATACTGAAAAGTGGTACCATCTGGGATGCCGGTGACTGTAGCCACCTCCAGTTCTAGACAAATGGGTAATGTCTTAAAGTGCCTTTCTGATGAGCAGAAAAACTTCAGGCTTGTTAGCTAAATGTCATTTGCTGGCACACCTGGAAAGATCATAGCAGGTGGTGCAGTAGTGCACCCAATTCAAGAGGCTGATCCATTCATTGGGTGCTTAACAAATGAAAAGTAATGATGCCTGCTGGCAGTTGAGGGATTTTCCTTCAACCTGGACAAATGGGGATGAAAAACATGAGAGCATCTTCAAGCTGCTCCTTGTGGCTTTTGCTTTTTTAAGGTTAGAGAACATCTGGAGGGGGTTGCTTTTTAAAAACTATTGGCTGGGTTTCAGTAATTTTTCTACATCCTGCTCTGCCTTCTGATTGTTGGAGTTGGAACACGACAAGGAAGATTGTTGCTATGGTAAATGCAATCTATCTAGAGGTCAGACATGGGAAAAAGAGGGGGGAAACTGGGCTTAATTGAGATCTCAAGGTTATGTAAGAAGTACCAGGAAGGTTGAGGGACTGGGTAACTTAACGTGTGTTCAAATACAGCTGTATAATTCTTTTCAGTGTTCCTATCTGTGGTTGAAAATGAAGGGAACAATCAAATTTGCCAACCGACTGTCTTCCAAGGATGCTAATGTTGTGGGACAATCCTTAAGGATGTTAGTATGGCAGGATATATATACTTCATTTAAAGTGGTGTGAGGATAGATTAAATTTGAGTTTTTTTCCTTTTCTTTCTTTCGTTCGATCATTCCTTCCTTCCTTCTTTCTCTTCTTCTTCTTTTTTAGTGCTATCTGATTCAGTCAAGTTGGGAACAGAAAATCACCTTGAAGTAAATGTTCCTTGCTCTACAAAGAACGCTTGAGTAGACTCCCTTGGTTATGTAAATGTCAGACAGTAGGCCTCTGGTCACAGGAGAAGGGAGTAACAAGACATCCTGTGCTTTGTGTGGTTTAGAAAAGGTTGCTTCACATTTGTGGGAGGGACTGGTGGTGCAGAGCAGCGGCAAGGAGGGCTGTGGGTTGAATGCAGTTGTGTGGTCAAGTAAGATGAAAATTAATTAAATGCCCCTTGGATTTAGTTGCTCACTCTGTTTTCAAAACACTAGTCTTACCTTGACTTTTGTGCCCAGACACTCCTCCTTCTTTCCTTGCCTCATTGGCTGCATTTTCTTTCCCTCCTTCGCAAGGTCATGCTCCTCCACCATCTGTTGGCTTTCCTCAAGGGCTTGGTCCTGCTAAAGCATCATTTTCTAAAAGGTAAAATCCAAGACTCTCACACAAATGTAAGAGAATACATCAAAGATTTTATGTAATCATTAATTAATGAAGAAACCACTAATGTGTTAAAATCAGGTCAAAGGAGAACACATGCAGATAGAAGAACACATGCAGATATATTCAGGAATGCTGAAATGAATCTACTCATAGATGCAAGATGGTTAATATCCTATAGAACAATAAAATATAACATGAGGGGTCATCTTCCTACAGAGTAAAAGTCAATTATATCTCTGTAGGGACAAAAATTCGTCACAGTGCTATAGACAACAATCATTTGCATTACTATCACTTTTCTACAAATTAACTTCTACCCCTAAGAGAGTTGTAAAGTAGACTGGCCAACAGGAAGGCAATCAAAAGTGCACAGGTCTACAGAATAGGATAATCCCTGCAGGACCCACTGGGCAGTGTTCAGAGCCCAGTCAGCTCTGTTGTCCATTCCAAGGTTTTGATAATTTTCCCTGACAGTCCTGAGCCCTCTATCCATTCTGTCCTTCCTCTGGGCCATAGCTTCAGTTACTTTCAATAACAGTTGAATTTCAAGTTTATACCTTTGGATGAGTTCCCTCAGCTCCAAACCTAACAGTTCCTCTTACGTGTTTTTGAGATGGCACCTTGCTCAAGGTCACTTAGTTTGTTAGTAGAAGAGCTGAGATTTGAATTTGGGGCCATCTGATTTCAGAACTGGAGCTAAAACCACTGATTGATAGGAGGCCATTTTGGAGATGCCCACATTTAGGGGGCTAGAACATTTGTGGTAGACCTCTTTTACTACCTGTCATATGGTGGGTGGTCTCCTCTGCAGCAGAAGCTGGAGACCAGGACCCCACTGTTTCTGGCTGAGCTGCAGAGAAGAGTCTGTGCTCTTGGCCGTCCATGGTGAGTGTTATTGCTCCCTGATGATAAGGCAGGGGGAGATGATACCCCTTTTCTCCTGACTGACTTTCAGAGACTGGGTAGTGGTGGTGTTTTACCTATGTACTAGCTATCTCCTCCTTTGTCCTTATGGGGAAAAAGGCCTTTAGTCTGGGCCTTGGGAAGGAGTACAATGGGGGTAGGGTTTTCCCATGGGATGCTTCCGAGGTCTTCTGGGGGCATCCCACATATTCAACCCCTGCCCCACTGGCCATTGCCCTCTCCCTTCAGTGCCCCCTTCCTCCAGTGACCATGCGCCCTCCATGGAAGAGTGAAGTCTCAAGTCCCATGGGGCTCTGACTGGTCTCACAAGGTCAACAGCAAATTTTGACCAATGCAGGTGTTTATTACATTGTGGAGAACAAAAACTAGGGGGTTGAAGGACAGAACTGGGAGGTGCACTGTTCTTTTCCCATTTGCTCAAGTTATCAACCAGGACACAGAAATGGGCTCTGCCACAGTCTCATCAATGGACCTGTGTGGTCCAGAGCATCCGTGAACCCACAGCCCCAGCACAGGCCCCCGGAAGGGGTGAGGGCAGGAGGGGGATGGGGAAGGGCCTTCTTGCCTAGTTACTTTTTCTTCCAGATCTCCCGGCCTATCCAGCCACATCCTCATCCCCTGTATTGGGTGACACCCCAGCTGGGGTTGGCTCTCAGCCCGCAAATTTACCCTCAGCTTGCTTTCTCTGAGAACATTCCTAGTCTTATGAGATTGAAGCCTCTTCCGCAGCCAGAGAATCCTACATGCCTTCTTTGAACTCCTGCCACTCTAAAAAGCAAAAAACATCTGCCCACAGCACGTCATTTTGGAAATCTCTTTTCCCTTTCTTTTCAATCAGAACTGTCTGAAACCACTTTCTAGATTAGATGAAATTGCTATTTGGTACAGTACTTCAAACACGAATGCCTTAGAAACCGCCTTTAATTCTTTTGAATTATAAAAAAAAAGAGACCATGCTTTTTTTTAGTCTTTCTCTAGGAATGAGGGATGTCCCCCTTCTGCCAACTGTTTGCCTCCTCTTTTCAAGGCCACCTTCTTTTGGTTGTATTTGGTGAAAAGGAGGCTTTTAAAAAGCATTAAATTGAGGCATAATTCACATATATAATTCATGCTTTTAAACTTGTACAATTCAGGTTTTTTTTTTTTAGTATATTCACAAAGTTGTACAACCACCAGTCTAATTCCAGAACATTTTAATTACTCTAAAAAAGAAACTTCATATCCATTAGCCGTCATTCTTCATTACCCATTTCCCCCCAGTATTCTACTTTCTGTCTCTATGGGTTTGCTATTTTGGACATTTCACAAAGATGGAATCACACAATATGTGGCCTTTTGTGTCTGGCTTCTTTAACTCAGCAAAATGTTTTTAAGGTTCAGTTATATTGTAGCATGTATCACTACTTCATTCCTTTTTTTTTAAAGATTTGTTTTTTTATTTTAGAGAGAGAGGCAGAGGAGGGGCAGGGAGAGGGAGAGAGAGAATCTCAAGCAGACTCCCTGCTGCGCATGGTGCCTGATAGAGGAATCCATCCCATGACTCAGAGATCCTGACCTGAACCAAAATTAAGTCAGATGCTTAACTGACTGAGCCACCCAGATGTCCCATTACTATAGTCCTTCTTATTGATGTATAATATTCCATTGTTTGAATATATCACACTTTGTTTATCCATTATGATGGATATTTGGATTATTTCTACTTTTTGGATAAAAAGTATGAATATATATATATATATATATATATATATATATATATATATATATATATGAGTTTTGTTGTGGACATATGATTTCAGTTTTCTTGGGTATATACCTAAGAGTGGAATTGCAAGATCATGTTGTATCTTTTGTTTAACATTTTAAGGAAGTGTCAAACTGTTTTCTAAAGTGGCTGAGCCATTTTACATTCCCACTTACAATATACGAAGGTTCCAATTTCTCTACAACTGTCCCAGCACTCACTATTGTTCATCTTTTTAATTATTACTATCCTAGTAGGTGTGAATTATACCACTGTGGTTTTGATTTTTATTTCTCTCATGACCAGTGATGTTGGGCATCTTTTCATGGGCTGGATGGTCCTGTGTGTATTTTCTTTGAATAAATGTCAAAATTCTTTGACCACTTTTCAACTACATCGGCTTTTTATTATTGAGTTATAAGAGTTCTTTACTTATTCTTTATGTAACTTCCTTGTTATATAAATTTTCAAAGTTTTTCTCCCATTCTATGGATTTGTCTTTCACTTTCTTGATGCTATACTTTGAAGCACAAAAGTTTTTCATTTTCATGGAATTTGATTTATCTGTTTTTTCTTTTGCTCGCTCTTTTGGTGTCCTGTTTAAGAAACCATTGCCTTATTCCAAATCGTGAATATGTATACCTTTGCTTTTTTTTTTTTTTTAAAGAGTTATAAAACTGTTTATATGTAAGTTTTGGATATTACATTTGGGTCTTTGGCCCATTTTGAGTTAATTTTTGTGTAGGGTGTAAGATAGTATCCAAATTCATTTTTTTGCATGTCTTAGTACCATTTGTTAAATGATGATTCTTTCCCATTGAATTCTCTCTGCTATTGAAAATCAATTGACCATAGGTATATGAGTTTATTTCTGGTCTCTTAAGTCTATTCTCTTGCTCTATATGTCTATCCTTATGTCAGCAGCACAGTGTCTTGATTACTGTAGTTTTGTAGTGAGTTTTGAAATGGTAGAACTAGTCCTCTCTAACTTTGTTATATTTCAGAATTGTTTTGGCTATTGTGGGTCTCTGGTACCTCTAAATGAATTTAGGATCAGCTTGTCAATTTCTATGAAAAAGGCAGCAGAATTTTTTTCTTTTTTTTTTTTTTAAATAGGGATTGCATTGAATCTCTAAACCAATTTGGGGCAAATTGTCATGTTAACAGTGTTAAGTCTTCTCATCCATGCACATAGGATGTCTTTCCATTTAAGTCTAATTTTTTTCATGATGATGTCTTTAGTGTAACAGTGTAGCTTTTTGTTGTTGTTGTTAAATTCATTCCTAAGTGTTTTATTTGTTTTGATGTTACTGAAAATGGAGTCATTTTCTTAATTTTATCTTGGATTGTTCATTGCTAGTGTATAGAAATACAACTGATTTTTAAAAAGGTTTATTTATTTATTTAGAGTGAGAGAGAGCACATGTGAGCAAGAGCAGGGGCAGAGGGAGAGAGAGAGAGAAACCCTAGCAGACTCTGCGTGCTGAGAGGAGAGCCCAATGTGGAATTGGATCTCACAATCCTGAGATCATGACCTGAGCTGAAACCAAGAGTTGGATGCTTAACCAACTGAGCTACCCAGGGTCCCCAATACAGTAGATTTTTATGTATTGATCTTATATCTTGCAACCTTGTAGAACTGTTTTATTAGTTCTGATAGTTTTATTGTGAATTCCTTAGGATTTTCTATATATAAGATCATTACATCTGTGAATAGGGATAGATTTGCTTCTTCTTTTCCAATCGTGATAGGGCCTTGTATTCAGAGGCTGTTTTAATATCCAATCTTACTCCCAGAATGGCCTCTCCCTTGCTGCACTGCTCCTGCCTCCTCTGGACAGGCTGCCAGCCCCTCTCAGGATCACACAGCAGACAACTTTTTTTTTTTTTGGAAGATTTTATTCATTTATTTGTTTGAGAGAGGGAGAGTACATGCAAGAACAGGTGGAAGAGCAGAGGTAGAGAGAGAATCTCAAGCAGACTCTGCACTGAGCGTTGAGTGTGGAGCCTGATGTGAGGCTCGATTCCATGACCCAGAGACCATGACCTGAACCAAAATCAAGATTTGGATGCTTAACTGACTAAGCCACCGAGGTGCCCCAGCACAGCAAACAACTTTATTTTTTTATTTTATTTTTTTTTTTAGCAAACAACTTTAAACTTAGTATCAGGCATCACAGTCTTAAAGGTCATTGATTATCTTTAGACAGAGGATTTATCCCTGGCCAATTTTCTTTTCCTATGGCCCCACTGCATGAATATCTTTGGAGGCCTCTTTCACTCTTTAGATGTCCTTTATACTTCTTCCATTTTCAATCAGCCCAAGCTTCTTATCTTTTCTCTTTGGGGTGCCCTTAAAATTTTCTTCGTTTTATTATGTAGAGTAGTTCAACACTCTTTGTTGTCACATACTCATCTCCATCTGTGCTCTGGGGCTTTTTACAATAAGTGTAAAAAAATTAAAAAATAAAAACCAAGTCTCAAATAAAAGTACCCTGTTAAGATATAGCAAGTATTTTTCCTAAACTAAAGAATAGTCTCCCTTGAAAAGGAATTTTGCCTCTCTCCTGGAAGTCGGAAATAGCTGCCATTAGCTTTGCCAAAAGATGATACTTCCTCTCCTCCCACAACAGGGGAGTTAAAATCACCTTTTTTCCTTTTTTGAAAGGCTCTAGTCTTATAAGAGAATCATTATCTAAGAAATAGGGCATCCCCAGATGGCTGGGAGTTTGAAGGTGCCAGGGCCCACCTATCTTCCCACAAAGTGAACAGGTTGATGCTGGGGAGTGAATATGGATCTGCACAACATAACTCAGATGCTCTGCATATTATGTGTCAGGGAATTCAGGGATGGCCCACATGTAAGCCCACATGTCTCTTAGGTGACGGGAAGGGAAGACAAAAATTGGTGACAAAGTGATAAGAGTTTGAATTCTGGAGCCCTACCGCTTGGGTTCAAATCCCAGCTTTGCTACTTAATAAATACGTGACCTTGGGCAAATTACTAAACCTTTGCTATAATCCTACCTATGTTTATTCCTTTATTCATGCCTGAATTTTTTTTCTTAATCTTTAAAATAAGGATAATAATAGCATCTTTGTCATAGGATTGTTATGAGGATTAAATGAGTTAATATATGCAAAGCCCTTAACAGTTCTTGGGATGTTAACTTAGAAAATGTTAAAACAAACAACAATTGTAAACAACAATAATACCGTGAAGTATATGAGGGCTTTCTTGCCAGACTCTGAGTTTCTAGGTAGGTCTAGACTGTGTTTTATTTATGGAATCAGTGCCTTATTCTCAGCATTGGTGCCTGGTGCATAGGAAGGACTTTCATCAAATGTCTATTACTTGAAGGGATAAATGAACTTTTTAGATTCACTTAGAGAGTGATTCCTTCTCAGGCTACAGATCAATAAGAGAAATTGTCAAGCATCTTTGAGCATCCTTGGGGGAACTGTTCTCAAAGTCACTGGGGAGTGGGTGGATGAAATGTCAGAGTTAAATTTTGGAAGTTAAAGAAGATGCTGTAGTTTAGAAAGAATAATCCAGAGAGAAGAAGAGTGAAACATTAAGCAGGGTGAAAATAAAGATCATCCTTTGTAGAGGAGGAGATTCTGTGACAGTTGATCAAAAAACCCCAGTGGAACAGGGATTGGCAATATTTTTACTGCAAAGTTTCAGATAATAAATATTTCAGACCTTGTGGGTCATGCAGCCTCTGTTGCAACTACTTAACTCTGATGTAGAGTGAAGCAGACTGAGACAGTATGTAAGCAAATGCGTAGGGCTGTGTTTCAATAAAACTTTATTTACAAAAACAGGAGATGGACTGGATGGATTGGCCTGCTGGCTATAGTTTGACAACCTCTGCACTAGAACAATATCAGGAATGAATAAAGGAAATCAGTGGGACTGTGACAGCTGGAGAAGCAACTTGCACAGAAGCCTTCTTGAGAGAAGACAGTGGCTTCCACAATATCTTGAAGAATCCTGCTGTGTGTAGCTCCAGGGAGCACTTAATACAACTATTTCAAGTCTCAAATGTGGCAAATAGAAGAGCAGAGAAAAAAATATGCAACAATAGAACTTTTTTTCTCATAAATTTTTGATAAGAAATATTGACACTTCAATTGAGTTGAAGCTCAATTATTTATAGTGAAATTTAGGACAAATAATCCAAAGTAGAGACTCCTTAAATTATTTCTATTTATCTGCAGAATGGGTTTTTGTATCTGTATTTAAGAAGAGACTTGCGATCTGGGAATTGCCAGAATTTCAAGCACAATAATGAAACCAAACCCTGAAAACAGTCTCTCAACAGTCACTTAACCCCCCTGGCCTCCTTCTCCATGCCGCAGAGATGTTTAAACCCTTCCTCAGGCAAGATGAGACTTACTGAAGATGAAAGTGCTTCCTCTGTGGCCTAGAAATGCAGCCTGTCCTGGACCACATGCCCACTGAAGAACACATGGCCTGTAAACCAAACTGGAAACCACCTTCTTGTTCCTGAACAAGGTTTTCATTCTATTTGACTGATACTTTCCTTTGGGAAAGAATGGAGAAAAAAGGAATAGACTATTTTACAGAGGCAAGCTCTTTCTTTTCATCACACTATTCTATGGAATGGCCCTATGGCACTTTGAATAAAGTAGCTGAGGATATTTGTTACCTCTTATAGTCAGTTCTGGTATGTTAATTTTCTAACCACTGGAACCTTAAGTGGCTGTTTGCTGACTCAGAGAAAAAATATACCTTTAGCCTGTTGTATAATTATCTCAGGAATTATAAAGGCAATAAATGAATGATTGTCTTTTTTATTAATACATTAAAGCAGAGATGTGAATTGGCACTTTAATGATCTAGTGGCAGCAAATTGGATAATAATACGATTACAAAATGACAATTACTTTTGGCAATTAATAGGTATCACCTTTCAGTAGCTCTTCTCAATATATTATTGGGGACCCTCATTACCAATGAGAAACTGGATCATTCTAAGGCTGAATGGGAGCTGTGGGGAAGAGTTAAGTTAATTACTTAACAAAACAAGTGGCTGATCTTTATATTCTTGATCAATGAGTCTTTGGGGTTTAATAACAGCAGTAACATACTATGCCTTTTCCCCTGAATGATGCCCAAACGATGTATAAACTTTTTGTAATGTAATTACTACCCATAAATCACTTCATTTCTGAAATATGGTGGCTTCTGATGGGTTGAGATTGCTTTTTCACAGTCTCATTAGTTTAAGAAGGAAAGAGAAGAAAAATCTTGCCTCTAACTGAAAGGCAGGGAAAGATGGAAAGTGACTTCATTACATGTTGCATGCTAACTGGCTGAGCAAGAAACAATGTCATCATACATTGACCAAATATTTGCAAAGCACTTCTATATACACAATTAAAATTAATCCTCACAGCTCTGTGTTTTGGTAGCAGGTTTATATGAATTATTCTAGAAAATGTCTTGAAACATAAATCCAGTGGTTCTTATCAACCAGATGAAATTACTGTAGCCTTTGTATATTTGATGGGGCACATTTGACTCATTTTTTAAAAATGTTAATAGGCAATATACCAAAAAATATTTTTAAAATGTTTTGATTAAATAGTTATAATTATTGACAGGCAAAGTTATGTTGAAATTGGTAATTGCAGCATTATCTTATCTGTTGCTAACTTGAAGCTATATATTTTGTCTGTATTGGATTTCACAATATGCCTCCTGTTCTCTCCTGAAACTGAATAATGAGATTAAGCATTTCTCAGTAATGAGAGCAGACACTGTATTGACTGATTTCTAACTGCTCAGCTCTATCTTTGAGTTGCTTTTTTTTTTGTATACAACCTAGAGTCTCTAAACAGTTCTTTCTGAATTTTAATATCTAATACCAGAAACTGTATTATAAGGCAACTGAGAACATTGTCAGAGTGAGAGCTGAAATTGAGGCCACCTTGCTAGATACTCACATCTTTATTTGAAAAGGCCATTTTGCAGGGCCAGAGAGATGGTTAAGAGACAGCCACTAGGTACAAACCTGGGAACACTTATATCTGGAATTCCATTTCTAAACATGCAGTGTCAATGGATAAAATCAGTCCTTTGTGTTTTCAAGTTCTTGGTTGCAGGGTGAATTTTTATGACTCCAGAGACATATGCAGCACTCATTCATTTATTTGTACATTCTACAACTATTTATTAAATATCATGTCCCAGGCACTGTGTTAGCTACTGCGTATACAGAAGTGAACAAACTGCTATGGTCTTTGCCTTCATGGGGAATATATCAGAGGGAAGAAGACAGTCCCCTACCATTCTGCTTATAAGCAAACTTTAATACAGTTGATGTTGATTGGTTTCTCTTTGTTTTCTCTTTCCGTGTCTTCCCTTCCCATTCCTTTTCCTTCCACCTCCTTCCTTTCCTCCCTTCCTATCTCTTACCCATGGGATTCCAAAACTTATTCTCAATGTAGTACAGATTTAGTGTCACTCAGTTTATTAGATAATGTTAATTTGGGGACATGGTCCTGGGACCAGCTATGTTTCTATCCATCGCATTCCTTTTTGGACAGGTTTTAGGTTTCCTGGCAGTATTAAACATCCTCAGGTGGTATGTTAGTATTTAAGAATATTTTTTGCTAGTTCCCATTCTCCTTTTCTTCATCTATTTTTAATAAGGAATAGAAAGACAAGCCAATATTCATTCCATTTAATATTGCTTATTGAACTCCTACTGTGTGCCAGGTACTTTCTATAGATAATCTCTGCTTTCTCACAGGAAAGTTTTGAAGAGGCATTGTTATCCTCCTTCTATAGATGGATAAATTGAAGCTATGTGATGTTCAGTAACTTGCCCAGGGTCGCACAACTTGTATGTGAAGGAGCTGGAGTTTGAGCTTACCACCAACAAAGCCCTTGTTACCTGAGTACCCCTTAAGTGATCTTGGGTCCACAGTTTGATAATTATATATTTTTCTTTCTTTCTTTTTTAAAAAAATATTTTTATTTATTTATTCATGAGAGACACAGAGGCAGAGACACAATCAGAGGGAGAAGCAGGCTCCCTGCAAGGAGCCCACTGTGGGACTTGATCCCAGGGTCCTGGAGCCAAAGGCAGGTGCTCAACCGCTGAGCCAACCAGGAGTCCCTCTTTTTAATTTTCTTAAGTAAGGAGTTAGACAGTGGATGTTTCTCCTTTTCCCCTGAGTTGACTACATTTTTGTATCAGATTATCAGCTGGTGATTTTGATTTTGGTTTAATCCTAGAAAGAACTGATTCTAATCATGCTACCACATATGGACATGTCTTTCAATGTATGAAGAAAAGTAAAAATTTTATTTCTTCTCTTTCTGGGATAATAAGGAAGTTGATCCCATCATTAAAGTTTGTTAGGAATGTGGGGCCTCTACAGATTCTATTTTCACATAGCATTAGCAATGACATTTTGCGTTAGAAAAAATGAGATGCAAAAAAAAAAAAAAAAAGAGATGCAAAGGTATACCCAAATTAACTTTGTATCACTCTGGAGTTAGAGATGAATTGCAAAACTAATAAAGGTTGTTTTGCTGGGGTCATCACATAAAGATGATACTATTTTTGACAAAAAGATTGTGTTGTGCTGTTGCCTTTTGAGATTTTCTCATCATTTAGCATTTCTAGAAAGTGATCATAGGGCATTTGTAAATAAATATTACCAGCTGCACAATTTATTTTGTTTTAGGAACATTACTTGCTTACTGCAAAAATGAAGGTTTCTAACTTGACTTTGAAGTCTGCTCAGCCAGAAAACTATCTATAGCTGAATAAAAGCTTTTAACTCTTAATATGTTGCCTTTGTTTGCTTTTCTGCCTGTTTGCAATAACTTCCCATAAGATCCATGTGTAGGAAAACTTAGTGACAGTAGATAAGGGTTTTTAGGAGCTAGAATTAATTGCACGGGTCTAGGTGAGATACAGTGCTCATTTGTTCATCTAAAAGCTCAAGGTTATATGCCTGGAACTGCTTACAGTTATAACTACTAACAATGGTGGCTCAAAATGTGCATGGTGGAAGTAATCTACTGAAATATAATATTTGGAAAAATGAAATATTCATTTATTATTTCAACAATGATTTATTGAAAGTTTTTAGGTACTAGGCACTAGGACAAGTAGAGATGAAACAGAAGAGAATGAAACAATCATGATCCTTGCCTTTGCGAAGTTTACAGTGTAGTAAAGAAGACAGAGGTTTAAAAAGTAAAAGTACAAGATAATATAGATTTGCAAATTCTGATAAGAATTCTGAAGGAAAAAAAAAAAAAAAAAAAAAAAAAAAAAAAAAAGAATTCTGAAGGAAATGTATAGGATTTTGAGAAAGAGAAGGATAGGGCAGCCAGAAGGGGTTCTGTGCAGAGATAATTTTAGCTGAATCCTGTAGCTTGAACGAGAGTTGGCCAATGAGAAGTGGGGAAACGGTGCATGCAGTGGAAGCAGTGCTGGGGAGAGCACTAGCCTGGCAAATTCAAAGAATGGAAAGAAGCCACTGTGATGTAGTAGGTGAGGGGGAGATGGCTCGAGGATGAGATATGGAGGCATGTACCCCCGATAGGAATTTGGTACTTTTTTCCAACGACATTGGGGAGTTATGAAATAGTGATATAATCTGAATGACATTTTTGGTTTATCACTGTGTCTGCTAAGTGGATTTGGATAATGCTTTGGAGGGGGTAAGAGTAGAACTAGGGAGACTAATTTTAAGTTGATGGTAGTGATGCAGGTGAGAGATGTAGAAGCCCAGAGTGGTAATGAACAGGATGGAAAATAGTGGGTGAACTCTGGAAATATTTGGAAGTAGAATCACTAGATTGGCAATGGATTGGATGTGAGGCCGGTTGGAGAAAGAGAGACTGGACTCTAAATAATAACTTTCAGATATTTGGTTTTAGCAGTTGGATGGACAGAAGTCATTTTACTGAAACGAGGAAGACTGGAAGAAGTGTGGGTTTGGAACAGATAATTAAGAACTTCAGTTTTATTTTATTTTTTTTTAATTTTAGGTTTTTTATAGACACCCAGATGAAGGATGTCACTGTCTATTTCCAGTTTGCTACAAGTTGTTTTTTAAAAAAAATGCATGTTCAATTTTCATGAATTTCTTTTTTTGTACCTGTTGAGATGATCATAGAATTAATTCATCTCTTTTATTTCATTAATGAAGCAGATTGCTTTGAATGATGTTTGGCCGTTGGGTCACTTCACATTTTTTTTTTTTTTAAAGATTTTCTTTATTTATTCATGAGAGACACACAGAGACAGAGAGAGGGAGAGACACAGGCAGAGGGAGAAGCAGGCTCCATGCAGGGAGGCGGATGTGGGACTCTATTCCGGGTCTCCAGGATCAGGCCCTGGGCTGAAAGCGGCGCTAAACCGCTGAACCACCCGGGCTGCCCTCTTTTTCTAAATTCTTAAAGTGGATACTTAGTGGATTGGTTTTCATCCTCCTTCTTTTCTTTTTTAAGATTTTATTTTTAAGTAATCTTTACACCTGACCTGGGGCTTGAACTTATAAACCTGAGATCAAGAGTTGCACACTCCACTGAATGAGCCAGCCAGGTGCCCCCAGCCTCCCTCTTTTCTACTGTATGCCTTTAAGGCTATATATTTTGTATAAGCATGGTTTGAATATGTATTTTTTAAACTCTTGGGTTAATATTGGTTATATAATTTCCTTAGTGATTTTTTTCCTTTGGACTGTAGGTATTTACCAGTTTATTTCTTTATTTTCTTGATATGGACTAGTTATTCAGCTTGATTCCATTAAAATTAAAGAACATACTCTGATATGATTTATTTATTTATTTATTTATTTATTTATTTATTTATTTATTTATGAGAGAGAGAGAGAGAGAGAGAGAGAGAGAGAGGCAGAGACACAGGCAGAGGGAAAAGCAGGCCCCATGCACCGGGAGCCCGACGAGGGATTCGATCCCGGGTCTCCAGGATCGTGCCCTGGGCCAAAGGCAGGCGCCAGACCGCTGCGCCACCCAGGGATCCCGATTTTGATTTTTTTTGAAATATGTTCAGACTTGCCTTATAGTTCTGAATGTGGCAGTTTTGGTAAATGTGCTGTGTGTCTTTTTTTTTTTTTTTTTTAATTTTGTTAGTTAACATACAGTGCAATATTGATTTCTGGAGTAGAATTCAGTGACTCCTCACATACAACACCCAGTGCTTATCATAAGTACCTTCTTAATCCCCATCCCCCATCTAGCCCATCCCCCACCCACCTCCCTCTATCAACCTTCAGGTTGTTCTCTATCGTTAAAAGTTACTTATGTTGTTTCCCTCTCTCCATTTTTTCTTTTCCCCCCTTCCCAACAATTCATCTGTTTCCTTTCTTCAGTTCCACATATGAGTGAGATCATACAGTGTTTGTCTTTCTCTGACTGACTTATTTCACTTAGCACAATACACTCTAGCTCCATTCACATTGTTGCAAATGGCAAGATTTCATTCTTTTTGAGGGGTGAATGATATTCTATTTTATTTGCATACTATATCTTCTTTATCCATTCATCAGTCGATGGGCATTTGAGCTCTCTATAGTTTGGCTATTATTGATAATGCTGCTATAAACATCAGGGTGCATGTATCCCTTCACATCTGTATTTTTGTATCCTTTGGGTAAATATCTAATAGTGCAATTGCTGGGTTGTATCCTGTATGTTCTTGAAAAGAATATGTATTCTGTAGTCATTAAGTTAGGTATTCTACTAGGTCCATTAGGAAAAGTTTGTTATATTTGTGATGTTTAGGTCATCTGTATCCTTACTGATTTTTCTGATTGCTTATTGTAGCTATGTGACAGGTGAGTTAAAATCTTCCACTATAATTGTGAATTTGACTATTTCTCTTTGTGTTTTTTGATGTTTTGAAGCTGTGTTGCAAGTTACAAGCAAATATGGGATAGTTATATCTTCCTGGTATACTGACATTTTTATTATACGATGTTCTTCTTTAACTCTGATGTTTCTTGTTCCAAAGTCTTACTTATCCTATAGCAATATAGCTCCCATTGTTTTTTTTTTTTTTGGTTTGTGATTTCATGGTATATCTTTTTTTAATCATCTTACTTTTAATTTTTCTGTATTATATTCAAATTGTTTATTTAAGCAGTGTATAGTTTTTAAAAATCCATCCTGACACTATTTATCTTTTTTGTTTTATTTTATTTATTTGGGGGAGAGAAAGAGAGAGCACGCGCACACGAGAGATTGTGAGGGGATGGGGCAGAAGGAGAGGGACAAACTCCCTGCTAATCAGGGAGCCTGATACAGGGCTCAATCCCAGGACCCCATCATCATGACCTGAGCCAAATTTAGATGCTTAACTGACTGAGCCACCCAGGTACCTTGACAGTTTTTATCTTTTAATTGAAATATTTAGTCTATTTACATGAAAGTAATTACTGATATATCTGGGCATATTTCTATTATTATTTTTTATTTGTTCCTCCTATTTTTTTAATCTCTTCTTTTTTGGGGGGCTATTTTCTATTATCTGAAGTCAAAGGCTATTTTTTTCCTTTTTATCTTGGTTATACTAGAGATTATATTATATATCCTTGACTTTTCAAAGTCTAATATAAATTAGTACCTTGTCCTCATACCAAATAATATGAAAATGTTAAGACTAGTGCTAATCAATGTGTGTTTTCTGGATCAGCAGTGCTACATGATCTGCGATGGTTAACTTTATGTGTCAATCTGGCTAGGTTACAGTATTTGGTCAAACACCAGTCTAGATGTCACTGTAAAGATATTGTTTAGATGGAATTAATAGTACACATTTGTAAAGTCCCTTTCTAAAAATCAGTAGACTTTGGGGACCCTGGGTTGTTCAGTCAGTTAAGGGTTTGCCTTTGGCTTAGGTCATGATCTCAGGGTCCTGGGATCAAACCTAGCATCGGGCTTCCTGCTCAGCAGGGAGTCTGCTTCTCTCTCTTCCTTTTGCCCCTCTCCCCACTTATGTTCTCTCTCTCTCTCTGAAATAAATAAATAAAATCTTTTAAAAAAATAAATAAAAATCAGTGGACTTTGAATCAAGCAGATTATTTTCCACAATGTAGGTGGTACTCAATCAGTTTAAAGCTTTAAAAAAAAAAAAAAAAGACTGGAGTCCTCTGAAAAAGAGAGAATTCTGTCTCCAGATTGCCTTTGGACTCAAACTGCAACATTTACTGTTCCCTGGATCTCTACCCAGCCAGCCTGCTGTGCAGATTTTGAACTTGCCAGCTTCCACAATCATGCGAGCCAATTCCTTAAATTTCTCTATCTCTCTCTTTCTCTCAGTCTCTCTCTTACATACACACATACACACACACCCTATTTTCTGTTTCTGGATAACCCTGGAACTCCAATGAATACAGGGTCCCAAAACAAACCCTGGGGAATTTACAAGGGTTCCTTTCCTTGGCAGGCACCAAACTATCATTTTTGTCTCCTTGCCTTATAAGTTTGTGGAAACCTTATTCCGTTTCTCTGCCTCTTAGCTATCTATACGTGACTTGGAAGATCTCTCTAGGGGAAAAAGTGGTCCTCAAAACAGGCTCATTTCTCTGGGTTTCCATCTTTTCTTAGATCTTGGCCTCATAATTTTCACTGCCAAGTACATCTCTGGTGCCTTCAAACAGATGTAGAACCATTCCCCCATTTTTTCTAGGTGTTCTTAATGGAAGAGTTGGTCTAATTTATCTGGTCCATTATTACCAGCAGGGATTCTCCTGGCATTGGTGGTTGTCTGTCTTTCTGTATCAAAATCTGTGCAAGAAGTGTCAGATCCTTTTCGAATTAAGACTTCAGTTCCACTTTTGTTAAATTTGAGAAGCTTTTGAGACATCCACAGTGAGATAACAGAAAAGTGGTTGGGTAAACAAATCTAGAGGTCAGGAAGAGGGATTTCTGTGGAAAAAGATCTTAGTTATCAGTAGTGTGCAGATACCACTGAAAATGATGACATGAATGAGGCACTTGGGAGAGAGTCTAGATTGAGAAAAGAATAAAGAATAGGGACTGGGCATGCACTTTGGGAAACTCCAACATTTGAAAGTTGCAGGAGAAAGTATGAATGAAGCACTAGGATGAGGTTGTCAGAGGGATAGGAGAAAACCCGTGAGTGTAGTGTCATAGAAACAAGAAAAAGAAAATTTAAAGAGGTAGGGAATGATCACAGATAATTCATCTGATGAAAAACCTGATAAAATATGGCGTAAAAATTATCTGAGTTTTTGAACCTTGCAGATATATAAGAAACATGTGATAGATGACCTTATTTGTGAAGCAGTGTGGGTGGACAGCCCCAGGAAGAGTGATTCAGGACTGTGGGAGGCCTGCCCAGGAGCCATCACCCTAGGGGCTTGCTTTCAATCTCTAATCTGATAAATGAGCTCTACGCTATCTCAATTTGAAAGACTTATTTGAAACCTGTACTCTGTCCTTTTGGCAAATAACTTGGGAAATACCTGTCAAAAGCAAAGAAGGATAGTGATGTTCCTACTTCTTCCCAATACTTACTAGCTCTTTAGGGAGCAAACCTGTATTTCTTGTTCTAAACCTAGACACAGCTGCACCTCCTGAGGTGAGCTTTCATTGCTCGGCCCCACAGAGCTCCTCTAACACTGGATATCTCACTGGAACCAGGAGGCAGAGGAGATTCTGATTTCTCATCCTGGAGATATGTTCTTTTTTACAGCAAGCCTTTTCTATTTTGAGCTCTCAGTGTAGCTTTCTTTAGTCTTTGGTCCAGAGGAAAATTTAGGCTGAAGAAGAACCTGTTACTTCTATTTGCCAATATTTCAGGAAAAGTCCAGCTTCAGGGATTAGGAAGAGTGGCAGTAATAGAGAGCATGTAATTTGCTATAATCTCCTTACTTTCCTGGAAAACATTAAAGCTTGGTTGTTTCCCTGTGGAAACACTTGGCCATGTGTTTGCGTATTTATGGTGACTGACTCCTAGACACGCTGATGGTATCTAGACCAGTGAAAGGGGGCATTCTTAGTAAGGAAAACAGTGACCCCAAAACCCATTACTCTTGTGGGGTAAATGTGAAGTAAAGTACATGCCCTCGCCCTGAGCCTATTAATTCAGAACCATGTGCAAAATGAATTTAGTTATTTCTTTAATTTGTCTGATTCACACCTGATGAGGCAATCAGAGCCTCTGAGTGAGGCATGAAATTATATAACAAACTGGTTCACTCAAAAGTGAGAATGCTTCTGAGAGAAGCCATTCTGCTGCTTTGGGGAAAAGCTGTTTGGACACAGTTCAAAGCCTCATAAATGTGGTTTTTAATCAGTGCAATCCTGGCCAAGTTTAACCCAACTGACTTAGTGGATCTTGGTGGTTATTAGAGGATCTACTCATATATGATAATATCCCTATGAGTGAGATTAAATGATTTGTTGCATGACTGGTGAGATGACACAACCTGTAATGTTTTAATTCTATGCAGTTGAGTCACTCTTTCTGATTTTGAGCCCTAAATGTAATGTAGGAATAACACAGAGTACTTGCCCTGCCTATATCATGAGATTGTGAAGATCAAACAGGATGATGTATGGAAAGCTGTAGAGAAAGATAGGACTTGGTTTACTGTAATGTAATCACCTCCTCTTCAAGAAATTGTGGCTATGGCCTTACCTCCTGTCAGTCATTGAGGGTTGGAAGCTTTTGGTGGTATCACAACTCTGTTCCAGTTTATCAGCACCCAGCACTCATAAACCCTCAGGATTACCACAAACCTTTAGGAGTCTTAAAGAAAAAAAGACTATTATTAGCACTGAGGAAAATAGCCAAGAGCTTCATCTGTAAAAGTCATAGACAATGTCTTGTTATTGATCATTTCACCAGCTTAGATGGAAAAGTACATTTTCATTGGCTGGTTTTTGTTATAATAGATAATTCTGTTAGCACCAAAGCTATAAAGCATAGGCAAAGGAAAGTAGGATAAGGTTGGTGCATTATAGGGTTCTACAAAGGAACAAAGTCAACTGGATATGTACAAATATTCTCATATCTATTTACCTATCATCTACCTATCTATCTCTTAAAATATTCATTCATTTATTTTAGAGAGAACACGGAAGCAGGGGAAGGGACAGAGGGAGAGGGAGTGAATCTCAAGAAGACTCCCCACTGAGAGTGGAGCCCAACTCAGGGGCTCAATCTTATCATCCTGAGATTACAATCTGAGGTGAAATCAAGAGTTGGCTACTTAACTGACTGAGCCATCCAGGTGTTCTTATCATGTATTATAGGAATTGGCTTACACGATTACAGAGGCCTAGAGGCCCCATGATCTGCCATCTGTAAGCTGAAAAATCAAGAAAGCTGGTGGTGTGATTCAGTCTGGGTCCAAAGCCCTGAGAACCAGGGAAGCCAATGGTGTAAGTCCTGGTGTAAGGCCTGAGAGCCTTGAGCACCAATGTCCATGGGCAGGAGAAGATGGATGTCTCAGCTTAACCAGAGAGCAAATTTATTCTTCCTCTTTTGGTTCTACTCAGGTCCTCACTAGGATGATGCCCACCTACATCGATGAAGACAATCTACTTTATTCAGTTTGCCTATTCAAATGCTACATCCAGAAATGTTTACTAGTTGTCTGGGCATCCTTTAGAACCAGTCAAGTTGACACATAAAATTAACCATCACAACTGGAAAAGAGATAAGAGAGAAAAAAAGAAAGAGCAGATGATTCAAGAGAGAGTAGCATAAAACAGCAGCAATAACTGAAAGTGATAATGAAGGCAATAATAAGCCCTGGATCAGTGGAGAAAGAAATTTTAAAGTTTTTAAATTTGGAAGGGCTAGAGATCATTTGGTCCAGGCATGGCAAATACATAGGTCACGAGGGGCAAATTCCCCATCTTACGCCTGCCGCAGACATTGCTGATCACTCATTGTATGCGGTCTACTCAGTCAGGGAATCTGAGTGACAAGGCAAAGAGTGATTCCCAAAGCTGAAGTACTTGCTCTGTGGGATTATAAAGAGTCTCACCTAGAGCCATTGGAACAGTATATGAAAAGGATGTTTATAACTCGCTAAATCACCTCGTTCTCATGCGGTAAGACCAGCAGAGTCAGTGGATCAGGCTGGGGAATGCAGGGAACTGATCCATATCAAGTGATCAAGATAGTGCTCTAAGTTACTGCTATAAGTCACTTAGAATAGGCATGGGAGATGAAATCTATTTGCCACCAGAATTTTATTCGATCTCCTCATCTGGCAATCAGGAAACAGTAGCATAGGGATTTGAAACAACATATTCAGGTTCACACAGAGAATGAACCAAGACTAAAACCAGTTTTTTGCCCCTCCTCAACTGGAAACTCAAGACCCATCTCAGTTTAGAGCTATTTTACTGATGATTGATTCCTGGATGTTAGGCAAAGTAGAGAAAGGGACATTTTTATGTATTAGGTTTAAGCCAAGGAATGGTTTAAGCCATGGCTTTGAAGTTTACTGTATTAGTTTGCTTGGGCTGCTATAACAAAGTAAAACAGACTGGTTGGCTTAAATGTAGAAATGTATTGTCTTATAGTTCTATAAGTAATATAGGTAATAGTAATATAGGTTGGAAGTCTCCGATATTAAGGGGTCAGCAGAGTTGACTTCTTCTGAGAGCTCTGAGGGAGAATCTGTTCATGCCTCTCCTCGAGCTTCTGGTGGCTTGCTGGCAATTTTTGATGTTTCTTGGCTTGTAGACATATCACCCTGACCTCTACCTTCATGTTCATGTTCATGTTCATGTGACATTCTTCCTGTGTGCATGTGTTTGTGTTGCTATGTCCAAATTTGCCCTTATTTATAAGGACACTATTATATTGGATTAGGGCCCATCCTAATGACTTCATTTTAACTTGATCATCTGCAAATGTTAAATGCAAATGTTCTGTTTCCAAGTGCAGTCACATTCTAGTACTAAGGGCTTCGATATGTGAATTTGGGGGGGACACAATTTAAACCCCAATGGTGAAGTTCAGTTTTCCCTAAGTGTTAGGTCTCTGGCTATGGGGACCAGCTAGAAGCTATTCAAATAACTTTCTTAATAAAGCCATGTTTAACATTAGGATTGCTTTCTCAAGAAGTTGCAAATAATAGACCATGCAGATGAATTCATAAACCATTATGAATTCTATGTTTATTGTATAATAAGGATATTCCAGGTGGATGTTACTGTGGTTAAGAAGGAGAGGGAGGGGATCCCTGGGTGGCGCAGCGGTTTGGCGCCTGCCTTTGGCCCAGGGCGCGATCCTGGAGACCCGGGATCGAATCCCACATCAGGCTCCCAGTGCATGGAGCCTGCTTCTCCCTCTGCCTGTGTCTCTGCCTCTCTCTCTCTCTCTCTCTGTGACTATCATAAATAAAAAAAAATAAAAAAAAAAAAAAGAAGGAGAGGGAATGGCTAGGCAGAGGTGATATCCTGTAAGCAGAGAATGATTTCTATGAAATTTCAGAGTGAGGTTACATTCTCCTGCTGCTTGTTACAGGAATGGTCCAAGAACAACCATAGCTCGGGCAGTTGGCAAATATCTGTGGACAAGGCTTTTCTATACATAAACACCTAAAGATAAACAAATGGATTAGGAGACTCGAGGAAACCATATTCTCTGACACTGGACAGAGCACGGAGGTGCTTAAGGTGGGCAAAGCTCTCTCTGCTTGAAAGCCCTGCTCCCCAAGAAAAATGCTGAAATTTATCATTGGTGCTGATTCTGTGCTCCCCATATTTTCCTTCCAGTTACCCCATTGCATAGTGGAATCCTTTTCAACTCCCTCAAACCATATTCTGTCCCTCTTCCTCCTGTTGAAACTATTCTTAAGGGGAAATCAAAAAGATTAATTCACATTTAGGTGTGAATGACTGACAAGGGCTTTAAATGACTCGGTGTTGAGTGATTTGTAAGTGATTGTTAAGACCTTAAATTAGACAAGTGAGGCTGTAAGGCTAGACATATGGATCATCCAGTTCTAAATGGCACTTCTTTTATTAGCTAATCAGCCCCTAAAGTAAAATGCCACTGTCTCCATTTATCTCCTATGATTGTCAGTAATCTGGGAATTTGCTGATTACATTAACAATTTCTTTAATTCCAGGAAGATACAAAATAAAAAGTTATGAAGATATGAACCTAGGATTGGTTGCCATGCTTAAGTCATCTGCATTTGCACTGGCAATCTCATCTGATTTATCCAGGATTTGATAGTGCAGGGTTTATTCTTCAGGCCTTATCACAGCCTCCTTTCTTTAGCTGGCTTGGAAGCATAAAATCCAGTCCTGGCTGTTCTTTGGTAGTTGAAAAGGAACTGCTCTTTCCACCATGATCTCCTTCATGGTTCCAAATAGTGCAGAATGACTAAGAGAAGGGCTTCTCCCACATCTTTCAGGAATTAAATTCACGAGCCTTCCCTTTCTTCGTCTGAACTCAGTATCATGCAGTCTATTGTCTAACTCAGTTGAAGAGAAAGGATATAGCTATCTTGGTACAGGTGAAGTATATGTATAGACGCAGGTATAGACATAGGCGTAGGTGTAGGCATAGGCATCAGTATTGGCATATATACACACACAGGTATAGATGAGGAACTTGGCAGACTCTGTGGAAGGTGAGGATTGCCTAGACTGAATGTTTCTTGGATCCTGACTTAATTCCCTTCCGTCCTTCAGTGGCTCTGGAACATGGTTTGATCAGCCACTAAATGTGGTCGTCAGCTGCCATGGGGTCTCCCTAGCAGAGAGCCAATACCCTCATCCCTCAGGAGAGTTCACAGTACCCTTCAAAGGGCAGGTAGGATTTCTCTCAGGGGGGTTAACACAAAAACAAAATCCTTGCTCTTGCTCTCTCTCTTACTCCAACAATTGACCTAATAACTGTATAGGACGCATTAGCAAGTGGTAGATACAGGGAAAAGACCAGCAGATAATAAATAATTCAGTGAGAAATACATTCCAGAAAACCAAGTTGATGTGATTGGAGAGTTTTTTGATAAACAGAACATGTTTCCAAACACTCATTACAGTCTATTGTTACTGCAAAGCTAATTTAGTCTGATTTAAAAAATTATTTTCTGTGAAGAGAATGGCTGGGGGAACTAAAAGTTCTGGGTAGACCAATCCCATAGTTACTTCTAAATAGCTTACGCTAAAATGCATTTTTAAGTTAATTGTTGGCTCACTGAGTTTCTTTGGCCTTGGGATCTAACAAGTACCATTATGTACTTTAAGGTTTTCTTCTTGCAGAATGTGAGGGTGAAGATTCAAGTCTATGCTCTCAGCAGACACCCTCAAGGCAGGATATTTCTGGTTGGGTGAATTCTTTCAGGGGCGTGATGAAATTGATCAATGGCTTGCTTAGCTATCTGACTGCCTTCCCACCCTCACTCTTCTTTCCTTTAGTTTATAATTATGTTTATTTGATATACATTAAAAAAATTTAAAGACTCCAAAAGAAGAAAAAAAGCTACACCCCCAAAACTAAAACTTCATATAATACCAAAAATCCCTTAGAAAAGTCTCTTTCTACACAATTTCATAGTTCTGTACCCTGCAGGCAGCCACCACTAGCAGTTTCTTATGTGTCTTTCCAAAGATCTACTAAGCAAATCTTAATATATATGTATTTATCTCTTCTTCACATATGTAATCATACTATACATGTGATACAATGTCTTGCTTTTTTCATTAAATAACAGTTTTCAGTTATTACTTTTAAAACATTTTTATTTATTTATTTGAGAGAGAGAGAGAGTGAGGAGGGGGGCAGGGGCAATGGGAGAGGTGAGAATCCAAGCAGACTTCATGCTATGCAGGGATCTTATGACCCTGAGAGCATGATCTGAGCTGAAACCAAGAGTTGGATGCCCAACCTGTGGTGCCACCTGAGCACCCCTCTCAGTTATTATTTGTTCTATCAATCAATCATATATCTGTCATTGGCCAAATTCTTTGTGATGGCTGCATAGTATCCCATTTTCTGAATGTACCATAATTTACTTATTCAATTCTTTATTGATGGATTGTTTTGTCTTTAGCTGAAATGATTTCTAAGGTACAGGGGGAAAGCATGCATAGCAACTCTGGGCTTTGTTTTGATGGAAGGTATCTTCTAGATTATTGGGACAACTGAGGGCATTTGTGGAGGCTGAATGAGAAAAAGGAGAAGAGTTACTTCAGAGGACAGATGTCCAGTAGTGGACTAGGTAAAGTTGCTACATGGGATGGGATACCATACTTTCCTCTGCCTCCCCAGGAAATCCTCAGCAAAATTGACATTACTGGTGAATGCTTTTGGCTTTTACTTATCCAGTTAGCAAATATTATTGCATTCCTCCTATTTGCTAGGCACTGTTCTAGGTTCTGTCTTCCTAGCACCGTAGTGAATAAAACAGTATCTGCTATCATGATGTTTACAATTCAGTGGAGGGAAATAAAATTAAAAGCCGGTATACATATAACCTTTTTTTTAAAAAAAAAAGAGGGATCCCTGGGTGGCGCAGCAGTTTGGCGCCTGCCTTTGGCCCAGGGCGCGATCCTGGAGACCCAGGATCGAATCCCACGTCAGGCTCCCGGTGCATGGAGCCTGCTTCTCCCTCTGCCTGTGTCTCTGCCTCTCTCTCTCTGTGACTATCATAAAAAATTAAAAAAAAATTAAAAAAAAATTAAAAAAAAAAGATTTATTTATTTTAGAGAGAGTGAGGTGGAAGAGGGAGATAATCTGCAAGCAGACTCCCCACTGGGCTCAGAGCTTGATCTCATGATCCATGAGATCATGACTTGAGCCAAAATCAAGAGTCTGAGGCTTAAATGACTGAGCCACCCAGATGCCCCAAACATTTTCTAAAAATAAATAAAATAGGAACTGGAAAGTGACATAGGGTGTTGCAATTGTCTTCCTTGGAGGCCATGCTTTGTGATGCCTCAGACAAGATAGTGGGCTGAACAGAGACTGCTAGGTAGTGGCACCCCATCTGGGTTTCCAGAAATGCCTGGTGGCCCCCCACACCCTCCCATTCCCATTGCCACACAGGCCTGCCTCCAGTGGGGCAGGTCTGGCAGGTGCTGCCTCTGCAGCCATCTCCTTACCAGGTCTGTGATAGAATTCTGGGGGAGGAAGAGGGGGAAAAGAGGAAAGACATAAAGTAAAGAGATGGTGGCCTAGGGAAAGATGTGGATATTTTACTATCCGATTAATTCAACATCACTGAATTACCAAAGGGCTTCTCATCATTCACTGTCTAGCAGGGGGCAGGGAAAATTATTCATTATTCAACATGAGCTGAAATGAAAACGCCATACTTTGTAAAACATGCAAGGTTACCTACTATGGTATCTGCTCCCAGAGTTTTAATGTGTCTGCAGCACGGCTAATTAACTTGCTCTGAGCTTCGTTGGAATTCCTATTTGAGATGATTGTCTTGGTAACCGAATGTACCACAGAGAACAGGAACATCAGAAATGCCATTTGGGGCTGCTTTAGCAATCAGCCTTTCTCAGAGCTGTCTCAGCCACCAGCAGGAAAAACTATCCCATGATCCTGTCTGGTCCCTCTCAGTCTCATAGGGTGGGCAGCTTTTCCAGAAGTCACATAGCCCATTGTGCTATATGTAGTGCTGTGGTTTAGCCTCCAGGCTCTGAAGTCAGACTAGTCTGGGATTTCATATTCGCTAGAGCTACTTACTGTGAACCTCAGGTATTTAATGTCCCTGTTTCCTCATCTGTCAAGTTAGGATACTTCAAGTCCATACTTCGGAGAGATACCATAAAGCTTGTAGGTGTGTTTGTAGAGTGCCTAGTCCATCTTCAGCTCCCATTAAATAGCTGTTTTCTCCTATATCCTTCTCCTCATTCTTCATCACCCCTACTACTACCACCACTACCATCTTTTTTCCTTTCTGCTTTTGTGTCTAATTTGTGTGCTGGAATTTGAAGTGTTAGTCCAAACTGGGAAAACTATAAAGGGCAGAATTGGCACAGCTGAAAACATTTTTTAAAGTCTCAGAGAGTGAGAAATTGGGTGACCTGAGCCCTGGTTGGTCCAGGCTTTGCCACTCCCACATTATTTAGGTCAGTCCTTTCATCTCTTTGGGCTCTGCCCTTCTTTTTGGCAGGATAGAGAGATCAAAATTAATACCCTCTCAAGTCCTATCCTGCTCAGAGGAGAGTGGTGTCTAAAGGAGCACACCTAGATACGTTAGGGTGTGTTTGGCAGTGAGTAGCAAAGTAACCAAGTAACAGTTGCTTAAACAAATGGCATACACTTAAAATATTTTTTAAAAAAGATTTTATTTATTTATTCATGAGACACACACACACATACACACACACACACACACACACACACACAGAGGCAGAGACATAGGCAGAGGGAGAAGCAGGCTCTACATGGGGAGCCTGATGCGGGACTCCAGGATCACTCCCATGAGCCAAAGGCAGATGCTCAGCCACCCAGCTGCCCTAAATTAAAAAAATTTCTTAACAAGTTTCAACAAACCAAATCCAGCAATGTGTAAAAAAGATTATATATTATCACCAAGCTGAATCAGTTTTCTCTTTGTATTCCCTGAGTATAGATCATTTCAGTAGTTTACTTACATGTGTATATAGTTTCCTTCTCAACAACATTGGATCTTTCTTGGGAACATTGGTGGTATCTTATATGTCTTTGTAGTTCCCAGAGTTTCTAGCTCAATATTTTGCTGAATAAGTATTTGTTGATTTAAACAAAACAGTTAGAATTAATGCAAAATTCTGATTAATCATTATAATACTCAGTACTTTACCACCAGGTATATCTCAAGTCTATCAACAACCTGTAAATTAGTAGATTGCTAAGACTTCTTTTTTTTGCTAAGTGATTTACATATATAATTCCTTGAGAGCTCTTAAAACATCACAAGAATATTACTAAACAACAATTAACCTTGTGAACAAAAGAGAAGTCACAAACATTATTTATTACTTTGCCAGTCTTAATAAAGACCTAATGTGCTAATCGCTTCTCATGGAGACAGCTGCCATCAGTTAAGTAAAAACATCATTAAGTTGCAATCACAAGTATCAATAGAGGCAGAAACTACTAGTTTTCTGATTGCTGGCAGGCATTTACTGGTTTATGGGTATCCATTCCAATAGCTTTCTATTGTATTGTGTTATTTTATGACGGCCTATTAAACACATCCACATATACACACATTTATTGAATGTTACAGTGGAGAGATACTTTAAGAGCATCGCACCCAACATTTTTCAAAGTGTGGCCCAAAGATTTCTTAGCAGTTTCTAGAAATCTCTTAAGGGACTTTCTGGGTGTTGTAAGGTCAGAGAAAGTATACAGTTCAATGGGCGAAGCAGGGCACTTTGACTAGGCTGTCTAAATAATACAAGATTCATCTTGGCTTCATCATTTTGACGTAGATATTATGTCATGGCATTGCTGCACAAAATGACCCTGTAAAACCATAAAATCACTGGTTATCATCAATAATGTGTGCAATAGCTACTCTTGAGTTTTATTCCACCCCAACCCCTACTCCTGTTGTGGCAATTTTCATTTCCTATTTTATCCACTGACCTATTGTTTGAATTTTTATGTGTATTTATTATTTTTATTCAGAAAAACACTAAAGATATTTTTTAGAAGTCTGATTAAACTGGGAGAGATTCTGAGGACCATGAGGCTTATCTCCACGAACCAGCATTACTTAGGAATATTATGAAATGAAAATGTATATTATCAGAAGTTCTGAGAGTATTGCTAGAAATATAATTGGCAATTTCCTGTGCAGTCTGGAGCTGAGAATAAAAGGCTAAATATCTGTACACAAAGTGTCTTTAACTCTGTTGGAAGAATGAATTTGAGACATGGACCAGCCAAGGTATAAGAAATTCTCAGAGAATTCCTGAACCTCACCCTGTCTCTGAACCTCATCCACCCTCACTACATCCTACAGCTTGATCTCATCTCTACTTCTCCGCCCTGGAATGGTGTTAGCAGCATATAAAGCTCAGATATAGTATGGGCTTATTAATTTTTCACATTACTTGATATTTTAGTTTCCTGGCTGCTGTAACAAATTTCCACATACTTGGCAGCTTAAAATAACAGAAATTTATTCTTTCTTAGTTCTGGAGGCCATAAATCCAAAACCAAGTATCAGTAGGGCCGTGTTTCCCCTGAAGGCTCTATGGGAGAACCTTTCCCTGAATCTTTCCTTTCTAGAAGGTGGATCCAGGTGTTCCTGGTGTGTGGCTGCAGAACTCTAATCTCTGCCTCTGTTTTCATATGGCCTGTGTCTGTGTCTTCTGTTTCTTATAAGGACACTTGTCATTATATTTAGGGCCCACCCAGATAATCCAGAATCGTCTCCTCCTCTTAAAGCCCTTAACTTAATTATATCTGCAAAGATCCTTTTTCCAAATAAAGCAGCATTCAATCTTTTGCCATATACGGTAATATTAATAAATTCTGGGGGTTAGGATATGGATATATCTTTTTGATGTGGGTATATCTACTACATTTGGTAATTAAAAAAGAAAATTGGCATTTTTTTAAGTTGTAAGTTTAATTGGTTGTATTTTCTCGAGTCAAAATGTTCCTTCATCAAAACAGATGGTGGTAGCAAAATGTCACTTATCTGACTTGGGAGCTCACCTCTAGGTCAGCCAGAGCCACTGGCCTACTTTTGGCTGTTCCATGTGAACTTTGACTAGAGTAAAACTTATACCACTAAACTGTAGTTTGGAAACTCCCACTTCTTGTCTGATAACTTCACTTTTCTGCGAGGAAATGGAGACCCGGAGGTTGGAAGGAACAGTGCTTTTGAGTCCCAGGGGTTGCAAACACAGTCCCATTTTCACCAATTGCCAGTTCTGGGACTGTTGTTATATCGCCTGATTCATTGCTCTTTAGTTTCTTCACTGATAAAGAGATGATAATAATACTTCTGCCTCTAACTTGTCAGAATTGGTATGACTATAAAAATGAGCTTTGAAAATAGGTATGAAGTTCTATTTTTTATGATTTTTCAACATATATTTGAAAGTGGCCCTGACATGTGTTTATACTTCTATATTAAAAGCAAACAGGCAAATGGGTTATTATGAACTTTGACCTAGAAGGGACTTACTCCACCGGTATTACCTGCAGCTATCTATGGAGCTACTGAGAACACACACAAAAATTATAATTTAAAGATTCAGAAAGGGAAATAGGTGGCAGCTGTGAACAATAGGATCAGGGTAGAGCAGAGTTGGCAGATTTACAAGCTTAGAAGCTGGGCAGGTAGAATAATCAAATAAAGCAGGGGTGAGTAAGAAAAATAAGAACTAGCATATAGTGGAAAGTTGAGGGGCAATGATAGGGAGTAGTGGGGATTGTAGTGAACTGAGGGCTGGGGAGCAGTATTTTGTTCAGTCTAAGGGAAACTGCTACTCTTCAGTTGACTACTTATATGGTTGTCATTGGGTTGTAAATCTAGAGGGCTACATCTTCCAAGGAAAAAATCTGGAGTTTTACATGAAATATTCTTATATCATTAGGTAGTTAGGCTGGCTTATGCTGTGACAACAAACAACGCCCAAATTCCAGTGGATGAACAAAAGTTTATTTCTCCTTCATGTGAAATCCTCTGGGAGTCTGGGAACCAGCAAGCCAGGCTCTACTATCTTAAGACCAGGTTTCCGTGTTCCTGGTGAATTGAATTATACTGTATTGTATTATGAGTTGAACTACATCCCCCTAAAAAGATATGTTGGAGGTTTAACCTCCAGTGCCCGAGAATGTAACTTTACTTAAGGATAGGGTCTTTACAGAAGTAATCATGTTGAAGTGAGGTCATCATGTGGGCACTAATCCAGAATGGCTGGTGTTCTTCTAAAAAGGGGAAATTTTGAAGACACGGACTCAGGGAGAATACCATACGAGGATGTGGAGTTATACTGCCTCAAGCCAAGGCACTAGTGGAGGCAAGGACAGAAGCTTGGAATGGATCCTTCCCTAGGGCCTTCAGAGAGAACTTGGTCTGGCCAATCCCTTGATCTCAAGCTTCTAGATCTTCAGAATTCTGAGACAATAAATTCTGTTGTTTAACCAACTCAGTTTGTGATACTTTGTTATAGCAGCCCTAGGAAACTAATACACACATAGGAGCTTTTCCCTGCTTCAGCCTTAAAGACACATGCCCTTTGTGCTCACAGTCCATTGGCCAGAGGCAGTTCTGTGGCCCTACTGACCACAAAGGGACTGGGAAGAATGCTCAGAAGAAGATAAATAGATGTTGGTAAGTGCTAGTATTATCTATTGTCTCCTTCTGATTTTAGAGTATTAGTATCTAATGTAGTTTGAAAAAAAAGAAAGCATGACTGAGCAAGCCTACGCTGAATGAGCCAAACAAACCTTCCTTTGGTCTTGGTATCATCAGTGGGTTCCTGAGGACAAGTGTGTGGGCAGTGCTGGTCCATTTGTGGGGTAAGATTTGTGGGAGTGCAGATTTTGGTTACAGGCAGGGACAAGCACAGTTGGTACATGGAGACTTTGACATCAAGTGCAGGTCTGAGCTTGGCAAAAGGGTTCCAGAATATGAGACAGTGCAGCATAGGGTACTTAGAGGAAAACGCAAAGTTTTAGCTAGAGCTGATTTTTTTCTCTCCTGTGGTCCCCTGATCTCTTTTTCTTCCCCATTGAACAATACTCCATTCTCCTCAAGAATCAGACAGTCCTACCTAGTTCATCTACATTATAGGTAAGGTTGATTTTTGGAGGTAACCCTCAGAAGCTGCCCAGCATTCATGGCATTTTTTGTGGAAACATTACAATCTAAATTTCAAACAACCAGCTTAGAAAATAATTTTTACAAAACAGCTCAGGGGTGAATTTGGAACCGTGTGTGTGTGTGTGTGTGTGTGTGTGTGTATGTGTGTGTATCCCTGCATGTATGCATTTACAACCTTCATTTATATTCAACCCAGCAACAGCATTTTAAAATTATTTGTGTGCAATATACTTTACTCATGTGCATATAATTTAAAAATAATATATCTAGATGCTTTCAACTGAATTTCTCTCAGAATATATATCATATTAAGTTGGCTTATGGATCGTGCTCAAAATTATTCTTAAAGAACATGCTTGGTTGGTTTCACTGAGCCAGATTTTTTTGAATATTCTAAAAAGCAAGAGAAAGAAATAAGACAAATTGTACTGTTCATGTACTGTGGCACAAGCTAGAGAAATATAATTGGGCTTCAGGCCAAATTCTGAAGGCAATTGGAGCTGCTTATGTCAATTGGGCATAATTATTCCTCAACTCCTGTTGACAGAAAGAAAAATTGATAGTGATCTGCTTCTCGATGCTGGGGATTCAGAGAGAATATTTGGGCTCTGGTTCACGGCAGATGGGTGCGTGTAGAATCCACTGAGTTGTCATTTGTGGGGAGCAGGGAATCCTCCAGTTTGGAGGAGTCCTTATGAATCAGCTGCCTTGGGCCATCTGTTCTATGGGTGAAGGCAACACCATGCACCAGTAAATGTTTGTAGAATGAATAATGAGTCTTTCCCAGAGACCTTCCCAGAAAGCATGTCTGCCTTTTCTGTATAGTTTATTCTCTGGTGACCATGGGAAGGTACAAGATCTGCACTGAACAGGCTAAGGCCCCACCCCTAGATTTTTATTTAGTAAATATTTATTGAAACTACTAGGCACGAGGGATGGTGTTAAGTCCCAGATGGCTAACTAATGATAGTCCAACTGGAAAAATGTGTTTGTCCTGAAAAAGGGAGATGTTTGAATAGGGCAAAGGCTCCAGCAAAGCAGAAGTGGTAACATGAAGACTTTAGGAAGGAGAGATAGGAGCCTCAGCATGCTGATTTTTTTTTTTTTTTCCCCACTTCAGGATCATAATCTATCCATTCAAAAGTTTCTCATGCCTGATGCATTGCTTCCATCTGGACCCTGGATTGCAATCCCTGCTTCCTTGGAATCCTTATGCTCTCAGTTTCCTATGCTCAGTTATATTTTCAATCTAATGTTTACTGGCACATCCCCCTTCTCACATAAATGTGTTTAAGTCTTTTATGTGAACATCAGAAGGCTCTTCTAAGTTCCCCTTTAGTTTCCATTCTTTCCTTGTCATTTCCTTCACACAACAAATTGAGACTTAGCTTACTCAATATCACCCCTTTCCTTGTGCCCCCTTGTCAATCCTCGAGTGTGGTTCCTGCATCTTGTGCCTTGCTAGAACTGTCCCCATGAGGGTCACTCTTATTTGCCTGTCTCAGTCATTTTTAAGTCCACACTGTTAATGTATGGGTGGCATTTGACCCTGCTGACCAAACCTTTCCTGCTCTTCCTTCCTATCTTCCCTGACTTCAAATGTTTTCAATTTTTAAAATCACCTTCCTGGTACTTTTTTCTCAAGCGCCTTCAGAAGCAACTCTCATTCCTCCCACTTTTTACATGGTTTCTTTCTGAGGTTTAGATTTTGGCCACCTCTTCTTTTCACTCTACTTACTTTTCCTAGATGATTTCATCCACTTTCATGTCCTTAGTCAGTCCCTATCCATCCCGGCAATTCCCAAATCTATATTTCCAGCCTAGATTTCTTTCCTGAGCCAGACCACATAACTACTACGTGTTTAATTCCTTCACTGATATGTCCTCCAGGAACCTCAAAACCAACTGTGAAGAAGTGAGCTCCACCCCCACATACTGCTTTCCCTCCACCTCAGTGCATGATCATTCTGTACTCAGTTCCTAAGGCATTCCACAATTAATGAGCTACTGGATCTCATCAATCTTACCAACTCTCTGTTTTTCAGGCATTTCTCCTTTTCTTCATTCTTACTCCCACTAACTCAGTGCAAGCCTCCTCATTTTTTTCTTAAATTTTTGCCATAGGTTTCACTTCTCTAGCTGGCCTGCCACCAAGCTTGCCCATTGTTATAGACGGAATTGTGTGTTGTCCCCTCACCTGCATCCCGATTCATATGTTGAAACCCTCATCCACAATGTGACTGCATTTGGAGATGGGAGCTTTAAGGAAATAATGAAGATTAAATGAAATTATAAAGTTGGGGCCCTAATCTAATGTGACTGTTGTCTCATGAAAAGAAGGTGACAGCAGGAATGTATATGACACAAGGAAAACACCACGTGAGGATACAGTGAGAAAGTGGCCATCTGCAAGTCAAGGAGAGAGGCCTCAGGAAAAGCCAAATCTCCCATCTTGATCTTGGACTTGCAGCATCCAGAACTGTGAGAAAATACATTTCTGTTGCTTAAGCTACCCAGTCAGTGGTATTTGGTTAGGGCAGCCCTACCAAACTAATATACACCCTTACATAAGTCTTTCAAAATTGATCATATCACCATCCTGCTTAAACTTCTATGTGTAGAAGGCCTCTACATCTCCTGTCCCTCCCCCTTGCTCAGTGTGCTGGCTGGCTAAATGATAGAATGTACCAAGATCTTGCTCTTTCCCTTTGCAAATATTCTTCCCTTGGGTAAGTTGTTCTCCCTTGTCCAGACCATCCCCTTCCCTGTTAACTTCAGTTTGCCTTTTGTGACCTGACTCATGCCTCCCTTGACTATGGGGTGATGTCCCAGAGCTTCCATAGATCTCAGCTGTTCCTCTTTCCAGATGTGAACTTTTGAAGGCTAGGACTAAGGTCTTATTCATCTTTCTATTTTCAACACTTTGCATGATGCCTAGAATATAGTAGGTATTCAAAAAATGATTTTGGATGAAGGAACAAATAGTGAAACTATTCTCAGTGATACAAAAGAAAATCTGACAAATCACTGTGTTAATAGAATGGTAAAAGACAGTGAGGGAGTAGCCTTTTCTTGGGTCCACTTTACATTATGATCTATTGGACCTGCACGTTCTGGTGGCTCAAAAACCAAGAACAACGTTATCATTAACGTCATCATTGTAATAATAGTAAAAGTTTTCATTTATTGAGCTAGTACTATATACCTGAAGTATGCCATGGATTATTAAAGTGTTCTGAGCCCCATTCTAAGGTGTACATGCAGGTTATTACCTTAACACCAACAATTCTCTAATATCAGCTAGGCATCCTAAAATTCAACTCAATTCTAACACTGCCTACCCAGAGATAGCATCGGATTCCATAGGTTAAGGGCTCAGTTTCATAAGACTGCTCCATCTCACTTCAGATGCTAACCATTAGTAGTAGGTCCCCACTAGTAGGATGGCAAAGCATATGTCCAACTTGGCTACAAATTGGAGGTTCCAATAACCTTCTCCCTTGGGTTTGATTAATTTGCTAAAGCAACTCACAGAACTCAGGGCAAAACCTACGCTTCCCAGTTTATTAAAAGATATGATAAAATATATAGATTAATTAGGGTGAGGTTGGGGGGAGGGGTCCCAAGCATAAGAGTTTCTATCCCCATGGACTTGGGATGCATCACCATCCTGGTACATGGATGTGTTCACTGACCTGAAAGCTCCCCTAAACCGATGCTACTGGGATTTTAATGGAGACTTCTCCACATAGGCATGATGAATTGTTAACTCCATTTCCAGCCCCTCTTCCATATCTGGAAAGTGGGGGGCAGAGTTAAAGCTCCATGCTTCTAATCATAGCCATTCTTTCTGGTGACCAGATGCTATCAGGGAGTCACCCAGGAGCTCACTCAGAGATACCCCATCAGAACAAGAGATGCTCCTGGTAGTCTTATCACTTAGGATATTACAAACATTTCAGGAATTCTCTGCCAGGAAGTTGGAGCAGAGAACAAGATATATATTTTCTATTATCTCATAATTATATATAAAACCTCTCATTTAATCCTCACAACCACTCTTAGCAGTAACTGTTTATTATTATTACCATTTTGCAGATGAAGGAACTGAGGTCTAGAGAAATTCGATAACTCATTCCAGATTGTAAGTGGTGAAGCTGGAATTCAAACTCAGCTAATACTATATTTACTTGCCTATATTTTCTAGTCCTCTTGCTATTATTTCTAGTCTAGATAGGGCTATATAACTGTCTAGTCTGAGCCATGAGAAGATATGACTTCTATCAATCTGGGGCCAAGGCATGATTCTTTAGTGTCTCTTTCTCTCCTGAGGTAAACCCTGAAACCCCATAGTGATTTGTGTCACTATAGCATGTCTAATTCTATCTTAAAGACCCTTATCTGTCTCTACACAGTGTGGCCCCGGGTTCCATTGCAGTAACCTCATCCCCTGCATAAAGGGAATGTTCAGGGCAGCCCGGGTGGCTCAGTGGTTTAGCGCCGCCTTCAGCCCAGGGCATGATCCTGGAGACCTGGAGTCCCTCGAGTCCCACGTCAGGATCCCTGCATGGAGCCTCCTTCTCCCTCTGCTTGTATCTCTCTCTCTCTCTCTCTCTGTCTCTCATGAATAAATAAAAAAAATCTTGAAAAATAAAGGGAATGTTCAAAGCAAAAGGGAGACCTAGTACTTCTCAACAATCTAATCATCTCTGTCAACACAGAGGAAGCTTGCTCGATGCCAGCTGCTCAGATCTTACTGGGTCACTACATGCACTAAGTGTACTGAAGTATCATCTACTTGAAGGCCTTAAATATCTAAGTTGAAGAGATAAGAAGGATGAAAATGTAATCAACAAAAATATATACAAATACAGTCCATAATTATGTGAATGCATTGTGGAGGTGGTTAGCCACCAAATGGTATTAATTATAGTAAATTGATGATATTAATCAGGGATAAGGGGTATAGACCTTCAACTGTCACTTCAAAGTTGGAGGAGCTTCTCGAAGGGTTTTTCAATCTCAGCATTATTAACATTTGGGTCAGATCATTCTTTGTTGTGAGGATTGTTTTGTGCATTGTAGGATGTTCAGGATAGCCTAGCCTCTAGTTGCTGGGAGCATCACCTCTCAACTCCAGCATGATAATCAACAGTGTCTTCAGACATTGATGTTAAGTCCCCTGGGAGTCCAAATCACTCCCAGTTGAGAACTGCTGGTTAATTGCATGCAACTGTGGATACCCTTGTCTCTTATATATTTCCACTAGAAGCTAGGTATGTACAGTAGGTTGCTTATGTGCAGATTTAAGGAGTTCCAGCAGTGTGGTGCCCACAATGTCTCCCCTCCATGAAAGATCTACTCCCTAGAAACCTTGACTGAGGATTCCTTGTTGTGGGTTAAAGCCAAGAAGCCTTACTTTCCCTTTTAATGTCTAATATCTTTGGGAAAGATTATACAGTGGGCTGTAGCCAGGTATTTATACAGCAACAGGACAGGGAGGATCTGAGCATAAATTTGAGCTAAGAGAGAGAAAAAATAGCAAGACATTCACATTGAAAAAGCACCAGGGTGATGGAGGGAGGGCTAATAGCAGGAAGGGACAGGGGCTCTGCTATAAGTGTTGTTGCAAGCTGGCCCAGGATGAGAGCCTGGGTGTTTTCATGGGAAGGAAAAAGCTTGAGAGAGGATTTTAAAATGCATGAGAAAGTGTGCAATGCTGAGTCAGATGCAAGCTTGAGGGAACTCTGAGGACACTGGGCTCTGGGGTGAGGGGCTAAAAAAAAAAAAAAACCAAAGGAGAGAAAATATTCAGAACTGTGGCACTTGCAAGGGTCTGCTGGTCTGGCTGTGGCTTCCTTCTGTTGGCCTTGTCTCACTGTATCCCCCCTTGTGTGTGGGGCTCAGTCATTGTGGCCTTCTACTAGTCCTTGAAAGGCTCTGTATTTCTGCTTTTCCATCTGCCTGGAATCATACCTCCTACCCAACCCCAGTTTTTATCTACCTCTACCTCTCTTTTCTTTCTTTCTTTCTTTTCTTGTTTCTTCTTCTTTTTCTTTCTTTATTGGATGGATGGGGAGGTAGTGATGGAGGGCGACGAAGATGTGAGTAGGCTTCCTGTCGTCCTGCTCATTCCTTCCTTCCGTCCTTCCTTCCTTCCTTCCTTCCTTCCTTCCTTCCTTCCTTCCTTCCTTCCTTCCTTTTTCTTTCTTTCTTTCTTTCTTTCTTTCTTTCTTTCTTTCTTTCTTTCTTTCTTTCTTTCTTCTTTCTTTCTTTCTTTTTTTCATGTATTTATTTATTTATGATAGACATAGAGAGAGAGAGGCAGAGACACAGGAAGAGGGAGAAGCAGGCTCCATGCTGGGAGCCCCACGCGGGACTCGATCCCGGGACTCCAGGATCGCGCCTTGGGCCAAAGGCAGGTGCCAAACTGCTGAGCCACCCAGGGATCCCAAATCTACCTCTCTTTTCTGAGTCAACTCTTCCTCATGTTTCACAACCCATTTCCCTCTGTTACTCTCTCTGGGATGCGTTTTAGCATCCTGCTCCTTGTAGCACATTTCTTAATTAATAATTGGGTATTGATTTTTGGGATTACTTTATTACTAACCATCTCCCTCCCAAGCTTGAAGCCCTGATGATGGCAGAAAGTGTACTGATTTTGCTCATCGTGGTCTTCAGAGAACATAAGTTCAGGCCTGGAATATAGTGTGTTCTCAATAAATAATTTTTTAATGAATTCATGAGGGTCAAGATTTTCCTACTTCATAGCTGTAGCCTGGTTGGGCAGGGGTAAGATCCAAAGTGAAAGAACAGTGGGAAAATTAAAGAAAAAAATGACAACAGAAGAAACAAAATCATCATACCAAAGGTCATCTTTGTTATTCAAAAAGATTTGTTCTTTTCCACAATCTAGGCCATTGAAAAACGTCATTCCTGGCCTATAACATAATCAAAGTTACCTTAGAAAGGTGCTAGTAATTAGATCATGGGACTGTTTTGGCCAGACTTGAATTTCTTGTTTCATTTAGAGTTGATCCCCATTGTTCAACTGAGTTGAACCGGTAATGTGGGTTCAATTAATCGGGCAGCAAGCAATTTTTGCTTCCAGGTTTACCTTCCGGAGCTAAAACAATGGTGAAGGAGCAATATCCGAACCTCTCAGACTGCTCAGAGAGTGCTAGGTATCCTTAAATATTTCACATTGTAATGATCTCCAAGGGTGGTTGAACAGGAGTTTGAACAACTGTATTTGGATAGACTTTATTTAGGGTTAACCAGTAACAGTGAAGTTCCCAGGTGGGCATTTGGCAATCCCTTTCCATATTTCACATGATCTAGGTTGTGAAAGTCAGCTATAAATTCAGTCCTTCTAGATATGCCTTGTTTAAGGGGTTAACAAATTATAGAAAAGAAATGCAAAGAGAATCTTCTCTGGATTGTTTGTATCAAAGCCTTCATGAAGGTCAAGGTTGAGACTTTATCAACAATTTTTTTTTTTAAGTGCTGACTATATGCTCAGCATTATGCTAGGGTTTGAGGTTACACCATTGAACTAAAATGATATGAAGTTTACTAGACTAGATTTCTAAAATCATGTGATCTATCATCTATCACCTATTATCTATTTAACAAGAAGTATGCTATAAGTGAAATAATCAAGAAAAACTTTCATTTTTTGTTTAAACTGTAACTGAACAGTTTAAACAAAAAAAACCTGAACTCTTGGGGCAGCCCCGGTGGCTTAGCGGTTTAGCGCCGCCTGCAGCCCACGGCGTGATCCTGGAGACTCTGGATCCAGTCCCACTGTCAGGCTCCCTGCATGGAGCCTGCTTCTCCCTCTGCCTGTGTCTCTGCTTCTCTCTCTGTGTCTCTCATGAATAAATAAATAAAATCTAAAAAAACAAAAAGCAAAACAAAAAAATCCCCCCAAAACCCTGAACTCTTAAGGACAAAAGCTCATCAAAAGGAAAGAAGATTTTGCTTGAATACACTAGGAGAAGAAAGCTTTAAAACATTTAAATTATTTTTATCTATTCAAGAATGGAGATTATTTTTCTTGACAATGATTAACAATGCAAAATGTCCTTCTTTAACTGTTGTTGCTCCTGAATAAACTCTTTCTCTCTCACACACACACACACACACACACAAAAAAAAAAAACCACACACAGATGTATGTATTTATACATGATATTTAGGAATTGAGGTGAATTTTATTCTTCTGTATCTGATGTGAAGATGTTTTACAACCTCAAAGACGAGACCTGGTGGTGATCCAGAATATTTGAATTGGAACACTCTTGGGAATTCAAAATCTAGAGTAGTCATGTATATCTCTTAGCCTTTCCTGCTTCTTCTGAGACTCCCTCCTCTCTCATGACTGCAAGCTATTTTCTCATTAGATGTACACATATATAAGATATGGTTCTATTGCCTATGTAAGAGGACTGCTCTGGATGGTCTTGTAATGATCCTCTTGTTCTCACATCCTTCACACCTCCTTCCCTGCCTATTGACATGCTTGGGATGGGGACATTAAAGGTCAGCCATAGGCTTGCCCCAGCATGACTCATGTGGTAGTCCAGGTCCTCTAGAAAGCAGATTCCAAGACAGGATTTTTTAAAAAAGGTTATTTATTTATTTATTTATTTATTTATTTATTTATTTATTTATTTATGAGAGACAGAGAGAGAGAGAGAGTCAGAGACACAGGCAGAGGGAGAAGCAGGCTTCATGCAGGGAGCCTGATGTGGGACTCGACCCTGGGTCTCCAGGATTACGCCCTGTGCTGAAGGTGGTGCTAAACCATTGAGCCACCTGGGCTGTCCGACAGGATTTTTTTTTTAAAAGGTTTTATTTATTCATGAGAGACACAGAGAGAGGCAGAGACACAGACAGAGGGAGAAGCAGGCTCCCTGTGGGGAGCCCCATGTGGGACTCGATCCCGGATCCCAGGATCATGACCTGAGCCAAAGGCAAATGCTGAACCACTGAGCCACCCAGGCATCCCACCAAGACAGGATTTTATTTTTTTATTTTTTTATTTTTATTTTTAAAAAAATGTTTTATTTATTTATTCATGCGAGACACACACACACACACACACACACACACACACACACACAGAGGGAGAAAACAGGCTCCTCACAGGGACCCCAACATGGGACTCAATTCCCAAACTGGGATCATGCCCTGAGCTAAAGGCAGACACTCAACTGTTGAGCCACCCAGATGTCCCTAAGATTTTATTAAGGAAAATGTTTGGGAAAATGTCAGAGAAAGTAGGAGAAAGCTGAGACTTTGCCAGAGCTGTCAGATCAGGATGTGAGTCTGACCTTGAGTGAAGGAGAGAGAATATAAAGGTTGGATGGAAGCACCAGAGACTGCTGACAGGGTTAAGGGAAGTTGTACAGAAAGTTTGGTGAGGCTCTGGGAGAGTCCTTTGGGCCAAGGTCACCTGTCAGAGAAGTACCTTGTGTCCCAGGAGAGACAGCCTGCCTTAGACTCCTTGCTGTGCTGAGTCATTGCCTGGGAAGACTGAGAAGACTGGGAAGTCATTGCTAGTGGGAAGAGTGGCCTTGGCACTGTGGCCTGATGGATTTTAATGGGTGTCAGAGCCAGTACAAGCTTGGGGTCCTTGGTCAGTTACATTTCCCAAACTAAATTAGTTTGGGATCTCTGTTCTGATGGCTGCCACAGCTTATGATTCATTGGTTGGTTTAGAAAACATGCATCTTCTATGCAACAGACAAGAATGTTTTCAAGATTCTAAGGAAACATTTGGCAAGACAGATCCCATCTCAATTACTGTAATTTCTTTCCAGAATGCTGACTGTCTTCTATATGGATGAAGTCATAGAAGAAATATTTGGGGAATAGGGTGAATTCTTTTCTTCTGTATATAATGTGAGGTAGTTTTACAAACCCAAAAATGTGCATGAAGTCTGATGATGGACCCATATATTTTTCCAGTTGGGAGAATACTAGAAAATCAAGGCCATAGAGTAGTTATGTTTATCTCTTAGCCTTCCCTGTTTCTTGTCTTGCTTCTATTGACATTGTGCCAACACTGTGCAAGACACTGACAATTCTCTGGTGAACTGGACACAGGTTCTTCCCTTAAATAACTTAAACAATCAGGACACCTGGGTGGCTCAGCAGTTGAGCTTCTGCCTTTGGCTCAGGGTGTGATCCTTGGGTCTGGGGATTGAGTCCCACATCGGCTCCCCATAGGGAGCCTGCTTCTCCCTCTGCATATGTCTCTGTCTCTGTGTCTCTCATAAATAAATAAATAAAATCTTAAAAAAAAATAACTTAAACAATCAAAAGCCAGGTCCATAGTGGGGTATAAAGGCAGTATAGAGAATTATTAATGATGAAAAAGACCTAATGAAAAAGGCATCTAATGATGTAGAATGCCTAATATGGGAAAAGAGGGGAAACTAACACTCACTGAGCATTCAATATGAATCAGATATCGTGATAGGGTTTTATACACTTTGTTGTGTTTAATCTTCACAACAATCCACTGAAGCAGGTTATTAGCCCCATTTGCAGATGTGCAAACTGAAACTCAAAAGGTTAAGTGCTTTTTCTTTGTTCAAGAATCTGAATCAAGATCAACCTGACCCCAAAGTCAATGCTCTTGGAAAGCAAACATTAATAACCATAGATTATACTTCACATTTTCCAGGTCCCCGAAAGAAATGCATAAAGAACACACAGTCTCAGGATCTCATCTAGTTCTCAGTGTGTCTGCAGCCCATCCAGCATTCATTAATCCATTCTCTTTCCCTGTTGATTTTGATTCCCATTATTTCCTGCCCATCAAATGCCTTTCCTCTAACCTTCATTCTACTCTTGATTTCCTTTTGCCACTTTTCTCTTCCCCTCACTTTGGGCCTCTTGCATTTCTGTCTCCCCCTCTCTTCCTCTCCATCTTCTTTGAAATATATCTTCTTTGTCCCATTTCTCTGTCTCAGTTCCCTCAGCCTGTCTCTCTGTATCACTCATCCTTTACCTGCCTATTATATCTTCTAAAGAGAGATCCTGGCCTAGAGTACTTGGGCTTCTTTATTTCCGGTTCCACATTCAGATTGGGGGAACAAGATGATTTTAAGTTCTCTCTTGGTCCAGCCTTTTGATGATAGAGGTAATGAACTCTTACTTACTTCTTATTTGTCAATGAAAATGCCCCTTTGTTAGTAGGTGAGAGTTTTGACTTCCTATCCTTATCATCGTACGGTTCTGTTTTTGAAACAGGTTACTGTTGCTCTCACAAAACAGCCTGGTGAAGGCACTCTTCCTTCTTTTTTCTCTGCCTGGCTCTGTAGGGAAGTAATGGCCTTGCAGATGTGCCAGATACATTTGGATGGCATGGAACATGGAAATCCCTGCCAGATTTTTTTTTAAAAAGTCATTATTGACCTACCTGGGTACAAATTGAGTGAGGAAAAAACATTCTAAGTGGAACTTGCTCCCAGTAAATCTCTTGTGCTATGGTCATGTGATAATTGTGGCCCTCCTTGCTTGGAATGTCCCTTCTCTGCTGATGGGAAATGTGCCATGGTTGGTCATCTTCAGGGAAGGAAGAGTGCTAGTTTCAAGGGTAAAAGGGCAGTGTTTAAAAATGTTATTTTTAGAAAAAGAAGGAGTCTCATCATACTTATTTTTAAAAGGCAGTTTCAGCGTTTGAAAAGATCTATGTTTTCTTTTGAACTGGAAAGGAGAAACCAGTGAAACTGTGGATCAGTTTTACTCTTTATCTTCATTTTCCTTGATTGTCAGACTCCATCCCAATAGAGTGTTTGTCTCCCAAGATTCTAGAGGAATGATTGTCTTCCAAAATTTCCAAATCTCCTTCTTGAAATATCAGCAGTAAAAATGCAGATTACTCTTTTATATTTTGTTATAAGCACCTTAACCTTTTCAGAGAATGTAATAATCACAAATGAATTATATAACTCAAGATCTCATTTCTCCTGCATTTAATAAAAACTCAAATGGGTGGAGTTTGGTGGTTCCTTCCAAGTAAATCACCTTTTCTTGGCCCTTGGGCTAGAAGGGCCCTTTCCTGTCCCTGTGTGAAATGGCTGCTGAAAAGTTAATGGGACCCAAGACTAAATTAGTGAGCAAGTTATCCAGTTCAAGGGGAATAAAAATTCCATTGTACTTTGTGATAGTGAGCTTGGGGTTCACACTTGGGAGCCACATTTTTTGAAAATTTCCTACAAACTGGAATTAATAGAGGACGACAATACATGTGGGGAGGTGCCTGAAAAGGACTGGTAAAAGTGAGTAGGTTGGGAAAGAGAAGAGTCTAGGGTGAGCAACAGAGGAGAGGCAAATAAAGACAATGCTATACTTATCACAGTGTAGAATTCATCTTCTAATTTAGAACACAGGACATTGAGGTATACCAGTAATAAGGATCTTTAATTAAATATTTAGTTCTTAAGCTTAGGGGGTTATATTCATTTTTGTTTGTTTTAATCATTATAACAACCTCGGAAGTAGGCATAAGTATTAACGGTCCGTTTAACGGTCAAGAAGACTGAGTCTGAGAGAAATTAACAATCTAGCCCAAAGTCAGGTAGTTCATAAAGGCCAGAGCAGAATTCAAACTCAGGTCCCTGTGACTCTAAAGGCAATACTCTTGAAGACAGCACACGTGTCTCAGAAAGAAGGGATAGGGAGCAAACACTGCTCAGATGGGGAGAAAAACACACATTCTTTGTTTTATGAATGGTTGTGTCTTTGTGCCTTCCCACATGATCTGGTGAGAAGCTGCATTACCTCTGATTTCTATGCATTAGCAAGGTGAATTCATCCCACTCATCTCAATTTATAGAGCAAATGGTGTGGCACAGGTTCAATGGAAGTGTTCTCCCTTGTGTTCCAATCTATTGCTGATGTGACAAGGACAGAATTGTCAGAGCAGCTCCTAATTAAATAGTTCAGAGCTTCGTTAGGAAGATGTGGCTGGATGTGGGACTCACCAGGCAAGTGTTGACATCAAAGTTGACACTAATTGGTCCTTTGGCTGGCAGCCTCGGCACAGCAGAGGGACTGGACACTGAAGGGAGGGCAGGGCTATCAGGCTTGCTGAAAACACTTTTGAGGCAGACTCAAAGACCATCATTATTGGTCAGGAATGGAATTCTCATAGGCACAAGGATCAAGCTTGTCACTTTTGCTTTTCTCCTTCAGAGAGTCAGTGTCCTTCTAGACCCAAGGTACTTTTCCTGTGGTGGACTTGCATGCACACACACACACACACACACACACACACACACACAGGCTCAGAGGTGGCAAAATATAGTATAGTATACCCTGCTGAGGGTGTTTCTGTTATAGGAGCAGGACTAACCTATTGAATTAATCTTCTTTTTGGAATATGAAAAGTATCCAGGGGACCAGGCCATGAAGCTTTCTGTGTAAAAATAAAAATGAATTCTTGTTATGTACCTTAATAGCTAGAGCAGGTGAAAAGACATGAATACCCATATGTTCATTCCCAGCATCCATGGCAGACCTTCTATGATGATTTTTCACTGCACTGTGGGTCCTTCCTGGCTCAGGGACTCAGAGATTCAAGGGCTGGCTCTATTTCATGCCCAGTACCATGCAGGCCACCTCAAGACTACAAAATACTAACACAAATGACAGCTCTTCAAAACAGATCCAGAAATCTGTTAAGTATCAGGATTCCAGGTCTGTCACTGATTTGTCTTTGTACTTTGCTCCCTGAGATCCTGGAAGAAAAAAACCCAATATTTTGATTTCACAAGAGATATTTACTATTTTATAGATGATGAAGCTGAGGCTGAGAAAATGTGAAGGACTTGTGTGAGGTCTTACAGTTGGTAAGAGTCAGGACAATGACATGTTTCCATTCTTTTGGCCATAAACTTAACGCTTCACATAGCTTCTGCTATGTGACTTCCCTTACAACATTTTCTTATCTTTCTCACTTTTTTTCCTATAAACTTCACTTTGGAAGGCTGTCTATATTTTCAACATTGTCTTCCTTGTCACCACCTAATTTTGGTCATGTTCCCAAATTTGCTTTATATGTTTGATATAATACACATATCCTATAAAAACACAAGGTAATTAAAAAAAAAAACCCAATGGCGTGGTGGCTAACCTGATTCCCAAATATCATACCATCTGATTTCTGGCAGAGAGACTGCAAGGATCTTGTGTCTATACCTCCTTCCCCGTGATCCTGGGTAAATGAAGGAAGGCATTGTGACACCATTTCAACCATCCATCTACAGAAGGTCTGGAATGGATTAGACTTCAGGATTGATGTGGGTCCTATGGAATGAGGGGTACATAATGAGCGTTTGTAAGATTATAGAAATAATGTGACAATTCCTTTATATATTGGTTTTGACTAGTTGTTCAATTATAACCTAGTTACTGAATAATGCATTTTTGAAAATATTCATTTCTTTTTCAATCTCCCTGTATGTCTTACATTCAAACCTGCCTTCTAGCCCCATTGGAATTGCATCAAAGGAAAGGAAGCATATTTGTTTGTTTTTTTATTTATTTATTTGGCACTTGAAGCAATACTTCAAAAGTTTGAAATCATAAACAGCAGTAAAAATGTTTTTATTGTGTAAAGCTCTTTCATCTATGGACTTAATATGTTGTTATATTTCCTAGAATGATGTTTTCATGCTCCCTAACTCTAGTCTAGGTTACTTGAATTCTGGAATGTCATGTACTCTGGCCTTTATACTCTGTTGCAGGCAGCCTAACTCCATTTCTCTAGCTGCTATTTTATGGCACAACTCTTGTCTTTTAGTCACTGGGGCTGCTGGCCTTTTCATGGTTCCCCTGAAATCCTCCAATGGGCTGAGCTGGGACTCTTCCTCCCAGCTGGCTAGCTCAGGATTTGATCTTATTCCTGGGGGCCTGCTTCAGGACATGCTGTCTCTGCTTTGGATTTGGCTGCCTGAGCACCAAGTGCATGGGATTTCTATATCTTCTGACTCTGAGAAACATCAAGTGGATCTGCTTTGAGAAGGAAAAGGATTCATTCAGTGAACACACTGACATTTAACACCTTATCACCTAGGAACCCAGGGCCTCTGAATTGCAGCCTTCCTCTCATTTTGTTCTCAAGGAATATCATCTTCATGTCTTGGGTTAAAGCGACTGTTGCTTCTCTACATATTGTGTTTGGTCTACCTGCTTCCTTCCTACTCAGGAGGGGCAGCCTCTTTGTCCTTTAGGAGTGCCATCTTGGGTGGGCAAGGACGTCTCCCTGGTCTCTCTGGGACACATTGTCAAGCACAGTGGGCTGCAGAAATAGCTCTGAGCTTTTGCTTTCAACACAGATGCAGAAGGGCAGAGAAGGGCAGTTATACATGGGAATTTCTAGCTCAGGGAAAGGAAAGGAAAATACTTTCTGTTTTTTTTTTTTTTTTTTTTTTTTAATTAGTTTCAGAGGTAGAATTTAGTGATTGATCAGTTGCATGTAATACCCAGTGTTCATTACATCAAGTGTTCTCCTTCTGTTTTAAAAGGAAAGACAAGATGCTTTATTATTTGAGTAGCAAATAATAAATGTTAGTTGAGATTTGTGTGTATGTGCCTCAAACAATAGTTGTTTTTAAGCGGTTCTTTTTAATCATCTACTCAACATGTATTTAATATGCTCCTTCTATTTAATAATAATAACAACAAAATTTGTAAAGCCTTACTTTTTTAAGCCAGGACTGTGTTAAGTATCTTAAAACAGTATCTTATTTGATCCTCTCAAAAATTCTGTGAAGAAGGTATTATCAATCCCCTTTAACAAATGAGGAAAAAGAATCTTAAGAGGTTAAAGAAAATGAAGGACAAAGAGCTAATAAATATTGATATGGGGGGTATCAAAAAGAGACAACCCATGCCTTAGAAGTCTAGAATGTTCTAAAGAGAAGGAGCCTTGGAGATCTCCCATACAGCTATCTCATGTTATAGACAAGCTGGAGAGGTTCAATTACTAGCCCAAGGTCCTTTATTTTATTTTTTTTTATTTTATTTATTTATTTTATTTTTTAATTTTTATTTATTTATGATAGTCACAGAGAGAGAGAGAGAGAGAGAGGCAGAGACACAGGCAGAGGGAGAAGCAGGCTCCATGCACCGGGAACCCGATGTGGGATTCGATCCCGGGTCTCCGGGATCGCGCCCTGGGCCAAAGGCAGGCGCCAAACCGCTGCGCCACCCAGGGATCCCCCCAAGGTCCTTTAGTAGCTAGAAACAACAACCCCAACCCATCCCAGTGTGCCTTCCACTCTATGCTGCCTTCCTCCAGGAGTTCTAACTGTAGACATGTCACTGGTCACCCCAATCCCCAGCATTGTAACAGTAAAAGCAGGCATGCGCTTAAAGTAGAAATGAGGGCACATCTTCAGATGGAAAGTGCCATACGTGCTGAGGGAAGGAGGAGGTCTTTGGGGCTGCTGTTCTTCCAGAAAGGTCTGGTAGAGCCAGAGGCACTTTGACTCAACCCAAAGCTGGGGGAAGATCTGAATATTTAGGGAGAGAAGAAAACAGGTATTCTAAGGACCAGTCTAAACAAAAGCTTTGAGTTTCAGAGGAGGGATAAAGAGGAGATGTGCTTGGTGGGCAGAGGACTCATATAAGGGAGTAATAGGAGGCAGATTATTCTGTGGTTTGCATGCCAGTTGTGCCAGGGACAGGATGAAGGTAGAGGGAGTGGAAATAACCTGGATGTGAAATGATGAGGTCCTAGGCAAGAGTGGTGCCCGTGGAAGGACGGAGAAAGGGCATTTTCATGTAGTGACAAGATTTAGGGCATTTTTTTTTTTTTTTTGATTTAGGGCATTTCAGGGAAAAATATACATTTGGGTAAATAGGCAGATGCTAGGAGGAGGAGGTTGTGGTGTGAGTAAAGAGCTGTCATTTGGAAGCAGGAATGATTTGGTTCAACTTTGGGGTTGGAGCCAGGTGCAAGGCCACAGGGCTGAATCCAGCTGATTTGCACCCTATTGATTTTCCTGAGCAGACCATTTTCACTTTATTGATTTTCTCCGTTTATTGGTCTGTGTTTTCTTGTTGGTTAGAGGTCACTATGTTCCCTTTAGATTCATTTTTGGCCTCTTGCTGCTTCCTCTTGTTAGTGTGTGCTGCTCCAATCATGATTGCCAGCTATTGACCAAATGTGACATTTCCACTTTGGACAGTTTTACTGTTTGGGGAAAAGTTTAGGGTACAATCAAGAAGTTGAGCTTATGGAAGAGCTTTGGCTTAGCTCAGACATCCTGATAACAGTGTCACCGTGTTACTGTGTCTAGTAGCATAGAGAGACTGGGGTTACAGGAAAGTGACACTATTCATGTGTTGAACGCTTGGGTGGACCATTAGGGCAGGCAGGACAGTGAGTAGCATTGCTTGCTCACATTGCTTTCTCGCTCCCACAGTTACAACTGAGCCATGTTTGTTGAAGACAGCTGTGAAATGATCCTGGACAAGCTTACTGCATTATCCTGGGTTCAAGTTTCAGTATGTCTAATGAACGCTTTAGGTAATTCTAACAAATAGACCTGAGGCCTGGTTTTTATAGACCTCTGGTCTGTGTGTCCCCCAGGATCCTTCTAGTTTTATTTGTTTGCCTTTTTTTCTTTGGGTTCAGGAGGTCTTCAGGATGTACTAGCTCCCCTTTCAGTGAGGACCTCCTCATTCCCTACTTGTCATATAAACAAAGCCTTCTTCCTTCTTTTTTAAAAAATATTTATTTATTTATTGATTGATTGATTGATTGATTGCCTTCTTCCTTCTTATATAAGACCTGCTTTTCTACCTCAATAGGCATATAATATACTGTGTTACCCTTCCTGACACTGTAGATATTTAAGTCATATTTCTGTGAAATGATAGTATTTGGTTCCAGTTAAAGGAATTCCAAACACCAACAATCAGGTAGGGAAAACAACTTAGGAGGTTTGGGATGAGACTGGGTCTTCATATGAGAGAGTCTAAATAAGGGCAGCCCAAAATTTTGGCTCCATTTTATTCTCTCTGACCTTCTCAGGAAGAAGATGGAAAACAAAGCAGATTTAATTTCTTCCTACCTATAGATTTTATGCCTCTTGCTAGGTCCCAAATTTAAATAATCTCTAAATAGTACAAGTGCTTTAGTCTTATAGAAAGCTTCTCTGGAGGATTTCTTTCCTAGAAATAATAATAATAGATGATAATGGTGATAGCTATCTTTACTGAGAGCTTACTATGGTCTCTACACTCTGTGCTAAGTACTTTTGTATAATCATCTCCATTTAATTTTCACAAAAACCATTTGAGACAGATACAATTGCTATCTCCATTTGACAGATGAGCAAATGAAGTGTAGAGAGGTTAAGTAATATACCCACAGTCACATAGCTAGTGAGCAGTGGAGTAAGTATTGAATCTAGTTCTCTAAGTCCTTAAGCCTGAGGGCTGAATCATCACACTCTGTTGCTTGCCCCATGTGATCTGATAGAGGGAAGGGAAGAGCAGGGCATGATCAGCAAGAGGCCCTGGATTGGGATCCCCAGATATCTGCTTATATTTCACTGCCTTTCTCTGTATATACATATCAAGTCAAAGCAAAGCATAGGTATTTCCTGCTAGGAATGTGACAACCAAAAACAGTTTTCCTACTATGTGGGTTAACTTCTGGTGAATTGCAAAGCTTTTGCATGTATTTGAATGTGCAATGTATGCTCTGAGACCAGCAGAGAAACCCACTGAACTCTCCTGCTGGCCTGGTATCCTGAGGTTTCTAGTGAAACTCTGTCTGAGATCCTTCTTTCATGAAGTTTAATTCTGCGATGGTTAGGGAACATACTTTGCATTACTTCTATTCCTTAAAATTTGTTAAGATTTGTTTTGTGGTCCAGTCTTTCATAGTGAATAGTCTATGTTCATTTGAAAAGACCAAATTTTCTACTTTTGTTAAGTTGAACATCCTATAAATGCCAATTAGGTTAAGTTGGTTGACAGGGCTGGTTCTTACAGATTTTTCTGTTTTCTTATTCTATTAATTGCTGTTAAAGGAGTGTTGAAGCAATTATAATTATGAATTTGTCTATTTCTTCTTTAATTTTGACTATTTTTTTCCTATAATTGGTCTTGTTTTTTTATACAATTGGATAGTGTCTGCATTTTAATTGGTGAATGTAGACCATTTATAATCAACATATTGATATGGTTGCTTTAAAATCTACAATCTAGATAGTTGTTTTCAGTTTTCTCCATCTGTTTAAAAAATGCTTCCTCTTTTTGTACCTTATTGAATTAAATATATTTTATGATTCCATTTTGGCTTATTATTTATATCTTTTCTTTTAAATGTTTCAGTGATTGCCAATAAATTTGCAATGTACAACTTCATAATCTATAATTACAGTCCATCTTCAAATAATATTATACCTTAGAACAGTATATTCCCAATTCTTCCATTTTATTTATGCTATTTTTGTTAAATATTTTGCTTTTTAATTTTTTTTTAATTTTTTAAATTTATTTATGATAGTCAGAGAGAGAGAGAGGCAGAGACACAGGCAGAGGGAGAAGCAGGCTCCATGCACCGGGAACCCGATGTGGGATTCGATCCCAGGTCTCCGGGATCGCGCCCTGGGCCAAAGGCAGGCGCCAAACCGCTGCGCCACCCAGGGATCCCAAATATTTTGCTTTTATAGATGATATAAAAACACAGTGCATTGCTACTATTTTTACATTAGTCAGATACATTAGAGTTATAAAAATAAGAAAAAAATAAATTTTATCTTTACCTTTATTTATTCCATTTCAAGAGTTTGTCATTTCTTTGTGTGGATCCACATTTCTGTCTAGTATCATATTACTCTTACCTGAAAATTTCCCTTTAATGTTCCTTATAGTACAGACCTGCTGGCAATGAATTCTCTCAGTTTTTGTTTGTTCATGAGTGTATTTCTTCTTAATTTGTGAAAGATATTTTTGCTGGTTATTTTGCTGTTGTTTTTTTTCTTTTCTTTTAGCACTTTAAATATGTCACTCCATTGTCTTCTAGCTTGCTTGGTTTCTGATAAGAAGTCTTCTGTATTTCTTATCTTTGTTCCCTTGTATGTATCTTTTCCCCCTGGATCTCTTAAAGATTTTAAACATTTCTCCTATGTTTTAAGCATTTTTAATATGATATACCTAGCTTCTTTTGGCTTTTTATGTTGATAGTGTAATTTTTCTCCTTTTTTTTTTTTTTGGTATGCCTTGTAACTTTTTTTTTTAAGAAGGTGAATGTCTTAATAGCATAGAGTAGTTTGTAAATTGTTTTTGTGCCTGGAATGAGCACACCTTTCCTTCTGCTAGCTAGGCTTTTAGTTAATTGGGCTGGGGTTTGTTGTTGTCATGGTTAGCCATAGTGCATTGCAGGCTTAAAATTTCTGTGGCATTGCTTTGTATTTAGAGTGGGAGCTAGTTTGTCAAAATATTTTTCTTAATGTCTTCTCCATCCTCAGGTTTCCATATTCTCTTTGAGTTGTGCTTCAGAGAGTCTCTTTCCACATTTGTGTAAGTCTCTCAGTGATATTTGATCGTTATTTGTCTCTTGCTGCTTGTTAGCCTGGTCATGGGGAGTGGTGGGGAGTGGAGAGGTGTTCCTTGTCATTTGAAGTAGATAGTCTCAGATAGGTCTTGTGTCCCTGGGCCTCAGGACTGTGGTGCTCTCTGTGCTTCTGCCTCACCAGAGGTAGTCCTGGCTCAGCACATGTTCCATCTCACCCTCATTCCTTACCTCTCCCACAAGTCAAGAGTTCCTTTCTATTTTCTTCCTTCAACTGTAGTAGGTTTTCTTTCATGTCCTAAGGGTGACAGTGTTTGGTGCTCTCTTCCCAGTGGTTTAAAGCTTTTGTTCTGTTGGGGAGATAGAGCAGTAGGATCTGGGTTAGGTTTCTTGTATTTCCTGCAGAAGCTGCTATTTCCTTTCTCTATGCCTGTAACACAAGGGATACTTTCTTAGGACTCATGCCAGACTTTTCTGTGAGTGTCCCATGAGGTTTATGAAGAAGAAATTGCAAGTGGGTAGGATTTCCTATAGATCCACTTCCTTCAAGGGGTTCTAAATACTCTTGCTAGCTCATACTCAACCTTTACCAACTTACTAATAGTCTTAGCTAAGTTCTTCATTGTCCAGCAGCCCAAGGTAAGCAAGAGCTCATGACTCATCTATCCTTGCATGTGCCTGTCTTTCTTCAGGTTTTAAGTTAGTTGGTTGTCCTATCACCTCAACTCCCTAATGGTTTCAAGAAAAGTTTTGTATATGCTGTTTGGCATTGAAAAAGGATTTTTTTTTTTTTTTTTGTAAGTGTAGGAGTGATGCTCTTTTTGGGTTTCTCCATCTCAGCAGAAAGAGGAGGTCTCACCCAGCACATGTAAACCTTATTGCTTTTACACGTGTTCGCTCTGCCTGCAAGTCCCTCCTCTTGGCTCTACAACTTCCTACTTGTTTCTGTGACCTTATGTTCTCATCTTCTCAGAAGACAGGGGCAGGCTTATGCAGAGATTAAATTGCTTTGTGGATTCATAAACAAAAAACAGGATTATTGTCAAAAGACCTAGCATTTGAGTTTCACCTTTGTCCTCAGCAAATCCTTTGTATTTGAGCCTCGGTTTCCTTATTTGTAAAGTAGGAATGCCAATATCTGCTGAACCTCCTTTGCCAGGTGAGATAGGATGTGTGGCCATACCGAACACACTTTTATTTGTTTTATTTTTTATTTTTTTTTTTACAGAATTTTTAAAAAAAGATTTTATTTATTTATTCATGAGAGACACACAGAGAGAGGCAGAGACACAGGCAGAGGGAAAAGCAGGCTCCATGCAGGGAGCCCGATATGGGACTTGATCCTGGGTCTCCAGGATCACACCTTGGGCCGAAGGCGGCGCTAAACCATTGGACCACCAGGGCTGCTCCCGGACACACTTTTAAAGCATAGTTCCTACTCATCAACCCAGCAACAGGCCTGTCCTGAAGAGCTCACTCTTCCTAGCAACTGAATTGGTTAGTGGCCCCAGGGTAGCTGGCTTGGTCTTGTGTCAGAGTGCAATCTCTAGGGGCTAAAACCCTGCCCTCAGCCAGCAGCCACAAAGTAGTAAAGGTAGAAGCAAAATAGCCCCAGAAACCCCATATTTTCTTGTTTTATTTACAAAGCTTGTTGTCAAATACTAAGGAAAATAAATTGATTTCCATCTTTACTGATGTGTTAAAATTGCTGCAACACCTCATATTACCAAATAGATTTACTATATAAATTGGAACATAGTTGGTACTTCAGGCAGGTCACAAATCTACTTTGGCAGGAGAATATCACTCACAGTCCATTGGTTATAAAAATTAGTTAATTCAAGACAAACATTACATTCTCTCATTCCTGGCACGAATCCCTCCAAATCCTCCATGCATTTCTGCTATTGAGCTAGAAGATATATATCCATCAGGTCACTTGATTCTCTGCAGACCTGATTTAGATGGTACTTATGCAACTGCATCCACCAAGAAGAGATAGATCTCATTTATTAAATCTGCCAGGCGGGAACTTAAATGATGGGATTTAGTAATATTGCACTAATCTGTTGCTTTTATTTACTGCTCCCTGTCTTACTGATGTAAATCTCACGGAGGACATCTTCTAATTCGTTGAGTTTGACTCTCCTCCTGAGGAGCAGGGGTAGCTCATTGTCAGGTGCATCCTTATGAGAACTAGAATTTTTGAGTGCTTATGTGCAGTAGATAATGTTGGTGTTCCACATGATCTCCTTGAATAACTTTGTAATGGTGTGTGTGGGGGGGGGAAGGGAGGAATGTAATATATTGAACCAGTTACTGTTAAATGTTTTATATGTATATTTCACTTAATCTTCACCCCTCAATGAGGTAGATACTATTATCATTTCTGAGGAAGCTTGCCCAAGGAACTCGCCAAAGATCATGGTGCTATGGAGTGCTGGTGCCAAGGTGTGGCTCCAGGGCCCCTGCTCTTGACCCTTCTGCCATTGTCTCCTCTGCATTTCAGTGGCTGGAAGGATAGTGACCATGTAAGGTGGCAGATGGCTTGTGGATGGCCAGCCCTGGTACATATGGTTCTCTCACTCTTTCCTTGCCATTGTTTCTGAGTCCTCTCTGACCTGCAGAATTACTTGCAGAATAACCGTCTTTTAAAAATTGAGACAGTTTTTTTTGTTGCTACTTTTATCTGAAGACCCTGTTCAAGTTACATTTTAGATCCTCCAGGATGTGATTGTTCCTATTTCATACACTCATAGAGGTTTTCTTTTGTTCCACACAGAGTTATTACAGCTAACGTTTTTGTGTTAGTCAGGACATACTGATACCTCCTAATAAAGAGGGCAAGTTAAGAGATATCTGAGACCTGCCAGTCCAAGCTTTTCCTCTAGGTAGCATGTTCAGAGAAAATAGCATGAAGGATCTCTTTAGTGAGCTACAAGAGTGACTTCCTGAACAAGTAAAAGGAGACTATGCTAGATGCAAAAAGGAAGGGAAAAAATGAACTTGGTAATGATAGGAACAGGAAAAGAGGACAACCAAGCACAAAATGAAAGCCAGGTACTGAATTTCCCAGCAAAACTAATAGCTGGAGGTGATCATGTGAACTACTCCAGGCCATTAAGATGCAAGAGAAAGTCTGCTTCCCTCTGAAAATGTCTTTGCTTCCCTGATAAAAGGTACAGGCAGGAGAGGAGAGCTTACCTATTGCCTTCTTCTCCCCCTGAACTTGTCCATGATGCCTGAGGTATGGCCATCATCTTGTAACCAGAAGGCAGCGAGCATGAGGAAGAAAAGCTAACAATGCTACAGTTGGTGGAACAGAAATGTAGAAGGAATCCAGATCTTTGAAAACACTGTTGAGCCACTGAAACAAAATCAGCAACAGCCCATCATCCTAAATTCTCTTGTCATATGAGAAAAATGAAACCCTATTTGTTTACCAAAAAAAAATGTGCTGTGATATTTCTTATATCAGTTAGTTAAGAAATTAGCCAAAAATCATTTAAGGGTAATCAGAAACTAAAAACTGATTAAAAGGGCTGTGGTAAGCTAGTGGGAGAATGTGAAGAATCCAGTTAATTATATAGCTAAGTTTCTTTGTTTTCTTCCGTGCCTTAAATCCTCCCCCCCCTCAGCCAGAACCTAACGCAGACACGAAGCACGAGTCTGCCTTTACAGGCAGACAGTACTGCGTACTTCTTCGTCATTCCGGTCGGCACCTCGTTATTCGTTCTTTGTCTTCTCTTTCTTTTTCTTCTTTCTTTCTTTCTTTCTTTCTTTCTTTCTTTCTTCTCTTTCTTTCTTTTTCTTTTTCTTTTTCTTTTTCTTTCTGATTCTGTTCATTTATTCATGAGAAACACACAGAGAGAGGCAGAGACATAGAGGGAGAAGCAGGCTCCCTGTGGGGAGCCCAATGCAGGACTCCATCCCAAGACCCCAGGATCACAACCTGAGCCAAAGGCAGTTGCTCAAAGGTGCCCCTCTTTCTTTCTCTCTTCTCTTTCTCTCTTTCTTTCCTTCTTTCTCTCTTTTTTTCATTTGAATATAGTTGACACACAATTTTACACTAGTTTTGGGTGTACAACATAGTGATTTAATTTCCCTATACCTTATGCTATACCCATAAGTGTATAGTGTATACACCTAAGTGTGTAAGTGTAGCTACCATGTCTCATATGTAATACATACAATGCGATTACAATATCATTAACTATATTCCCTATGTTCTGCTTATAATTCTTGTGACTTATTCATTCTGACTGGAAGTCTTATCTCCCACTCTCCTTCATCCATTCTGCCCTTCCCTTCACTGGCAACCATCAGTTTGTTCTCTGTATTTATAGATTTGCTTGAATAGCAAGATTCCATGTTGAACTTGCTTTTGTTTCTGCAATGCAAATTGGAAGTCTCAAACAAGTCATTCCTTACTCTTCCAGGGACCAGTAAAGAATTCAGGAAGATGAGCTCTTGCAAGCATTATCTCTGGATTTTCTGCAGTGCACAGTGGGAGCTCTCCACTGCTTTGCTGAGAGGCAGATCTCAGCTTAATTTCCAGAAATTGGCTTGGAAAGCACCACCCTGTGCATAGCTCACTCATCGCACACTCCAGTCTGCATTAGAATTTGTTGTTATGTGTCTGGTGCCTACTGCACCACAAAGTCCTAAAGGAGCTGTGCCTAATCCATATCTGTGTCCCCAGAGCTTACCGTAGTGCTTGGCCCATAGGTGGCTCTTGTATTAGGGTCCTGGCAGAAAGCAGTTGGTGATCTCAAATAGAAATAACTCAAAGTTTACTAAAATGATTATTTACAAAGATGTGAGTAGGATGTAGGAAACCAGAAGGTATAGTGTAGTACCCTAGATTAACAACAGTGGGGAGCCATTACTACCCCAAATCTGAAGGCAAGGGGGGGACAGTTGAAACCGGAGACACTGAGATCTGTGTTAACAGCTACTTTATTCAGGGTCTGGAGCCTGGCCATGGCAGACCCTTAGAGAAAGAGCAGGGAAATCAGTTCTCTGATATTACACTCCTCCCTCCTTTATCTCCCAAGGGGCTCCTTAGGGACTGAATCCACCTGCACTCAAGGGTGCTCTGCAAGGGTTGCTGCAGTCTATATACAATTTGGCCTCCTAGGGCTCAGAGCAGGGTGGACAGAGGTGGAGAGTGAATCTATGGAAGTCAAAGGAGGTTTTCCAGCATGGCACTCAATAAATATGTGCTGGCTGTCATGTTCATACAGAATGTTCCCTGAGAGAATGAGCCTTAGGCTCTGCCTATTTCTCCTTCTTCCGTCTCCTCCTCTCCTTTCTCGTTCCCTTTCTCTGTTTGCCTCTTTTTCATTCACTCACTCAATGTTTCTTACTTGCTGTGTGCTATATGTCAAACCACAGTTCTAAACACCAGGTATAAGATCAACAGGACACCATTGTTGGAAATAACACTTTGGAGTAAGGTTTTGATAGTATTTTAATGACATTTGGTCAGGGAACCCAAAAATGTTCATACTCTGCTGAGTTATACTTCCCTGCAAAGTTCCTGAAGAAAATATATACCTGGAGAATGGATGCAAAGCAAGATGCCATTGTTGGCTAAGACCAGGAAGCTATGCTGGACAACGTGTGGGGGGGCCCTCTCTTGCCTCACTGGGAAGCCCTAAGTAGCTTACACCAGAATGAACAAAGGCCTTTGCTTTCTACCCATATTTCCAACCCCAAATATTGAATCTAATCATCCTGATTAGAGTAAAAGCAGCTTTTGCCTTAATTCTCAATATCCTCATATCCAGCCTGTTTTCTACTTAGGGATTTTTATTTCTTTATCCCTCAAAGTTTTAGTGCTACTTCTTTCTAGGTTATCTTGCTTCTTCTCATACTAAGATTATCTGTAGGAAGAATAGAGGATTTTCTGTATTTACAGTGTGATTTTAGGAGGGATAGTGAGACCTTCTGATCCCAGCTATCAAAACCTTCCCCATCTCTTGGCTTATATTTGAAATTCCACCTTCACTGCTCATTTCTTTGAGTTGTTATGAAGGCAGTGCCAACCAGAAAGAAGAGAAGGAGGTATCGAGGGATAAAAAGATAAGGCTAAGAGCATGGGGAGAGCCTAAGCCAAAACAGTTTTATTGAGAGTGGGCCCTCCTTCTGGTCTGGCTGAGTTTCTGTTTAGTGACCTTGTTTACTTAAGGGATCATCACTGATGTATTCCCTTCCTGTCTTCACTCACTTCTTCCTTTTCTTCTTTTCTTTTTCTAGTTCTATGTTTTTAAATGTAGGTATAGATTTGTGTAACCACTGCTACAATCAGGATACGGACCAGCTCCCAAAACTCCTTTGTGCTATCCCTTCATATTCACACTCTCCCCTCCTGCCACCCCTGGGAACCACTGATCTGTTCTCTGTCACTACCATTTTGTATTGTCAGGAGTGACATATAAATGGAGTCATAGAGCATGTGACCTTTTGCAATTGTCTTCTTTAACTCAGCATAACGCCTTTGGATTCATCCAAGTTTCAGAGTGTCATACCACCTGCTCTTGTTCTCCTATGTATTGGATCAACACCACTGTGCCTGCAATCTAGAGACTGGAACATCGTATTCTCTGTTGTTCAGCTCTTACTAGAAGGCTGTGTTCTCTTCAGGCTCACTTATTTGCGAGGAGTAAAGACCCATTCAACCTCATCCAAGAAAATTGGACTTTATTATTAGAATTCTGCACTCTCCCAGGAATTCAAAAATAAAACTTACATTGTAGCCAGGTCTGGAAATGGCAGGTGGTTTTGGATCCAAGCCAGCCTTTGGGGCAAATTATGATCACAGTCCCTCTCTCAGGAGCTTCGTGGTCTCTCTGTGTAGATGTGCTTTGTCCTTACTTTTTACCAGCTGGCTTTCTCTGATTATATATGCTATCTATTTTCTTCTTCCTCAACCTTAGTACTTGGCCATCAGAGTGTCTCCCACTCCTCCCCTTAGAACATTCCTGATTCCAAATGGGGCTTGGGATTCAAATTCCTGGGGGAAAATCTGATTGGTTCTGCTCATCTATTGAGCCTAGTCTCATGGATCTCTGTCTGGCCATCTGATGAAATGCCTGCCCTGTTCTAACCACCTGTTCTTGTGTTTAGTGCAAGTGGGATGCAGAAGATTCTTGAGAAAAGGGTGGGACAGATCATGAATGATCCCTCCCCTCTATTATTTTCTATTAAGAAAGTAGTCTTTATGAAGTACTGTTAACAAGTCCATTAATTTCTTTAGATGTTCTGTTCATCATTCTTTGATCAAACTAGACCATGGGAAAGATATAACTGGGCCATGTTGCTTGGCTTCCAGTAGGCTACTTTCCCTGAGCTGTGCTTTGTTACCTTGCTGGCTTTTACTAAGAGATATTACAAGAGCATTTTCCATTGGTAAGGACATTATCCATGCAGTGCTTCTAATATGATACTTCATGTGAGTAATATATTTTAGTGAAAAATTTAAAGACACACTTTACTTCCTCTAAGAGATTGTCACAATTCCTTCCTCTTGAACAAAGAAAGCTGGCAACATATCACATCTCCTTCTGCTTAGGGATTTTTCTGGGAAAAGTCAGTCTCAGTAAGTTGAGGTTTGGCTATAGCTGCTGCCCCACTCCTGATGGTCTCCATCTTTGTGTTCTTGGCCTGGGCTTAATGAATTCTTATTTTTCTTGATCCTGAATTTTGAACATGCATTTATTTCCTGTGAACCATCTATTAATACTTCAAAGAGTGAAGATTAGTATAAACAAATGGACAAACAAGGAAAACCATACTAGAGAGAGCAATGGGCTCTGGGGCTTAGTCCCTGGACCCAAGTTCCTATCTTGACTGTTCCATTAGGTCTCTTCCAAAAAGCTACTGATAACAGTCACAGGTTTTTCAAGGTGTGAAAACTGAAGCAATCACAAAATAGCATATATTAGGCATTATATAAAGAGTTCTAAGAACGTACCTACATAATCTTATTTAATCTTCATATCCCAAAGGAAATTGATATCAAGGCAAGTTACTTAAAACTCACCAGACACAGAAAGTGGTAACTGGGATGCCTGGGTGGCTTAGTGTTTGAGCGTCTGTCTTTGGCTCAGGGCATGATCCCAGAGTCCCGGGATCAAGTCTCACATCCGGCTCCTTGCATAGAGCCTGCTTCTCCCTCTGTCTGGGTCTCTGCCTCTCTCTATGTCTCTCATGAATAAATAAATAAATAAAATCTTTAAAAAAAAAGTGGTAACTATGTGAGGTGATTGGTATGCTAATTAGTTGGATTGTGGTGAATATTTCACAATGTATACATATATCAAATCTAAGTTGTATATATTAAATGTATACAATTTTAAATTGTCAATTATACTTTAATAAAGCTGGAAAAGAAAAAGCAAACCAAAACAAAACAAACACTCACTAAGCATCAGTTTTTCATTTGTTAAAAAAGAGAAATAATGCCTTCCCTCTAAGGGTATGAAAAAGTTTAAATGGGATAAAAGATAATAATTCCTAACATATGTGTGATACATAGTAGACACTTAAAAATATTAGCAACCTTTCCTACCTCGTCCAGATGTGCATCACCAATGGCCTCTCCTATCATCTTTGGTGGACTTCCTGTCTTATATGTGATGTTGATTTTATCTAATCTCAGTGTCTCTTGAGAGCTTTGGTTCTCTTGTCTTCAGGCGCTTAACTTATTTGACTATGGCCAGGGCAGAAGTGACACTTAACCTCCCTTGCCCAGTCACAAGCATAGAATGATAATTCCTGGTAAGTCATTTTGGAAGATAAAGATGAAGTTTTACCTGTGGAAATTTGTACCAGCCACCTTTGAATCTGGGAATTAATTAAGGAAAGGTTTGTTTTCTGAAAAAATGTAGAGTTGACCCTGATGGACCATTTGGCTTTCTTTGGAGGGCTAGGAGTTGAGAAAGGAGTGTCACAGAGCAACTTCGCAGTCATTGCTGCTGACCTGGCCTCCCTAAAGGGGCTCACCCATGCTCCTCCAACAGGAACTGCTCCTTGTACTGTGGGCCAGTTGGGAGCCATTAGGCTTGCCTGTGCCTTTATAATCTTCATTATAATCTATCATGGGGCCCATAAGTATTTGACCAGAGAGACTGCTCCTAGCTCCAATGACACAAAACAGGTCAATAGCAGGTCAACTCTTTTATAAAGCCACAGGGGCTGCTTAACACAGTAGCACTTGACAAGGCATCATTGCCAGACAGATCTGAAATGGACACTGTGATCCTCTGCACACAGCTCAGCACAGGGAGCCAATTAGAAACTGGAGCCACCCTTGTCTCACCTCCGCCTGCAACCCCATGAAAGGAACACTGGTGTTGCCATTAAAAGACCAAAAGAAAATATTTGTGCAGAACCCATGAGATCACACTTACCTTTCATATACCTTTAATAGACTGTGGCTGCTAGGAATGGTGTTTTCTCATTAATAACTTTCTGGACATTATTCCAAGCCAAGCTGTCTTTGAGACCAGACTGCTAAGAAGAATTAGGATGTCACATCTTGGGTTTCCACCCAGGTGATTTAGAGTTAAAGATTTCTTTCAAATGTTTTTCCTGACCTTCATCTCAGACCTTGAGTGACTAAGAATCTGATAGCAGAGGGGCTCTATTCTCTAGCTACTGACCTTGACTTCGAATTTTGAATTACACAGGAAGCCAGAGTTTTTATAGCTGAGAGCCTCCAGGAAAGGGCAATGATTGGAAATTTCCTGTGGAAGGCTCCAGGGTCATGAAACTCCTATCCAGTCCCATGGAGCTCCTGTCTCATCTGCTTAAACTTGAACTGTAGGGAGAAATCCCTTTTGGGGGACAATGTTTTTAAGCACTAGACTGGAAGCTTAAGTCTTCAATTCCCTCCCTAAACTTCCATTTCTATATAAATGTAAACAATTTCTCTTGGGCAGCCAGCTTTGGGAGAGCAGATACAACTCCCACTTCCCTTCATGAAGTCCTCTTCTGAGACACCACCTAATGTGAAAATTTGGGATGCATTTATATTAATCACCTCCCTGCAAGGAAAGGGTTGAAGAGCCAAAGATGTAGTTAATTGGAGTCCCATCCCTTCCAGACAATAACACTGTCTAGAATCTCCAGGGTCTTCAGTATCATCCCAATGAGACTGTTTTCATCCTTTGTGTTTCCCCCTTTCAGGAAACCAGATGTCATGAGCTTAACAGAATCTGCAATTACATCTGACACCTTGATGCCTTCCTTTCCTTTGGAACTTTCTTTCTTCTGTGGCAGCAGTCAGAAGCTTCCCCAAGGAGGGTGGATGCTGAGTAAGTGTGAAAAGGAGAGAGGAGATGAGAACCAGACTGATGCCAAAGGGGAAAGAGAAAGTCAAACCAGAGCCAAAATGAACCACTAATAACAGCAAGTATATACATATTTGGGGGAATATAGTAAACCTCTATTATGTATCATGTGAGTCTATAATAAATAAATTTTATGTTATGACTCAGTATACATACCCAGTTTTATAAGCAACATTCACCATCACTTCAGTGTGGTGCCTGTTGACATTTTTATCTGTCCTATCCCTCTCCACTTTTTCCTTCCAAACTCTACCATACTCTCTTCAAACCCTTTTCATTCTATTTCATTAAAAAAAGAAAAAAGAGGGAATGGTGGCTACACACTAGATTAATTTCATGATCCATTAATAAATCATAACTGGCAATTTAAAAATAGTAGTTTGTTAGAATTCATGGATGTAGAGACTTCTGTGTTCATAGACTTTCAGAACTGTAGATCATTCATTTCTAGTGTAACTTCATTTTCCACGTGAAGACGCTAAGCCCTAACGAAGTTGTAATTCATCCTTGATTATACAGCTGGTTGATGGTAGAACCTGTATTTTTTCATGAATTCACATGGTGATGCAAGAGGGAGCATAGCATGGGACAAAGGCCTAGAATTTGAATTTGTAGATGAATTTTGTTTAGAATTCTGTGACCTGGAGCCAATCACTTAAACAAATTGACCACAGTTCCTGTAAAATGTGCTGCTGTGAGGACCAATTAGGTAAAATGTAGGAGAGGCTTTACAAGTGGTGACATCCAAAGGTAAAGAATAACTGTTTTGGCTGCCTTTTTGCACCTGCAAGGGCAGGTGTTATTTGAATTTCTGGACCTGGGCTTTGGGATTGGAAAGAAAAAAATCTGTTTGATAATTGGCCTCTCTCTTTTCATCATCTACAGACTCCCAAGACCCCTACTTTACCTTCTGTCTTTTTTTTTTTTTAATTAAAAAAATTTTTTTTAAAAAGATTTTATTTATCTATTCATGAGAGACACAGAGGCAGAGACATTGTCAGAGGGAGAAGCAGACTCCTTGTGGGGAGCCAGATGTGGGACTCGATCCCAGGGCCCTGGGATCATGACCTGAGCCAGAGGCAGATGCTCAACCACTGAGCTACCCAGGCATCCCTACCTTCTCTTTTTTTTTATTATTTGTTTTTTCTTCTTGGTTTTATCTTATCATTTCCTGACATTTCACAACTAAGATCTTTATCAGTGTGTCTTGGTTTCTGTGTCTTCTGAAATAATTAAAAGTCAATGCATGGTTAGAAATAAACAGTCCGTATAGGGGTGATAAACATACTCACAAAGGTCTGTGCAAGTCTGTAGCAATCACTGGACTGGCATGTCTTTGAGTGTGAGAAATGGAAAGAGGCAGACTAGCCATCTGGAAATTCATCTAAGATGTTCCATCTGTGTCTTAAGAGAATGATGACATTCCATAAACAGAATCAGTAGGAATGAGTAAGACATGTGGATCCTGTCATCAATTGGTCCCAAGGAAGAAGCATGTTGCCCCTGGGGCTTTCAGATACATGAGATTTTCTCTGGTATGAAGGTAAGCAAATATGAATGATCTCACACTAAGAGAATTCTCTCTTTCCTGTAGTAGCTTCAGATAGCATCTGGAGGGTGGAGTCTTGTTCACGGGTGACTTTGTCCAGAAAGA